>NW_026536130.1:0-476689 GCF_028551555.1 Melozone crissalis
CTAACCCTAACCCTAACCCCTAACCCTAACCCTAACCCTAACCCTAACCCTAACCCTAACCCTAACCCTAACCCTAACCCTAACCCTAACCCTAACCCTAACCCTAACCCTAACCCTAACCCTAACCCTAACCCTAACCCTAACCCTAACCCTAACCCTAACCCTAACCCTAACCCTAACCCTAACCCTAACCCTAACCCTAACCCTAACCCTAACCCTAACCCTAACCCTAACCCTAACCCTAACCCTAACCCTAACCCTAACCCTAACCCTAACCCTAACCCTAACCCTAACCCTAACCCTAACCCTAACCCTAACCCTAACCCTAACCCTAACCCTAACCCTAACCCTAACCCTAACCCTAACCCTAACCCTAACCCTAACCCTAACCCTAACCCTAACCCTAACCCTAACCCTAACCCTAACCCTAACCCTAACCCTAACCCTAACCCTAACCCTAACCCTAACCCTAACCCTAACCCTAACCCTAACCCTAACCCTAACCCTAACCCTAACCCTAACCCTAACCCTAACCCTAACCCTAACCCTAACCCTAACCCTAACCCTAACCCTAACCCTAACCCTAACCCTAACCCTAACCCTAACCCTAACCCTAACCCTAACCCTAACCCTAACCCTAACCCTAACCCTAACCCTAACCCTAACCCTAACCCTAACCCTAACCCTAACCCTAACCCTAACCCTAACCCTAACCCTAACCCTAACCCTAACCCTAACCCTAACCCTAACCCTAACCCTAACCCTAACCCTAACCCTAACCCTAACCCTAACCCTAACCCTAACCCTAACCCTAACCCTAACCCTAACCCTAACCCTAACCCTAACCCTAACCCTAACCCTAACCCTAACCCTAACCCTAACCCTAACCCTAACCCTAACCCTAACCCTAACCCTAACCCTAACCCTAACCCTAACCCTAACCCTAACCCTAACCCTAACCTCCTAACCCTAACCCTAACCCTAACCCTAACCCTAACCCTAACCCTAACCCTAACCCTAACCCTAACCCTAACCCTAACCCTAACCCTAACCCTAACCCTAACCCTAACCCTAACCCTAACCCTAACCCTAACCCTAACCCTAACCCTAACCCTAACCCTAACCCTAACCCTAACCCTAACCCTAACCCTAACCCTAACCCTAACCCTAACCCTAACCCTAACCCTAACCCTAACCCTAACCCTAACCCTAACCCTAACCCTAACCCTAACCCTAACCCTAACCCTAACCCTAACCCTAACCCTAACCCTAACCCTAACCCTAACCCTAACCCTAACCCTAACCCTAACCCTAACCCTAACCCTAACCCTAACCCTAACCCTAACCCTAACCCTAACCCTAACCCTAACCCTAACCCTAACCCTAACCCTAACCCTAACCCTAACCCTAACCCTAACCCTAACCCTAACCCTAACCCTAACCCTAACCCTAACCCTAACCCTAACCCTAACCCTAACCCTAACCCTAACCCTAACCCTAACCCTAACCCTAACCCTAACCCTAACCCTAACCCTAACCCTAACCCTAACCCTAACCCTAACCCTAACCCTAACCCTAACCCTAACCCTAACCCTAACCCTAACCCTAACCCTAACCCTAACCCTAACCCTAACCCTAACCCTAACCCTAACCCTAACCCTAACCCTAACCCTAACCCTAACCCTAACCCTAACCCTAACCCTAACCCTAACCCTAACCCTAACCCTAACCCTAACCCTAACCCTAACCCTAACCCTAACCCTAACCCTAACCCTAACCCTAACCCTAACCCTAACCCTAACCCTAACCCTAACCCTAACCCTAACCCTAACCCTAACCCTAACCCTAACCCTAACCCTAACCCTAACCCTAACCCTAACCCTAACCCTAACCCTAACCCTAACCCTAACCCTAACCCTAACCCTAACCCTAACCCTAACCCTAACCCTAACCCTAACCCTAACCCTAACCCTAACCCTAACCCTAACCCTAACCCTAACCCTAACCCTAACCCTAACCCTAACCCTAACCCTAACCCTAACCCTAACCCTAACCCTAACCCTAACCCTAACCCTAACCCTAACCCTAACCCTAACCCTAACCCTAACCCTAACCCTAACCCTAACCCTAACCCTAACCCTAACCCTAACCCTAACCCTAACCCTAACCCTAACCCTAACCCTAACCCTAACCCTAACCCTAACCCTAACCCTAACCCTAACCCTAACCCTAACCCTAACCCTAACCCTAACCCTAACCCTAACCCTAACCCTAACCCTAACCCTAACCCTAACCCTAACCCTAACCCTAACCCTAACCCTAACCCTAACCCTAACCCTAACCCTAACCCTAACCCTAACCCTAACCCTAACCCTAACCCTAACCCTAACCCTAACCCTAACCCTAACCCTAACCCTAACCCTAACCCTAACCCTAACCCTAACCCTAACCCTAACCCTAACCCTAACCCTAACCCTAACCCTAACCCTAACCCTAACCCTAACCCTAACCCTAACCCTAACCCTAACCCTAACCCTAACCCTAACCCTAACCCTAACCCTAACCCTAACCCTAACCCTAACCCTAACCCTAACCCTAACCCTAACCCTAACCCTAACCCTAACCCTAACCCTAACCCTAACCCTAACCCTAACCCTAACCCTAACCCTAACCCTAACCCTAACCCTAACCCTAACCCTAACCCTAACCCTAACCCTAACCCTAACCCTAACCCTAACCCTAACCCTAACCCTAACCCTAACCCTAACCCTAACCCTAACCCTAACCCTAACCCTAACCCTAACCCTAACCCTAACCCTAACCCTAACCCTAACCCTAACCCTAACCCTAACCCTAACCCTAACCCTAACCCTAACCCTAACCCTAACCCTAACCCTAACCCTAACCCTAACCCTAACCCTAACCCTAACCCTAACCCTAACCCTAACCCTAACCCTAACCCTAACCCTAACCCTAACCCTAACCCTAACCCTAACCCTAACCCTAACCCTAACCCTAACCCTAACCCTAACCCTAACCCTAACCCTAACCCTAACCCTAACCCTAACCCTAACCCTAACCCTAACCCTAACCCTAACCCTAACCCTAACCCTAACCCTAACCCTAACCCTAACCCTAACCCTAACCCTAACCCTAACCCTAACCCTAACCCTAACCCTAACCCTAACCCTAACCCTAACCCTAACCCTAACCCTAACCCTAACCCTAACCCTAACCCTAACCCTAACCCTAACCCTAACCCTAACCCTAACCCTAACCCTAACCCTAACCCTAACCCTAACCCTAACCCTAACCCTAACCCTAACCCTAACCCTAACCCTAACCCTAACCCTAACCCTAACCCTAACCCTAACCCTAACCCTAACCCTAACCCTAACCCTAACCCTAACCCTAACCCTAACCCTAACCCTAACCCTAACCCTAACCCTAACCCTAACCCTAACCCTAACCCTAACCCTAACCCTAACCCTAACCCTAACCCTAACCCTAACCCTAACCCTAACCCTAACCCTAACCCTAACCCTAACCCTAACCCTAACCCTAACCCTAACCCTAACCCTAACCCTAACCCTAACCCTAACCCTAACCCTAACCCTAACCCTAACCCTAACCCTAACCCTAACCCTAACCCTAACCCTAACCCTAACCCTAACCCTAACCCTAACCCTAACCCTAACCCTAACCCTAACCCTAACCCTAACCCTAACCCTAACCCTAACCCTAACCCTAACCCTAACCCTAACCCTAACCCTAACCCTAACCCTAACCCTAACCCTAACCCTAACCCTAACCCTAACCCTAACCCTAACCCTAACCCTAACCCTAACCCTAACCCTAACCCTAACCCTAACCCTAACCCTAACCCTAACCCTAACCCTAACCCTAACCCTAACCCTAACCCTAACCCTAACCCTAACCCTAACCCTAACCCTAACCCTAACCCTAACCCTAACCCTAACCCTAACCCTAACCCTAACCCTAACCCTAACCCTAACCCTAACCCTAACCCTAACCCTAACCCTAACCCTAACCCTAACCCTAACCCTAACCCTAACCCTAACCCTAACCCTAACCCTAACCCTAACCCTAACCCTAACCCTAACCCTAACCCTAACCCTAACCCTAACCCTAACCCTAACCCTAACCCTAACCCTAACCCTAACCCTAACCCTAACCCTAACCCTAACCCTAACCCTAACCCTAACCCTAACCCTAACCCTAACCCTAACCCTAACCCTAACCCTAACCCTAACCCTAACCCTAACCCTAACCCTAACCCTAACCCTAACCCTAACCCTAACCCTAACCCTAACCCTAACCCTAACCCTAACCCTAACCCTAACCCTAACCCTAACCCTAACCCTAACCCTAACCCTAACCCTAACCCTAACCCTAACCCTAACCCTAACCCTAACCCTAACCCTAACCCTAACCCTAACCCTAACCCTAACCCTAACCCTAACCCTAACCCTAACCCTAACCCTAACCCTAACCCTAACCCTAACCCTAACCCTAACCCTAACCCTAACCCTAACCCTAACCCTAACCCTAACCCTAACCCTAACCCTAACCCTAACCCTAACCCTAACCCTAACCCTAACCCTAACCCTAACCCTAACCCTAACCCTAACCCTAACCCTAACCCTAACCCTAACCCTAACCCTAACCCTAACCCTAACCCTAACCCTAACCCTAACCCTAACCCTAACCCTAACCCTAACCCTAACCCTAACCCTAACCCTAACCCTAACCCTAACCCTAACCCTAACCCTAACCCTAACCCTAACCCTAACCCTAACCCTAACCCTAACCCTAACCCTAACCCTAACCCTAACCCTAACCCTAACCCTAACCCTAACCCTAACCCTAACCCTAACCCTAACCCTAACCCTAACCCTAACCCTAACCCTAACCCTAACCCTAACCCTAACCCTAACCCTAACCCTAACCCTAACCCTAACCCTAACCCTAACCCTAACCCTAACCCTAACCCTAACCCTAACCCTAACCCTAACCCTAACCCTAACCCTAACCCTAACCCTAACCCTAACCCTAACCCTAACCCTAACCCTAACCCTAACCCTAACCCTAACCCTAACCCTAACCCTAACCCTAACCCTAACCCTAACCCTAACCCTAACCCTAACCCTAACCCTAACCCTAACCCTAACCCTAACCCTAACCCTAACCCTAACCCTAACCCTAACCCTAACCCTAACCCTAACCCTAACCCTAACCCTAACCCTAACCCTAACCCTAACCCTAACCCTAACCCTAACCCTAACCCTAACCCTAACCCTAACCCTAACCCTAACCCTAACCCTAACCCTAACCCTAACCCTAACCCTAACCCTAACCCTAACCCTAACCCTAACCCTAACCCTAACCCTAACCCTAACCCTAACCCTAACCCTAACCCTAACCCTAACCCTAACCCTAACCCTAACCCTAACCCTAACCCTAACCCTAACCCTAACCCTAACCCTAACCCTAACCCTAACCCTAACCCTAACCCTAACCCTAACCCTAACCCTAACCCTAACCCTAACCCTAACCCTAACCCTAACCCTAACCCTAACCCTAACCCTAACCCTAACCCTAACCCTAACCCTAACCCTAACCCTAACCCTAACCCTAACCCTAACCCTAACCCTAACCCTAACCCTAACCCTAACCCTAACCCTAACCCTAACCCTAACCCTAACCCTAACCCTAACCCTAACCCTAACCCTAACCCTAACCCTAACCCTAACCCTAACCCTAACCCTAACCCTAACCCTAACCCTAACCCTAACCCTAACCCTAACCCTAACCCTAACCCTAACCCTAACCCTAACCCTAACCCTAACCCTAACCCTAACCCTAACCCTAACCCTAACCCTAACCCTAACCCTAACCCTAACCCTAACCCTAACCCTAACCCTAACCCTAACCCTAACCCTAACCCTAACCCTAACCCTAACCCTAACCCTAACCCTAACCCTAACCCTAACCCTAACCCTAACCCTAACCCTAACCCTAACCCTAACCCTAACCCTAACCCTAACCCTAACCCTAACCCTAACCCTAACCCTAACCCTAACCCTAACCCTAACCCTAACCCTAACCCTAACCCTAACCCTAACCCTAACCCTAACCCTAACCCTAACCCTAACCCTAACCCTAACCCTAACCCTAACCCTAACCCTAACCCTAACCCTAACCCTAACCCTAACCCTAACCCTAACCCTAACCCTAACCCTAACCCTAACCCTAACCCTAACCCTAACCCTAACCCTAACCCTAACCCTAACCCTAACCCTAACCCTAACCCTAACCCTAACCCTAACCCTAACCCTAACCCTAACCCTAACCCTAACCCTAACCCTAACCCTAACCCTAACCCTAACCCTAACCCTAACCCTAACCCTAACCCTAACCCTAACCCTAACCCTAACCCTAACCCTAACCCTAACCCTAACCCTAACCCTAACCCTAACCCTAACCCTAACCCTAACCCTAACCCTAACCCTAACCCTAACCCTAACCCTAACCCTAACCCTAACCCTAACCCTAACCCTAACCCTAACCCTAACCCTAACCCTAACCCTAACCCTAACCCTAACCCTAACCCTAACCCTAACCCTAACCCTAACCCTAACCCTAACCCTAACCCTAACCCTAACCCTAACCCTAACCCTAACCCTAACCCTAACCCTAACCCTAACCCTAACCCTAACCCTAACCCTAACCCTAACCCTAACCCTAACCCTAACCCTAACCCTAACCCTAACCCTAACCCTAACCCTAACCCTAACCCTAACCCTAACCCTAACCCTAACCCTAACCCTAACCCTAACCCTAACCCTAACCCTAACCCTAACCCTAACCCTAACCCTAACCCTAACCCTAACCCTAACCCTAACCCTAACCCTAACCCTAACCCTAACCCTAACCCTAACCCTAACCCTAACCCTAACCCTAACCCTAACCCTAACCCTAACCCTAACCCTAACCCTAACCCTAACCCTAACCCTAACCCTAACCCTAACCCTAACCCTAACCCTAACCCTAACCCTAACCCTAACCCTAACCCTAACCCTAACCCTAACCCTAACCCTAACCCTAACCCTAACCCTAACCCTAACCCTAACCCTAACCCTAACCCTAACCCTAACCCTAACCCTAACCCTAACCCTAACCCTAACCCTAACCCTAACCCTAACCCTAACCCTAACCCTAACCCTAACCCTAACCCTAACCCTAACCCTAACCCTAACCCTAACCCTAACCCTAACCCTAACCCTAACCCTAACCCTAACCCTAACCCTAACCCTAACCCTAACCCTAACCCTAACCCTAACCCTAACCCTAACCCTAACCCTAACCCTAACCCTAACCCTAACCCTAACCCTAACCCTAACCCTAACCCTAACCCTAACCCTAACCCTAACCCTAACCCTAACCCTAACCCTAACCCTAACCCTAACCCTAACCCTAACCCTAACCCTAACCCTAACCCTAACCCTAACCCTAACCCTAACCCTAACCCTAACCCTAACCCTAACCCTAACCCTAACCCTAACCCTAACCCTAACCCTAACCCTAACCCTAACCCTAACCCTAACCCTAACCCTAACCCTAACCCTAACCCTAACCCTAACCCTAACCCTAACCCTAACCCTAACCCTAACCCTAACCCTAACCCTAACCCTAACCCTAACCCTAACCCTAACCCTAACCCTAACCCTAACCCTAACCCTAACCCTAACCCTAACCCTAACCCTAACCCTAACCCTAACCCTAACCCTAACCCTAACCCTAACCCTAACCCTAACCCTAACCCTAACCCTAACCCTAACCCTAACCCTAACCCTAACCCTAACCCTAACCCTAACCCTAACCCTAACCCTAACCCTAACCCTAACCCTAACCCTAACCCTAACCCTAACCCTAACCCTAACCCTAACCCTAACCCTAACCCTAACCCTAACCCTAACCCTAACCCTAAACCCTAACCCTAACCCTAACCCTAACCCTAACCCTAACCCTAACCCTAACCCTAACCCTAACCCTAACCCTAACCCTAACCCTAACCCCTGACCCTAACCCTAACCCTAACCCTAACCCTAACCCATTACCCCAGGTAAGTGTAACTCACCAGCTCCGGTACCTGATGACAGATTGCTGGGGACATTTCAGACCCTCAGACCAGCCTGACTTTGCGGTGGTGGCAACGTGGATCCGGGAGGCATCCTGCGCAATGCAGAATTTCAGCAGACAGCCGGTCACTAAGGGCCCATGAGTCCTCGACGCCAATGCTTCCCTTTACACAGGGAAGTGTAACTCACCAGTTCTGGTTCCTGATGGCAGATTGCTGGGGATATTTCGGACCCTCAAAGCAGCCAGACTCTGCGGTGCTGGCAGCTTGGGTCCGGGAGGCGTCCTGCGCAATGCAGAATATCAGCAGGCAGATGGCCACAAAGGGCCCCTGGGCTCTCAACAGAAATGCTGCCCTTTACACAGGTAAGCGTAACCCACCAGCTCAGGTTCCTGATGGCAGGTGGCTGGAGTCACTTGGGACTCTCAAACCTGCCTGACTTGACGGAGGTGGCAGCTTGGGTCTCAGAGGTATCCTGCGCAATGCGGAATTTCTGCAGGCAGCCAGCCACTAAGGGCCCTTGGGCCTGAAGACCAATGCTAGTCCTTTAAAAAGCTAAGTGTAACTCAGACGCCCAGGTCCCTGATGGCAGGTAGCAGGGGACACGTGCCGAGGACAAAGCGGCGGGAGTTTGAACTGGTGCCACCTTGGGCCTGGGATGCACCCTGCGCAAGACAGAATTTCAGCACGCAGCCGGCCACTCCAGGCAAGGGCTCCTGAACAACAAGGCCAGCCCTTTCCCAGAAAAAGAAATCTCAGCAGCCCAGGCTCCAGAGAGAAGATTGCTGGACCCATATGGGACCCTCAAACCAGCCTGACTTTGCCGTGGTGGCAGCTTGGGTCCGGAAAGCCTGCTGCGCAATGCAGAGTTTCAGCAGGCAGCCTGCCACTAAGGGCCCCTGATTCCTGGACACCAACACCGCCCTTTACACAGGGAAGTGTAACTCACCAGCTCAGGTTCCTGATGGCACATTGCTGGGGACATTTTGAACCTTCAAAGCAGCCTGACTTTGCAGTGCTGGCAGCTGGCGTCTGGGAGGCATCCTGTGCAATGCAGACTTTCAGATGACAGACAGCTGGCCCCTCTGAACCAGACGCTCCTGAACACTAGTGCAGTCCCTCTTCCCAGGTAAGCAAAACTCAGCAGCCAAGGTTCCTAGTTTCAGATGGCTGGACGTGCTTTGCAGTCTCAAACAAGATCAACTAGGCACAGGTGGCAGCTTGGTGCTGGGAGGGATCCTGAGCAATGCAGAATTTGAGCAGACAGCCGGCCACTAAGGGCCCCTGTGCCCTGGACACTAATGCCGCCCATTACCCCAGGTAAGTGTAACTCACCAGCTCCGGTTCCTGATGGCAGATTAATGGGGCCATTTGGCACCCTCAAAGCAGCCTGACTCTGCGGCGGTGACAGCTTGGGTCCGGGAGGCCTCCTGCGCAATGCAGAATTTCAGCAGGCAGACGGCCACAAAGGG
The DNA here is from genome assembly GCF_028551555.1 of Melozone crissalis. Classification (NCBI taxonomy): domain Eukaryota; kingdom Metazoa; phylum Chordata; class Aves; order Passeriformes; family Passerellidae; genus Melozone; species Melozone crissalis. The sequence continues at coordinate 9,634 of NW_026536130.1, forward strand.
CCCCTGGGCTCTCAACAGAAATGCTGCCCTTTACACAGGTAAGCGTAACCCACCAGCTCAGGTTCCTGAGGGCAGGTGGCTGGAGTCACTTGGGACTCTCAAACCTGCCTGACTTTACAGAGGTGGAAGCTTGGGTCTCAGAGGTATCCTGCACAATGCAGAATTTCAGCAGGCAGACGGCCAGCCCCTCTTGGCCAGAGGCTCCCGAAAACTAAGGCTGACCCTTTCTCCAGTTAAGCAAAACTCAGACGCCCAGGGTCCTGGTGGCATATTGCTTGAGGGGCTTGGGACGCTCAAACAAGCTCAACTCAGCACAGGAAGCAGCTTGGGGCTGGGAGTCATCCTTCGCAGTGAAGAATTTCATGAGCCAGGCGTTCACTAAGGGCCCCAGGACCCTGGACACCAATGCCGCCCATTACACAGGGAAGTGTAACTCACCAGCTCAGGTTCCTGATGGCAGATTGACAGAGCCATTTGGGACCTAAAATCCAGCCTGACTCTGCGGTGGTGGCAGCTTAGGTCCGGGGGGCATCCTACCCAATGGAGAATTTCAGCAGGCAGCCGGCCACAAAGGGCCCTTGACCTCTGAAAAGAAGTGCTGCCCTTTACACAGGTAAGGGTAACTCACCAGCTCAGGTTCGTGATGGAAGATTGCTGGGGCCATTTGGGAATCTGAAACCAGACGGATCCTGCGGTGGTGGCAGCTTGGGTCTGGGAGGCATCCTGCGCAATGCAGAGTTTCAGCAGGCAGCCTGCCACTAAGGGCCCCTGATTCCTGGACACCAACGCCGCCCTTTACACAGGGAAGTGTAACTCACCAGCTCAGGTTCCTGATGGCACATTGCTGGGGACATTTTGAACCCTCAAAGCAGCCTGACTCTGCGGCGGTGACAGCTTGTGTCCGGGTGGCATCCTGCGCAATGCAGAATTTGAGGAGGCAGCCGGCCACAAATGGCCCCTGGGCTCTCAACAGAAATGCTGCCCTTTACACAGGTAAACGTAACCCACCAGCTCAGGTTCCTGAGGGCAGGTGGCTGGAGTCACTTGGGACTCTCAAACCTGCCTGACTTTACAGAGGTGGCAGCTTGGGTCTCAGAAGTATCCTGCAAAATGCAGAATTTCAGCAAGCAGACACCCAGCCCCTCTTGGCCAGAGGCTCCTGAAAACTAAGGCTGACCCTTTCTCCAGTTAAGCAAAACTCAGACGCCCAGGGTCCTGGTGGCATATTGCTTGAGGGGCTTGGGACGCTCAAACAAGCTCAACTCAGCACAGGAAGCAGCTTGGGGCTGGGAGTCATCCTGCACAGTGAAGAATTTCATGAGCCAGGCGTTCACTAAGGGCCCCAGGACCCTGGACACCAATGCCGCCCTTTACACAGGGAAGTGTAACTCACCAGCTCAGGTTCTTGATGGAACATTGCTGGGGCCACTTGGCACCCTCAAACCAGCCAGACACTGCGGTGGTGGCAGCTGGGTTCCGGGAGGCATCCTGTGCAATGCAGAATATGAGGAGCCAGCCGGCCACTAAGGGCCCCCGGGCACTGGACGCAAATGCCCCCCATTGCCCCAGGTATGTGTAACTCACCAGCTCAGGTTCCTGATGGCACGTTGCTGGGGACATTTTGAACCTTCAAAGCAGCCTGACTTTGCAGTGCTGGCAGCTGGCGTCTGGGAGGCATCCTGTGCAATGCAGAATTTCAGATGACAGACAGCTGGCCCCTCTGAACCAGAGGCTCCTGAACACTAGTGCAGTCCCTCTTCCCAGGTAAGCAAAACTCAGCAGCCAAGGTTCCTAGTTTCAGATGGCTGGAGGTGCTTTGCAGTCTCAAACAAGATCAACTAGGCACAGGTGGCAGCTTGGTGCTGGGAGGGATCCTGAGCAATGCAGAGTTTGAGCAGACAGCCGGCCACTAAGGGCCTCTGCGCCCTGGACACTAATGCCGCCTGTTACCCCAGGTAAGTGTAACTCACCAGCTCCGGTTCCTGATGGCAGATTGCTGGGGACATTTCAGACCCTCAGACCAGCCTGACTTTGCAGTGGTGGCAGCGTGGGTCTGGCATGCATACTGTGCAATGCAGAATTTCAGCAGACAGCCGGTCACTAAGGGCCCATGAGACCTTGACACCAATGCTTCCCTTTACACAGGGAAGTGTAACTCACCAGCTCCGGTTCCTGATGGCAGATTGCTGGGGATATTTGGACCCTCAAACCAGCCTGACTCTGCGGTACTGGCAGCTTGGGTCCGGGAGGCATCCTGTGCAATGCAGAATTTCAGCAGGCAGACGGCCAGCCCCTCTTGGCCACAGGCTCCCGAAAACTAAGGCTGACCCTTTCTCCAGTTAAGCAAAACTCAGACGCCCAGGGTCCTGGTGGCATATTGCTTGAGGGGCTTGGGACTCTCAAACAAGCTCAGCTCAGCACAGGAAGCAGCTTGGGGCTGGGAGTCATCCTGCGCAGTGAAGAACTTCATGAACCAGGGGTTCACTACGGGCCCCAGGACCCTGGACACCAATGCCGCCCATTACACAGGGAAGTGTAACTCACCAGCTCAGCTTCCTGATGGCAGATTGACAGGGCCATTTGGGACCTAAAATCCAGCCGGACTCTGCGGTGGTGGCAGCTTAGGTCCGGGGGGCATCCTACGCAATGGAGAATTTCAGCAGGCAGCCGGCCACAAAGGGCCCCTGACCTCTGAACAGAAGTGCTGCCCTTTACACATGTAAGAGTAACTCACCAGCTCAGGTTCGTGATGGAAGATTGCTGGGGCCATTTGGGAATCTGAAACCAGACGAATCCTGCGGTGGTGGCAGCTTGGGTCTGGGAGGCATCCTGCGCAATGCAGAGTTTCAGCAGGCAGCCTGCCACTAAGGGCCCCTGATTCCTGGACACCAACGCCGCCCTTTACACAGGGAAGTGTAACTCACCAGCTCAGGTTCTTGATGGCACGTTGCTAGGGACATTTTGAACCCTCAAAGCAGCCTGACTCTGCGGCGGTGACAGCTTGGGTCCGGGAGGCATCCTGCGCAATGCAGAATTTGAGGAGGCAGCCGGCCACAAAGGGCCCCTGGGCTCTCAACAGAAATGCTGCCCTTTACACAGGTAAGCACAACCCACCAGCTCAGGTTCCTGATGGCAGGTGGCTGGAGTCACTTGGGACTCTCAAACCTGCCTGACTTGACGGAGGTGGCAGCTTGGGTCTCAGAGGTATCCTGCAAAATGCAGAATTTCAGCAGGCAGACGGCCAGCCCCTCTTGGCCAGAGGCTCCTGAAAATTAAGGCTGACTCTTTCTCCAGTTAAGCAAAACTCAGCAGCCCAGGTTACTGGTGGCATATTTCTTGAGGGGCTTGGGACTCTCAAACAAGCTCAGCTCAGCACAGGAAGCAGCTTGGGGCTGGGAGTCATCCTTCGCAGTGAAGAATTTCATGAGCCAGGCGTTCACTAAGGGCCCCAGGACCCTGGACACCATTGCCGCCCTTTACACAGGGAAGTATAACTCACCAGCTCAGGTTCTTGATGGAACATTGCTGGGGCCACTTGGCACCCTCAAACCAGCCAGACACTGCGGTGGTGGCAGCTGGGTTCCGGGAGGCATCCTGTGCAATGCAGAATATGAGGAGCCAGCCGGCCACTAAGGGCCCCCGGGCACTGGACGCAAATGCCCCCCATTGCCCCAGGTAAGTGTAACTCACCAGCTCAGGTTCCTGAAGGCACGTTGCTGCGGACATTTTGAACCTTCAAAGCAGCCTGACTTTGCAGTGCTGGCAGCTGGGGTCCGGGAGGCATCCTGTGCAATGCAGAATTTCAGATGACAGACAGCTGGCCCCTCTGGACCAGACGCTCCTGAACACTAGTGCAGTCCCTCTTCCCAGGTAAGCAAAACTCAGCAGCCAAGGTTCCTAGTTTCAGATGGCTGGAGGTGCTTTGCAGTCTCAAACAAGATCAACTAGGCACAGGTGGCAGCTTGGTGCTGGGAGGGATCCTGAGCAATGCAGAATTTGAGCAGACAGCCGGCCACTAAGGGCCCCTGTGCCCTGGACACTAATGCCGCCCATTACCCCAGGTAAGTGTAACTCACCAGCTCCGGTACCTGATGACAGATTGCTGGGGACATTTCAGACCCTCAGACCAGCCTGACTTTGCGGTGGTGGCAACGTGGATCCGGGAGGCATCCTGCGCAATGCAGAATTTCAGCAGACAGCCGGTCACTAAGGGCCCATGAGTCCTCGACGCCAATGCTTCCCTTTACACAGGGAAGTGTAACTCACCAGCTCTGGTTCCTGATGGCAGATTGCTGGGGATATTTCGGACCCTCAAAGCAGCCAGACTCTGCGGTGCTGGCAGCTTGGGTCCGGGAGGCGTCCTGCGCAATGCAGAATATCAGCAGGCAGACGGCCACAAATGGCCCCTGGGCTCTCAACAGAAATGCTGCCCTTTACACAGGTAAGCGTAACCCACCAGCTCAGGTTCCTGATGGCAGGTGGCTGGAGTCACTTGGGACTCTCAAACCTGCCTGACTTTACTAGGTGGCAGCTTGGGTCTCAGAGGTATCCTGCGCAATGCGGAATTTCTGCAGGCAGCCAGCCACTAAGGGCCCTTGGGCCTGAAGACCAATGCTAGTCCTTTAAAAAGCTAAGTGTAACTCAGACGCCCAGGTCCCTGATGGCAGGTAGCAGGGGACACGTGCCGAGGACAAAGCGGCGGGAGTTTGAACTGGTGCCACCTTGGGCCTGGGATGCACCCTGCGCAAGACAGAATTTCAGCACGCAGCCGGCCACTCCAGGCAAGGGCTCCTGAACAACAAGGCCAGCCCTTTCCCAGAAAAAGAAATCTCAGCAGCCCAGGCTCCAGAGAGAAGATTGCTGGACCCATATGGGACCCTCAAACCAGCCTGACTTTGCCGTGGTGGCAGCTTGGGTCCGGAAAGCCTGCTGCGCAATGCAGAGTTTCAGCAGGCAGCCTGCCACTAAGGGCCCCTGATTCCTGGACACCAACACCGCCCTTTACACAGGGAAGTGTAACTCACCAGCTCAGGTTCCTGATGGCACATTGCTGGGGACATTTTGAACCTTCAAAGCAGCCTGACTTTGCAGTGCTGGGAGCTGGCGTCTGGGAGGCATCCTGTGCAATGCAGAATTTCAGATGACAGACAGCTGGCCCCTCTGAACCAGAGGCTCCTGAACACTAGTGCAGTCCCTCTTCCCAGGTAAGCAAAACTCAGCAGCCAAGGTTCCTAGTTTCAGATGGCTGGACGTGCTTTGCAGTCTCAAACAAGATCAACTAGGCACAGGTGGCAGCTTGGTGCTGGGAGGGATCCTGAGCAATGCAGAATTTGAGCAGACAGCCGGCCACTAAGGGCCCCTGCACCCTGGACACTAATGCCGCCCATTACCCCAGGTAAGTGTAACTCACCAGCTCCGGTTCCTGATGGCAGATTGCTGGGGACATTTCAGACCCTCAGACCAGCCTGACTTTGCAGTGGTGGCAGCGTGGGTCTGGCATGCATACTGTGCAATGCAGAATTTCATCAGACAGCCGGTCACTAAGGGCCCATGAGACCTCGACACCAATGCTTCCCTTTACACAGGGAATTGTAACTCACCAGCTCCGGTTCCTGATGGCAGATTAATGGGGCCATTTGGCACCCTCAAAGCAGCCTGACTCTGCGGCGGTGACAGCTTGGGTCCGGGAGGCATCCTGCGCAATGCAGAATTTGAGGAGGCAGCCGGCCACAAAGGGCCCCTGGGCTCTCAACAGAAATGCTGCCCTTTACACAGGTAAGCGTAACCCACCAGCTCAGGTTCCTGATGGTAGGTGGCTGGAGTCACTTGGGACTCTCAAACCTGCCTGACTTGACGGAGGTGGCAGCTTGGGTCTCAGAGGTATCCTGCAAAATGCAGAATTTCAGCAGGCAGACGGCCAGCCCCTCTTGGCCAGAGGCTCCTGAAAACTAAGGCTGACTCTTTCTCCAGTTAAGCAAAACTCAGACGCCCAGGTTCCTGGTGGCATATTGCTTGAGGAGCTTGGGACTCTCAAACAAGCTCAGCTCAGCACAGGAAGCAGCTTGGGGCTGGGAGTCATCCTGCACAGTGAAGAATTTCATGAGCCAGGCGTTCACTAAGGACCCAGGACACCATTGCCGCCCTTTACACAGGGAAGTGTAACTCACCAGCTCAGGTTCTTGATGGAACATTGCTGGGGCCACTTGGCACCCTCAAACCAGCCAGACACTGCGGTGATGGCAGCTGGGTTCCGGGAGGCATCCTGTGCAATGCAGAATATGAGGAGCCAGCCGGCCACTAAGGGCCCCCGGGCACTGGACGCAAATGCCCCCCATTGCCCCAGGTAAGTGTAACTCACCAGCTCAGGTTCCTGATGGCACGTTGCTGGGGACATTTTCAACCTTCAAAGCAGCCTGACTTTGCAGTGCTGGCAGCTGGGGTCCGGGAGGCATCCTGTGCAATGCAGAATTTCAGATGACAGACAGCTGGCCCCTCTGGACCAGAGGCTCCTGAACACTAGTGCAGTCCCTCTTCCCAGGTAAGCAAAACTCAGCAGCCAAGGTTCCTAGTTTCAGATGGCTGGAGGTGCTTTGCAGTCTCAAACAAGATCAGCTAGGCACAGGTGGCAGCTTGGTGCTGGGAGGGATCCTGAGCAATGCAGAATTTGAGCAGACAGCCGGCCACTAAGGGCCCCTGTGCCCTGGACACTAATGCCGCCCATTACCCCAGGTAAGTGTAACTCACCAGCTCCGGTACCTGATGACAGATTGCTGGGGACATTTCAGACCCTCAGACCAGCCTGACTTTGCGGTGGTGGCAGCGTGGATCCGGGAGGCATCCTGCGCAATGCAGAATTTCAGCAGACAGCCGGTCACTAAGGGCCCATGAGTCCTCGACGCCAATGCTTCCCTTTACACAGGGAAGTGTAACTCACCAGCTCTGGTTCCTGATGGCAGATTGCTGGGGATATTTCGGACCCTCAAAGCAGCCAGACTCTGCGGTGCTGGCAGCTTGGGTCCGGGAGGCGTCCTGCGCAATGCAGAATATCAGCAGGCAGATGGCCACAAAGGGCCCCTGGGCTCTCAACAGAAATGCTGCCCTTTACACAGGTAAGCGTAACCCACCAGCTCAGGTTCCTGATGGCAGGTGGCTGGAGTCACTTGGGACTCTCAAACCTGCCTGACTTGACGGAGGTGGCAGCTTCGGTCTCAGAGGTATCCTGCGCAATGCGGAATTTCTGCAGGCAGCCAGCCACTAAGGGCCCTTGGGCCTGAAGACCAATGCTAGTCCTTTAAAAAGCTAAGTGTAACTCAGACGCCCAGGTCCCTGATGGCAGGTAGCAGGGGACACGTGCCGAGGACAAAGCGGCGGGAGTTTGAACTGGTGCCACCTTGGGCCTGGGATGCACCCTGCGCAAGACAGAATTTCAGCACGCAGCCGGCCACTCCAGGCAAGGGCTCCTGAACAACAAGGCCAGCCCTTTCCCAGAAAAAGAAATCTCAGCAGCCCAGGCTCCTGAGAGAAGATTGCTGGACCCATATGGGACCCTCAAACCAGCCTGACTTTGCCGTGGTGGCAGCTTGGGTCCGGAAGGCCTGCTGCGCAATGCAGAGTTTCAGCAGGCAGCCTGCCACTAAGGGCCCCTGATTCCTGGACACCAACACCGCCCTTTACACAGGGAAGTGTAACTCACCAGCTCAGGTTCCTGATGGCACATTGCTGGGGACATTTTGAACCTTCAAAGCAGCCTGACTTTGCAGTGCTGGCAGCTGGCGTCTGGGAGGCATCCTGTGCAATGCAGACTTTCAGATGACAGACAGCTGGCCCCTCTGAACCAGACGCTCCTGAACACTAGTGCAGTCCCTCTTCCCAGGTAAGCAAAACTCAGCAGCCAAGGTTCCTAGTTTCAGATGGCTGGACGTGCTTTGCAGTCTCAAACAAGATCAACTAGGCACAGGTGGCAGCTTGGTGCTGGGAGGGATCCTGAGCAATGCAGAATTTGAGCAGACAGCCGGCCACTAAGGGCCCCTGTGCCCTGGACACTAATGCCGCCCATTACCCCAGGTAAGTGTAACTCACAAGCTCCGGTTCCTGATGGCAGATTAATGGGGCCATTTGGCACCCTCAAAGCAGCCTGACTCTGCGGCGGTGACAGCTTGGGTCCGGGAGGCCTCCTGCGCAATGCAGAATTTCAGCAGGCAGACGGCCACAAAGGGCCCCTGGGCTCTCAACAGAAATGCTGCCCTTTACACAGGTAAGCGTAACCCACCAGCTCAGGTTCCTGAGGGCAGGTGGCTGGAGTCACTTGGGACTCTCAAACCTGCCTGACTTTACAGAGGTGGAAGCTTGGGTCTCAGAGGTATCCTGCAAAATGCAGAATTTCAGCAGGCAGACGGCCAGCCCCTCTTGGCCAGAGGCTCCCGAAAACTAAGGCTGACCCTTTCTCCAGTTAAGCAAAACTCAGACGCCCAGGGTCCTGGTGGCATATTGCTTGAGGGGCTTGGGACGCTCAAACAAGCTCAACTCAGCACAGGAAGCAGCTTGGGGCTGGGAGTCATCCTTCGCAGTGAAGAATTTCATGAGCCAGGCATTCACTAAGGGCCCCAGGACCCTGGACACCAATGCCGCCCATTACACAGGGAAGTGTAACTCACCAGCTCAGGTTCCTGATGGCAGATTGACAGAGCCATTTGGGACCTAAAATCCAGCCTGACTCTGCGGTGGTGGCAGCTTAGGTCCGGGGGGCATCCTACCCAATGGAGAATTTCAGCAGGCAGCCGGCCACAAAGGGCCCTTGACCTCTGAACAGAAGTGCTGCCCTTTACACAGGTAAGGGTAACTCACCAGCTCAGGTTCGTGATGGAAGATTGCTGGGGCCATTTGGGAATCTGAAACCAGACGGATCCTGCGGTGGTGGCAGCTTGGGTCTTGGAGGCATCCTGCGCAATGCAGAGTTTCAGCAGGCAGCCTGCCACTAAGGGCCCCTGATTCCTGGACACCAACACCGCCCTTTACACAGGGAAGTGTAACTCACCAGCTCAGGTTCCTGATGGCACATTGCTGGGGACATTTTGAACCCTCAAAGCAGCCTGACTCTGCGGCGGTGACAGCTTGTGTCCGGGTGGCATCCTGCGCAATGCAGAATTTGAGGAGGCAGCCGGCCACAAATGGCCCCTGGGCTCTCAACAGAAATGCTGCCCTTTACACAGGTAAACGTAACCCACCAGCTCAGGTTCCTGAGGGCAGGTGGCTGGAGTCACTTGGGACTCTCAAACCTGCCTGACTTTACAGAGGTGGCAGCTTGGGTCTCAGAAGTATCCTGCAAAATGCAGAATTTCAGCAAGCAGACACCCAGCCCCTCTTGGCCAGAGGCTCCTGAAAACTAAGGCTGACCCTTTCTCCAGTTAAGCAAAACTCAGACGCCCAGGGTCCTGGTGGCATATTGCTTGAGGGGCTTGGGACGCTCAAACAAGCTCAACTCAGCACAGGAAGCAGCTTGGGGCTGGGAGTCATCCTGCACAGTGAAGAATTTCATGAGCCAGGCGTTCACTAAGGGCCCCAGGACCCTGGACACCAATGCCGCCCTTTACACAGGGAAGTGTAACTCACCAGCTCAGGTTCTTGATGGAACATTGCTGGGGCCACTTGGCACCCTCAAACCAGCCAGACACTGCGGTGGTGGCAGCTGGGTTCCGGGAGGCATCCTGTGCAATGCAGAATATGAGGAGCCAGCCGGCCACTAAGGGCCCCCGGGCACTGGACGCAAATGCCCCCCATTGCCCCAGGTATGTGTAACTCACCAGCTCAGGTTCCTGATGGCACGTTGCTGGGGACATTTTGAACCTTCAAAGCAGCCTGACTTTGCAGTGCTGGCAGCTGGGGTCTGGCAGGCATCCTGTGCAATGCAGAATTTCAGATGACAGACAGCTGGCCCCTCTGAACCAGACGCTCCTGAACACTAGTGCAGTCCCTCTTCCCAGGTAAGCAAAACTCAGCAGCCAAGGTTCCTAGTTTCAGATGGCTGGAGGTGCTTTGCAGTCTCAAACAAGATCAACTAGGCACAGGTGGCAGCTTGGTGCTGGGAGGGATCCTGAGCAATGCAGAGTTTGAGCAGACAGCCGGCCACTAAGGGCCTCTGCGCCCTGGACACTAATGCCGCCTGTTACCCCAGGTAAGTGTAACTCACCAGCTCCGGTTCCTGATGGCAGATTGCTGGGGACATTTCAGACCCTCAGACCAGCCTGACTTTGCAGTGGTGGCAGCGTGGGTCTGGCATGCATACTGTGCAATGCAGAATTTGAGCAGACAGCCGGCCACTAAGGGCCCATGAGACCTTGACACCAATGCTTCCCTTTACACAGGGAAGTGTAACTCACCAGCTCCGGTTCCTGATGGCAGATTGCTGGGGATATTTGGACCCTCAAACCAGCCTGACTCTGCGGTACTGGCAGCTTGGGTCCGGGAGGCCTCCTGCGCAATGCAGAATTTCAGCAGGCAGACGGCCACAAAGGGCCCCTGGGCTCTCAACAGAAATGCTGCCCTTTACACAGGTAAGCGTAACCCACCAGCTCAGGTTCCTGAGGGCAGGTGGCTGGAGTCACTTGGGACTCTCAAACCTGCCTGACTTTACAGAGGTGGAAGCTTGGGTCTCAGAGGTATCCTGCAAAATGCAGAATTTCAGCAGGCAGACGGCCAGCCCCTCTTGGCCAGAGGCTCCCGAAAACTAAGGCTGACCCTTTCTCCAGTTAAGCAAAACTCAGACGCCCAGGGTCCTGGTGGCATATTGCTTGAGGGGCTTGGGACGCTCAAACAAGCTCAACTCAGCACAGGAAGCAGCTTGGGGCTGGGAGTCATCCTTCGCAGTGAAGAATTTCATGAGCCAGGCGTTCACTAAGGGCCCCAGGACCCTGGACACCAATGCCGCCCATTACACAGGGAAGTGTAACTCACCAGCTCAGGTTCCTGATGGCAGATTGACAGAGCCATTTGGGACCTAAAATCCAGCCTGACTCTGCGGTGGTGGCAGCTTAGGTCCGGGGGGCATCCTACCCAATGGAGAATTTCAGCAGGCAGCCGGCCACAAAGGGCCCTTGACCTCTGAACAGAAGTGCTGCCCTTTACACAGGAAAGTGTAACTCACCAGCTCAGGTTCCTGATGGCACATTGCTGGGGACATTTTGAACCCTCAAAGCAGCCTGACTCTGCGGCGGTGACAGCTTGTGTCCGGGTGGCATCCTGCGCAATGCAGAATTTGAGGAGGCAGCCGGCCACAAATGGCCCCTGGGCTCTCAACAGAAATGCTGCCCTTTACACAGGTAAACGTAACCCACCAGCTCAGGTTCCTGAGGGCAGGTGGCTGGAGTCACTTGGGACTCTCAAACCTGCCTGACTTTACAGAGGTGGCAGCTTGGGTCTCAGAAGTATCCTGCAAAATGCAGAATTTCAGCAAGCAGACACCCAGCCCCTCTTGGCCAGAGGCTCCTGAAAACTAAGGCTGACCCTTTCTCCAGTTAAGCAAAACTCAGACGCCCAGGGTCCTGGTGGCATATTGCTTGAGGGGCTTGGGACGCTCAAACAAGCTCAACTCAGCACAGGAAGCAGCTTGGGGCTGGGAGTCATCCTGCACAGTGAAGAATTTCATGAGCCAGGCGTTCACTAAGGGCCCCAGGACCCTGGACACCAATGCCGCCCTTTACACAGGGAAGTGTAACTCACCAGCTCAGGTTCTTGATGGAACATTGCTGGGGCCACTTGGCACCCTCAAACCAGCCAGACACTGCGGTGGTGGCAGCTGGGTTCCGGGAGGCATCCTGTGCAATGCAGAATATGAGGAGCCAGCCGGCCACTAAGGGCCCCCGGGCACTGGACGCAAATGCCCCCCATTGCCCCAGGTATGTGTAACTCACCAGCTCAGGTTCCTGATGGCACGTTGCTGGGGACATTTTGAACCTTCAAAGCAGCCTGACTTTGCAGTGCTGGCAGCTGGCGTCTGGGAGGCATCCTGTGCAATGCAGAATTTCAGATGACAGACAGCTGGCCCCTCTGAACCAGACGCTCCTGAACACTAGTGCAGTCCCTCTTCCCAGGTAAGCAAAACTCAGCAGCCAAGGTTCCTAGTTTCAGATGGCTGGAGGTGCTTTGCAGTCTCAAACAAGATCAACTAGGCACAGGTGGCAGCTTGGTGCTGGGAGGGATCCTGAGCAATGCAGAGTTTGAGCAGACAGCCGGCCACTAAGGGCCTCTGCGCCCTGGACACTAATGCCGCCTGTTACCCCAGGTAAGTGTAACTCACCAGCTCCGGTTCCTGATGGCAGATTGCTGGGGACATTTCAGACCCTCAGACCAGCCTGACTTTGCAGTGGTGGCAGCGTGGGTCTGGCATGCATACTGTGCAATGCAGAATTTCAGCAGACAGCCGGTCACTAAGGGCCCATGAGACCTTGACACCAATGCTTCCCTTTACACAGGGAAGTGTAACTCACCAGCTCCGGTTCCTGATGGCAGATTGCTGGGGATATTTGGACCCTCAAACCAGCCTGACTCTGCGGTACTGGCAGCTTGGGTCCGGGAGGCATCCTGTGCAATGCAGAATTTCAGCAGGCAGACGGCCAGCCCCTCTTGGCCACAGGCTCCCGAAAACTAAGGCTGACCCTTTCTCCAGTTAAGCAAAACTCAGACGCCCAGGGTCCTGGTGGCATATTGCTTGAGGGGCTTGGGACTCTCAAACAAGCTCAGCTCAGCACAGGAAGCAGCTTGGGGCTGGGAGTCATCCTGCGCAGTGAAGAACTTCATGAACCAGGGGTTCACTACGGGCCCCAGGACCCTGGACACCAATGCCGCCCATTACACAGGGAAGTGTAACTCACCAGCTCAGCTTCCTGATGGCAGATTGACAGGGCCATTTGGGACCTAAAATCCAGCCGGACTCTGCGGTGGTGGCAGCTTAGGTCCGGGGGGCATCCTACGCAATGGAGAATTTCAGCAGGCAGCCGGCCACAAAGGGCCCCTGACCTCTGAACAGAAGTGCTGCCCTTTACACATGTAAGAGTAACTCACCAGCTCAGGTTCGTGATGGAAGATTGCTGGGGCCATTTGGGAATCTGAAACCAGACGAATCCTGCGGTGGTGGCAGCTTGGGTCTGGGAGGCATCCTGCGCAATGCAGAGTTTCAGCAGGCAGCCTGCCACTAAGGGCCCCTGATTCCTGGACACCAACGCCGCCCTTTACACAGGGAAGTGTAACTCACCAGCTCAGGTTCTTGATGGCACGTTGCTAGGGACATTTTGAACCCTCAAAGCAGCCTGACTCTGCGGCGGTGACAGCTTGGGTCCGGGAGGCATCCTGCGCAATGCAGAATTTGAGGAGGCAGCCGGCCACAAAGGGCCCCTGGGCTCTCAACAGAAATGCTGCCCTTTACACAGGTAAGCACAACCCACCAGCTCAGGTTCCTGATGGCAGGTGGCTGGAGTCACTTGGGACTCTCAAACCTGCCTGACTTGACGGAGGTGGCAGCTTGGGTCTCAGAGGTATCCTGCAAAATGCAGAATTTCAGCAGGCAGACGGCCAGCCCCTCTTGGCCAGAGGCTCCTGAAAATTAAGGCTGACTCTTTCTCCAGTTAAGCAAAACTCAGACGCCCAGGTTCCTGGTGGCATATTTCTTGAGGGGCTTGGGACTCTCAAACAAGCTCAGCTCAGCACAGGAAGCAGCTTGGGGCTGGGAGTCATCCTGCGCAGTGAAGAATTTCATGAGCCAGGCGTTCACTAAGGGCCCCAGGACCCTGGACACCAATGCCGCCCTTTACACAGGGAAGTATAACTCACCAGCTCAGGTTCTTGATGGAACATTGCTGGGGCCACTTGGCACCCTCAAACCAGCCAGACACTGCGGTGGTGGCAGCTGGGTTCCGGGAGGCATCCTGTGCAATGCAGAATATGAGGAGCCAGCCGGCCACTAAGGGCCCCCGGGCACTGGACGCAAATGCCCCCCATTGCCCCAGGTAAGTGTAACTCACCAGCTCAGGTTCCTGATGGCACGTTGCTGGGGACATTTTGAACCTTCAAAGCAGCCTGACTTTGCAGTGCTGGCAGCTGGGGTCCGGGAGGCATCCTGTGCAATGCAGAATTTCAGATGACAGACAGCTGGCCCCTCTGGACCAGAGGCTCCTGAACACTAGTGCAGTCCCTCTTCCCAGGTAAGCAAAACTCAGCAGCCAAGGTTCCTAGTTTCAGATGGCTGGAGGTGCTTTGCAGTCTCAAACAAGATCAGCTAGGCACAGGTGGCAGCTTGGTGCTGGGAGGGATCCTGAGCAATGCAGAATTTGAGCAGACAGCCGGCCACTAAGGGCCCCTGTGCCCTGGACACTAATGCCGCCCATTACCCCAGGTAAGTGTAACTCACCAGTTCCGGTACCTGATGACAGATTGCTGGGGACATTTCAGACCCTCAGACCAGCCTGACTTTGCGGTGGTGGCAGCGTGGATCCGGGAGGCATCCTGCGCAATGCAGAATTTCAGCAGACAGCCGGTCACTAAGGGCCCATGAGTCCTCGACGCCAATGCTTCCCTTTACACAGGGAAGTGTAACTCACCAGCTCTGGTTCCTGATGGCAGATTGCTGGGGATATTTCGGACCCTCAAAGCAGCCAGACTCTGCGGTGCTGGCAGCTTGGGTCCGGGAGGCGTCCTGCGCAATGCAGAATATCAGCAGGCAGATGGCCACAAAGGGCCCCTGGGCTCTCAACAGAAATGCTGCCCTTTACACAGGTAAGCGTAACCCACCAGCTCAGGTTCCTGATGGCAGGTGGCTGGAGTCACTTGGGACTCTCAAACCTGCCTGACTTTCGGAGGTGGCAGCTTCGGTCTCAGAGGTATCCTGCGCAATGCGGAATTTCTGCAGGCAGCCAGCCACTAAGGGCCCTTGGGCCTGAAGACCAATGCTAGTCCTTTAAAAAGCTAAGTGTAACTCAGACGCCCAGGTCCCTGATGGCAGGTAGCAGGGGACACGTGCCGAGGACAAAGCGGCGGGAGTTTGAACTGGTGCCACCTTGGGCCTGGGATGCACCCTGCGCAAGACAGAATTTCAGCACGCAGCCGGCCACTCCAGGCAAGGGCTCCTGAACAACAAGGCCAGCCCTTTCCCAGAAAAAGAAATCTCAGCAGCCCAGGCTCCTGAGAGAAGATTGCTGGACCCATATGGGACCCTCAAACCAGCCTGACTTTGCCGTGGTGGCAGCTTGGGTCCGGAAGGCCTGCTGCGCAATGCAGAGTTTCAGCAGGCAGCCTGCCACTAAGGGCCCCTGATTCCTGGAGACCAACACCGCCCTTTACACAGGGAAGTGTAACTCACCAGCTCAGGTTCCTGATGGCACATTGCTGGGGACATTTTGAACCTTCAAAGCAGCCTGACTTTGCAGTGCTGGCAGCTGGCGTCTGGGAGGCATCCTGTGCAATGCAGAATTTCAGATGACAGACAGCTGGCTCCTCTGGACCAGAGGCTCCTGAACACTAGTGCCGTCCCTCTTCCCAGGTAAGCAAAACTCAGCAGCCAAGGTTCCTAGTTTCAGATGGCTGGAGGTGCTTTGCAGTCTCAAACAAGATCAACTAGGCACAGGTGGCAGCTTGGTGCTGGGAGGGATCCTGAGCAATGCAGAATTTGAAAAGACAGCCGGCCACTAAGGGCCCCTGTGCCCTGGACACTAATGCCGCCCATTACCCCAGGTAAGTGTAACTCACCAGCTCCGGTTCCTGATGGCAGATTAATGGGGCCATTTGGCACCCTCAAAGCAGCCTGACTGTGCGGCGGTGACAGCTTGGGTCCGGGAGGCCTCCTGCGCAATGCAGAATTTCAGCAGGCAGACGGCCACAAAGGGCCCCTGGGCTCTCAACAGAAATGCTGCCCTTTACACAGGTAAGCGTAACCCACCAGCTCAGGTTCCTGAGGGCAGGTGGCTGGAGTCACTTGGGACTCTCAAACCTGCCTGACTTTACAGAGGTGGAAGCTTGGGTCTCAGAGGTATCCTGCACAATGCAGAATTTCAGCAGGCAGACGGCCAGCCCCTCTTGGCCAGAGGCTCCCGAAAACTAAGGCTGACCCTTTCTCCAGTTAAGCAAAACTCAGACGCCCAGGGTCCTGGTGGCATATTGCTTGAGGGGCTTGGGACGCTCAAACAAGCTCAACTCAGCACAGGAAGCAGCTTGGGGCTGGGAGTCATCCTTCGCAGTGAAGAATTTCATGAGCCAGGCGTTCACTAAGGGCCCCAGGACCCTGGACACCAATGCCGCCCATTACACAGGGAAGTGTAACTCACCAGCTCAGGTTCCTGATGGCAGATTGACAGAGCCATTTGGGACCTAAAATCCAGCCTGACTCTGCGGTGGTGGCAGCTTAGGTCCGGGGGGCATCCTACCCAATGGAGAATTTCAGCAGGCAGCCGGCCACAAAGGGCCCTTGACCTCTGAACAGAAGTGCTGCCCTTTACACAGGTAAGGGTAACTCACCAGCTCAGGTTCGTGATGGAAGATTGCTGGGGCCATTTGGGAATCTGAAACCAGACGGATCCTGCGGTGGTGGCAGCTTGGGTCTGGGAGGCATCCTGCGCAATGCAGAGTTTCAGCAGGCAGCCTGCCACTAAGGGCCCCTGATTCCTGGACACCAACGCCGCCCTTTACACAGGGAAGTGTAACTCACCAGCTCAGGTTCCTGATGGCACATTGCTGGGGACATTTTGAACCCTCAAAGCAGCCTGACTCTGCGGCGGTGACAGCTTGTGTCCGGGTGGCATCCTGCGCAATGCAGAATTTGAGGAGGCAGCCGGCCACAAAGGGCCCCTGGGCTCTCAACAGAAATGCTGCCCTTTACACAGGTAAACGTAACCCACCAGCTCAGGTTCCTGATGGCAGGTGGCTGGAGTCACTTGGGACTCTCAAACCTGCCTGACTTTACAGAGGTGGCAGCTTGGGTCTCAGAAGTATCCTGCAAAATGCAGAATTTCAGCAAGCAGACACCCAGCCCCTCTTGGCCAGAGGCTCCTGAAAACTAAGGCTGACCCTTTCTCCAGTTAAGCAAAACTCAGACGCCCAGGGTCCTGGTGGCATATTGCTTGAGGGGCTTGG
Source organism: Melozone crissalis (assembly GCF_028551555.1). NCBI lineage: Eukaryota > Metazoa > Chordata > Aves > Passeriformes > Passerellidae > Melozone > Melozone crissalis. The sequence continues at coordinate 26,746 of NW_026536130.1, forward strand.
GACGCTCAAACAAGCTCAACTCAGCACAGGAAGCAGCTTGGGGCTGGGAGTCATCCTGCACAGTGAAGAATTTCATGAGCCAGGCGTTCACTAAGGGCCCCAGGACCCTGGACACCAATGCCGCCCTTTACACAGGGAAGTGTAACTCACCAGCTCAGGTTCTTGATGGAACATTGCTGGGGCCACTTGGCACCCTCAAACCAGCCAGACACTGCGGTGGTGGCATCTGGGTTCCGGGAGGCATCCTGTGCAATGCAGAATATGAGGAGCCAGCCGGCCACTAAGGGCCCCCGGGCACTGGACGCAAATGCCCCCCATTGCCCCAGGTATGTGTAACTCACCAGCTCAGGTTCCTGATGGCACGTTGCTGGGGACATTTTGAACCTTCAAAGCAGCCTGACTTTGCAGTGCTGGCAGCTGGCGTCTGGGAGGCATCCTGTGCAATGCAGAATTTCAGATGACAGACAGCTGGCCCCTCTGAACCAGACGCTCCTGAACACTAGTGCAGTCCCTCTTCCCAGGTAAGCAAAACTCAGCAGCCAAGGTTCCTAGTTTCAGATGGCTGGAGGTGCTTTGCAGTCTCAAACAAGATCAACTAGGCACAGGTGGCAGCTTGGTGCTGGGAGGGATCCTGAGCAATGCAGAGTTTGAGCAGACAGCCGGCCACTAAGGGCCTCTGCGCCCTGGACACTAATGCCGCCTGTTACCCCAGGTAAGTGTAACTCACCAGCTCCGGTTCCTGATGGCAGATTGCTGGGGACATTTCAGACCCTCAGACCAGCCTGACTTTGCAGTGGTGGCAGCGTGGGTCTGGCATGCATACTGTGCAATGCAGAATTTCATCAGACAGCCGGTCACTAAGGGCCCATGAGACCTCGACACCAATGCTTCCCTTTACACAGGGAAGTGTAACTCACCACCTCCGGTTCCTGATGGCAGATTGCTGGGGATATTTCGGACCCTCAAACCAGCCTGACTCTGCCGTGCTGGCAGCTTGGGTCCGGGAGGCATCCTGTGCAATGCAGAATTTCAGCAGGCAGACGGCCAGCCCCTCTTGGCCACAGGCTCCCGAAAACTAAGGCTGACCCTTTCTCCAGTTAAGCAAAACTCAGACGCCCAGGTTCCTGGTGGCATATTGCTTGAGGGGCTTGGGACGCTCAAACAAGCTCAACTCAGCACAGGAAGCAGCTTGGGGCTGGGAGTCATCCTGCGCAGTGAAGAATTTCATGAGCCAGGCGTTCACTAAGGGCCCCAGGACCCTGGACACCAATGCCGCCCATTACACAGGGAAGTGTAACTCACCAGCTCAGGTTCCTGATGGCAGATTGACAGAGCCATTTGGGACCTAAAATCCAGCCTGACTCTGCGGTGGTGGCAGCTTAGGTCCGGGGGGCATCCTACCCAATGGAGAATTTCAGCAGGCAGCCGGCCACAAAGGGCCCTTGACCTCTGAACAGAAGTGCTGCCCTTTACACAGGTAAGGGTAACTCACCAGCTCAGGTTCGTGATGGAAGATTGCTGGGGCCATTTGGGAATCTGAAACCAGACGGATCCTGCGGTGGTGGCAGCTTGGGTCTGGGAGGCATCCTGCGCAATGCAGAGTTTCAGCAGGCAGCCTGCCACTAAGGGCCCCTGATTCCTGGACACCAACGCCGCCCTTTACACAGGGAAGTGTAACCCACCAGCTCAGGTTCTTGATGGAACATTGCTGGGGCCACTTGGCACCTTCAAACCAGCTAGAAACTGCGGTGGTGGCAGCTGGGTTCCCGGAGGCATCCTGTGCAATGCAGAATATGAGGAGCCAGCCGGCCACTAAGGGCCCCCAGGCACTGGACGCAAATGCCCCCCATTGCCCCAGGTAAGTGTAACTCACCAGCTCAGGTTCCTGATGGCACATTGCTGGGGACATTTTGAACCTTCAAAGCAGCCTGACTTTGCAGTGCTGGCAGCTGGCGTCTGGGAGGCATCCTGTGCAATGCAGACTTTCAGATGACAGACAGCTGGCCCCTCTGAACCAGACGCTCCTGAACACTAGTGCAGTCCCTCTTCCCAGGTAAGCAAAACTCAGCAGCCAAGGTTCCTAGTTTCAGATGGCTGGACGTGCTTTGCAGTCTCAAACAAGATCAACTAGGCACAGGTGGCAGCTTGGTGCTGGGAGGGATCCTGAGCAATGCAGAATTTGAGCAGACAGCCGGCCACTAAGGGCCCCTGTGCCCTGGACACTAATGCCGCCCATTACCCCAGGTAAGTGTAACTCACCAGCTCCGGTTCCTGATGGCAGATTGCTGGGGACATTTCAGACCCTCAGACCAGCCTGACTTTGCAGTGGTGGCAGCGTGGGTCTGGCATGCATACTGTGCAATGCAGAATTTCATCAGACAGCCGGTCACTAAGGGCCCATGAGTTCTTGACGCCAATGTTTCCCTTTACACAGGGAAGTGTAACTCACCAGCTCAGGTTCCTGATGGCAGATTGCTGGGGACATTTCGGACCCTCAAACCAGCCAGACTCTGCGGTGCTGGCAGCTTGGGTCCGGGAGGTATCCTGCGCAATGCGGAATTTCTGCAGGCAGCCAGCCACTAAGGGCCCTTGGGCCTGAAGACCAATGCTAGTCCTTTAAAAAGCTAAGTGTAACTCAGACGCCCAGGTCCCTGATGGCAGGTAGCAGGGGACACGTGCCGAGGACAAAGCGGCGGGAGTTTGAACTGGTGCCACCTTGGGCCTGGGATGCACCCTGCGCAAGACAGAATTTCAGCACGCAGCCGGCCACTCCAGGCAAGGGCTCCTGAACAACAAGGCCAGCCCTTTCCCAGAAAAAGAAATCTCAGCAGCCCAGGCTCCTGAGAGAAGATTGCTGGACCCATATGGGACCCTCAAACCAGCCTGACTTTGCCGTGGTGGCAGCTTGGGTCCGGAAGGCCTGCTGCGCAATGCAGAGTTTCAGCAGGCAGCCTGCCACTAAGGGCCCCTGATTCCTGGACACCAACACCGCCCTTTACACAGGGAAGTGTAACTCACCAGCTCAGGTTCCTGATGGCACATTGCTGGGGACATTTTGAACCTTCAAAGCAGCCTGACTTTGCAGTGCTGGCAGCTGGCGTCTGGGAGGCATCCTGTGCAATGCAGACTTTCAGATGACAGACAGCTGGCCCCTCTGAACCAGACGCTCCTGAACACTAGTGCAGTCCCTCTTCCCAGGTAAGCAAAACTCAGCAGCCAAGGTTCCTAGTTTCAGATGGCTGGACGTGCTTTGCAGTCTCAAACAAGATCAACTAGGCACAGGTGGCAGCTTGGTGCTGGGAGGGATCCTGAGCAATGCAGAATTTGAAAAGACAGCCGGCCACTAAGGGCCCCTGTGCCCTGGACAATAATGCCGCCCATTACCCCAGGTAAGTGTAACTCACCAGCTCCGGTTCCTGATGGCAGATTAATGGGGCCATTTGGCACCCTCAAAGCAGCCTGACTGTGCGGCGGTGACAGCTTGGGTCCGGGAGGCCTCCTGCGCAATGCAGAATTTCAGCAGGCAGACGGCCACAAAGGGCCCCTGGGCTCTCAACAGAAATGCTGCCCTTTACACAGGTAAGCGTAACCCACCAGCTCAGGTTCCTGAGGGCAGGTGGCTGGAGTCACTTGGGACTCTCAAACCTGCCTGACTTTACAGAGGTGGAAGCTTGGGTCTCAGAGGTATCCTGCACAATGCAGAATTTCAGCAGGCAGACGGCCAGCCCCTCTTGGCCAGAGGCTCCCGAAAACTAAGGCTGACCCTTTCTCCAGTTAAGCAAAACTCAGACGCCCAGGGTCCTGGTGGCATATTGCTTGAGGGGCTTGGGACGCTCAAGCAAGCTCAACTCAGCACAGGAAGCAGCTTGGGGCTGGGAGTCATCCTGCGCAGTGAAGAATTTCATGAGCCAGGCGTTCACTAAGGGCCCCAGGACCCTGGACACCAATGCCGCCCATTACACAGGGAAGTGTAACTCACCAGCTCAGGTTCCTGATGGCAGATTGACAGAGCCATTTGGGACCTAAAATCCAGCCGGACTCTGCGGTGGTGGCAGCTTAGGTCCGGGGGGCATCCTACGCAATGGAGAATTTCAGCAGGCAGCCGGCCACAAAGGGCCCTTGACCTCTGAACAGAAGTGCTGCCCTTTACACAGGTAAGGGTAACTCACCAGCTCAGGTTCGTGATGGAAGATTGCTGGGGCCATTTGGGAATCTGAAACCAGACGGATCCTGCGGTGGTGGCAGCTTGGGTCTGGGAGGCATCCTGCGCAATGCAGAGTTTCAGCAGGCAGCCTGCCACTAAGGGCCCCTGATTCCTGGACACCAACGCCGCCCTTTACACAGGGAAGTGTAACTCACCAGCTCAGGTTCCTGATGGCACATTGCTGGGGACATTTTGAACCCTCAAAGCAGCCTGACTCTGCGGCGGTGACAGCTTGTGTCCGGGTGGCATCCTGCGCAATGCAGAATTTGAGGAGGCAGCCGGCCACAAAGGGCCCCTGGGCTCTCAACAGAAATGCTGCCCTTTACACAGGTAAACGTAACCCACCAGCTCAGGTTCCTGATGGCAGGTGGCTGGAGTCACTTGGGACTCTCAAACCTGCCTGACTTTACAGAGGTGGCAGCTTGGGTCTCAGAAGTATCCTGCAAAATGCAGAATTTCAGCAAGCAGACACCCAGCCCCTCTTGGCCAGAGGCTCCTGAAAACTAAGGCTGACCCTTTCTCCAGTTAAGCAAAACTCAGACGCCCAGGGTCCTGGTGGCATATTGCTTGAGGGGCTTGGGACGCTCAAACAAGCTCAACTCAGCACAGGAAGCAGCTTGGGGCTGGGAGTCATCCTGCACAGTGAAGAATTTCATGAGCCAGGCGTTCACTAAGGGCCCCAGGACCCTGGACACCAATGCCGCCCTTTACACAGGGAAGTGTAACTCACCAGCTCAGGTTCTTGATGGAACATTGCTGGGGCCACTTGGCACCCTCAAACCAGCCAGACACTGCGGTGGTGGCAGCTGGGTTCCGGGAGGCATCCTGTGCAATGCAGAATATGAGGAGCCAGCCGGCCACTAAGGGCCCCCGGGCACTGGACGCAAATGCCCCCCATTGCCCCAGGTATGTGTAACTCACCAGCTCAGGTTCCTGATGGCACGTTGCTGGGGACATTTTGAACCTTCAAAGCAGCCTGACTTTGCAGTGCTGGCAGCTGGCGTCTGGGAGGCATCCTGTGCAATGCAGAATTTCAGATGACAGACAGCTGGCCCCTCTGAACCAGACGCTCCTGAACACTAGTGCAGTCCCTCTTCCCAGGTAAGCAAAACTCAGCAGCCAAGGTTCCTAGTTTCAGATGGCTGGACGTGCTTTGCAGTCTCAAACAAGATCAACTAGGCACAGGTGGCAGCTTGGTGCTGGGAGGGATCCTGAGCAATGCAGAGTTTGAGCAGACAGCCGGCCACTAAGGGCCTCTGCGCCCTGGACACTAATGCCGCCTGTTACCCCAGGTAAGTGTAACTCACCAGCTCCGGTTCCTGATGGCAGATTGCTGGGGACATTTCAGACCCTCAGACCAGCCTGACTTTGCAGTGGTGGCAGCGTGGGTCTGGCATGCATACTGTGCAATGCAGAATTTCATCAGACAGCCGGTCACTAAGGGCCCATGAGACCTCGACACCAATGCTTCCCTTTACACAGGGAAGTGTAACTCACCACCTCCGGTTCCTGATGGCAGATTGCTGGGGATATTTCGGACCCTCAAACCAGCCTGACTCTGCCGTGCTGGCAGCTTGGGTCCGGGAGGCATCCTGTGCAATGCAGAATTTCAGCAGGCAGACGGCCAGCCCCTCTTGGCCACAGGCTCCCGAAAACTAAGGCTGACCCTTTCTCCAGTTAAGCAAAACTCAGACGCCCAGGTTCCTGGTGGCATATTGCTTGAGGGGCTTGGGACGCTCAAACAAGCTCAACTCAGCACAGGAAGCAGCTTGGGGCTGGGAGTCATCCTGCGCAGTGAAGAATTTCATGAGCCAGGCGTTCACTAAGGGCCCCAGGACCCTGGACACCAATGCCGCCCATTACACAGGGAAGTGTAACTCACCAGCTCAGGTTCCTGATGGCAGATTGACAGAGCCATTTGGGACCTAAAATCCAGCCTGACTCTGCGGTGGTGGCAGCTTAGGTCCGGGGGGCATCCTACCCAATGGAGAATTTCAGCAGGCAGCCAGCCACAAAGGGCCCTTGACCTCTGAACAGAAGTGCTGCCCTTTACACAGGTAAGGGTAACTCACCAGCTCAGGTTCGTGATGGAAGATTGCTGGGGCCATTTGGGAATCTGAAACCAGACGGATCCTGCGGTGGTGGCAGCTTGGGTCTGGGAGGCATCCTGCGCAATGCAGAGTTTCAGCAGGCAGCCTGCCACTAAGGGCCCCTGATTCCTGGACACCAACGCCGCCCTTTACACAGGGAAGTGTAACTCACCAGCTCAGGTTCCTGATGGCACATTGCTGGGGACATTTTGAACCCTCAAAGCAGCCTGACTCTGCGGCGGTGACAGCTTGGGTCCGGGTGGCATCCTGCGCAATGCAGAATTTGAAGAGGCAGCCGGCCACAAAGGGCCCCTGGGCTCTCAACAGAAATGCTGCCCTTTACACAGGTAAACGTAACCCACCAGCTCAGGTTCCTGAGGGCAGGTGGCTGGAGTCACTTGGGACTCTCAAACCTGCCTGACTTTACAGAGGTGGCAGCTTGGGTCTCAGAAGTATCCTGCAAAATGCAGAATTTCAGCAAGCAGACACCCAGCCCCTCTTGGCCAGAGGCTCCTGAAAACTAAGGCTGACCCTTTCTCCAGTTAAGCAAAACTCAGACGCCCAGGGTCCTGGTGGCATATTGCTTGAGGGGCTTGGGACGCTCAAACAAGCTCAACTCAGCACAGGAAGCAGCTTGGGGCTGGGAGTCATCCTGCACAGTGAAGAATTTCATGAGCCAGGCGTTCACTAAGGGCCCCAGGACCCTGGACACCAATGCCGCCCTTTACACAGGGAAGTGTAACTCACCAGCTCAGGTTCTTGATGGAACATTGCTGGGGCCACTTGGCACCCTCAAACCAGCCAGACACTGCGGTGGTGGCAGCTGGGTTCCGGGAGGCATCCTGTGCAATGCAGAATATGAGGAGCCAGCCGGCCACTAAGGGCCCCCGGGCACTGGACGCAAATGCCCCCCATTGCCCCAGGTAAGTGTAACTCACCAGCTCAGGTTCCTGATGGCACATTGCTGGGGACATTTTGAACCTTCAAAGCAGCCTGACTTTGCAGTGCTGGCAGCTGGCGTCTGGCAGGCATCCTGTGCAATGCAGACTTTCAGATGACAGACAGCTGGCCCCTCTGGACCAGACGCTCCTGAACACTAGTGCAGTCCCTCTTCCCAGGTAAGCAAAACTCAGCAGCCAAGGTTCCTAGTTTCAGATGGCTGGACGTGCTTTGCAGTCTCAAACAAGATCAACTAGGCACAGGTGGCAGCTTGGTGCTGGGAGGGATCCTGAGCAATGCAGAATTTGAGCAGACAGCCAACCACTAAGGGCCCCTGCGCCCTGGACACTAATGCCGCCCATTACCCCAGGTAAGTGTAACTCACCAGCTCCGGTTCCTGATGGCAGATTGCTGGGGACACTTCAGACCCTCAGACCAGCCTGACTTTGCAGTGGTGGCAGCGTGGGTCTGGCATGCATACTGTGCAATGCAGAATTTCAGCAGACAGCCGGTCACTAAGGGCCCATGAGTTCTTGACGCCAACGCCACCCTTTACACAGGGAAGTGTAACTCACCAGCTCAGGTTCCTGATGGCAGATTGACAGGGCCATTTGGGACCTAAAAACCAGCCTGACTCTGCGGTGGTGGCAGCTTGGGTCCGGGGGGCATCCTGCGCAATGCAGAATTTCAGCAGGCAGACGGCCACAAAGGGCCCCTGGGCTCTCAACAGAAATGCTGCCCTTTACACAGGTAAGCGTAACCCACCAGCTCAGGTTCCTGATGGCAGGTGGCTGGAGTCACTTGGGACTCTCAAACCTGCCTGACTTTACGGAGGTGGCAGCTTCGGTCTCAGAGGTATCCTGCGCAATACGGAATTTCTGCAGGCAGCCAGCCACTAAGGGCCCTTGGGCCAGAAGACCAATGCTAGTCCTTTAAAAAGCTAAGTGTAACTCAGACGCCCAGGTCCCTGATGGCAGGTAGCAGGGGACACGTGCCGAGGACAAAGCGGCGGGAGTTTGAACTGGTGCCACCTTGGGCCTGGGATGCACCCTGCGCAAGACAGAGTTTCACCAGGCAGCCTGCCACTAAGGGCCCCTGATTCCTGGACACCAACGCTGCCCTTTACACAGGGAAGTGTAACTCACCAGCTCAGGTTCCTGATGGCAGACTGCTGGACACATTGGGGGCCCTCAAAGTAGGCTGACCCTGCAGTGCTGGCAGCTTGGGTCTGGGAGGCATCCTGCGCAATGGAGAGTTTCAGCAGGCAGCCTGCCACTAAGGGCCCCTGATTCCTGGACACCAACGCCGCCCTTTACACAGGGAAGTGTAACCCACCAGCTCAGGTTCTTGATGGAACATTGCTGGGGCCACTTGGCACCTTCAAACCAGCTAGAAACTGCGGTGGTGGCAGCTGGGTTCCCGGAGGCATCCTGTGCAATGCAGAATATGAGGAGCCAGCCGGCCACTAAGGGCCCCCGGGCACTGGACGCAAATGCCCCCCATTGCCCCAGGTAAGTGTAACTCACCAGCTCAGGTTCCTGATGGCACATTGCTGGGGACATTTTGAACCTTCAAAGCAGCCTGACTTTGCAGTGCTGGCAGCTGGCGTCTGGCAGGCATCCTGTGCAATGCAGACTTTCAGATGACAGACAGCTGGCCCCTCTGAACCAGACGCTCCTGAACACTAGTGCAGTCCCTCTTCCCAGGTAAGCAAAACTCAGCAGCCAAGGTTCCTAGTTTCAGATGGCTGGACGTGCTTTGCAGTCTCAAACAAGATCAACTAGGCACAGGTGGCAGCTTGGTGCTGGGAGGGATCCTGAGCAATGCAGAATTTGAGCAGACAGCCGGCCACTAAGGGCCCCTGTGCCCTGGACACTAATGCCGCCCATTACCCCAGGTAAGTGTAACTCACCAGCTCCGGTTCCTGATGGCAGATTGCTGGGGACATTTCAGACCCTCAGACCAGCCTGACTTTGCAGTGGTGGCAGCGTGGGTCTGGCATGCATACTGTGCAATGCAGAATTTCATCAGACAGCCGGTCACTAAGGGCCCATGAGTTCTTGACGCCAATGTTTCCCTTTACACAGGGAAGTGTAACTCACCAGCTCAGGTTCCTGATGGCAGATTGCTGGGGACATTTCGGACCCTCAAACCAGCCAGACTCTGCGGTGCTGGCAGCTTGGGTCCGGGAGGCATCCTGCGCAATGCAGAATTTCAGCAGGCAGACGGCCAGCCCCTCTTGGCCAGAGGCTCCTGAAAACTAAGGCTGACCCTTTCTCCAGTTAAGCAAAACTCAGACGCCCAGGTTCCTGGTGGCATATTGCTTGAGGGGCTTGGGACTCTCAAACAAGCTCAGCTCAGCACAGGAAGCAGCTTGGGGCTGGGAGTCATCCTGCACAGTGAAGAATTTCATGAGCCAGGCGTTCACTAAGGGCCCCAGGACCCTGGACACCAATGCCGCCCATTACACAAGGAAGTGTAACTCACCAGCTCAGGTTCGTGATGGAAGATTTCCTGGGCCATTTGGGATCCTGAAACCAGACGGATCCTGCGGTGATGGCTGCTTGGGTCTGGGAGGCATCCTGCGCAATGCAGAATTTCAGCAGGCAGCCTGCCACTAAGGGCCCATGGTTCCTGGACACCAACGCTGCCCTTTACACAGGGAAGTGTAACTCACCAGCTCAGGTTCCTGATGGCAGATTGCTGCACACATTGGGGGCCCTCAAAGTAGGCTCACCCTGCAGGGCTGGCAGCTTGGGTCTGGGAGGCATCCTGCGCAATGCAGAGTTTCAGCAGGCAGCCTGCCACTAAGGGCCCCTGATTCCTGGACACCAACGCCGCCCTTTACACAGGGAAGTGTAACTCACCAGCTCAGGTTCTTGATGGAGCATTGCTGGGGCCACTTGGCACCCTCAAACCAGCCAGACACTGCGGTGGTGGCAGCTGGGTTCCGGGAGGCATCCTGTGCAATGCAGAATATGAGGAGCCAGCCGGCCACTAAGGGCCCCCGGGCACTGGACGCAAATGCCCCCCATTGCCCCAGGTAAGTGTAACTCACCAGCTCAGGTTCCTGATGGCACATTGCTGGGGACATTTTCAACCTTCAAAGCAGCCTGACTTTGCAGTGCTGGCAGCTGGCGTCTGGGAGGCATCCTGTGCAATGCAGAATTTCAGATGACAGACAGCTGGCCCCTCTGTCCTTTCTTTCTTCCTTTCAGTTCCTTTCCTTATTTTCTTTTTTTTCTTTTCTTTCTTTCTTTCCCTGTATATCTAATCTTGGTTTTCCTTTCTAGCTTTAGAATAAAAAAAAGCAGCAGTAGTAGCTTTCAGGCTACCTGGGAGTAAAAAAACCTCCAAAACGAAAATGATTTAAAGAAAAATATTTATTCCCTGGGAGCCTGAAATTTTCTATACTGCTGCACGTGACATAGAGCTTTCATTCCTTCTTATAGATAGTTGATATTATATACTTACTTTATACAGCGCCCCCTGCCGTCTGCCCCGGAGCACTGCAGGCACAGCGATCCCTGCCGCCTGCACAGGCGCACTGCAGGCAAAGCGCTGCGGCGTTGTTCGGTTCTGTTAAATGAAACTCGGCTGAATTCGGCTTGGTCCGGCTCTTGGTCTAAAGTCGTTTCAGTTCGACTCTTCGGCCGAACTCGGCACGGTTCGGCTAAACTCGGTCATATTCGGCACATTGTCTAAATGCGGCCAGTGTCGCCCACATTCGGCTATCGGTTCCAGTCGGCTATCATGGTCTCTTGGTGTAAACTCGGCTGTTTTCGGCCACACTCGTCTATTTTCGGCCGCACTGGGCTCTTCGGTTCAAGTCGGCTGTTTCCGGCCACCCTTGGCTCTTCGGGTAAACTCAGCTATTTCCGGCCACCCTCGGCTCTTCGGGTCAACTCGGCTCTTTTCGGCCACCCTCGGCTCTTCGGGTCAACTCGGCTGTTTTCTGCCACCCTCGGCTCTTCGGCTCTTCGGAACAATTCGGCCCGGCTCGGCTCCCTCAGGGCGCGAAAGCGGCCGTCAGAGGACCCCGGCACAGCGAGGCGTTTACCCCAGATGCCTGTCATAAACCCGCCAAAATACGCCCGCCCGCGGCGCCGCTGAGCCCGCGGCCTGGATCGGGTACACTTGAAATGCCACAGAAAATACCACCGGGGCCGCGCCGGCGTCGATATTCTGTGCAGGCAGTCCAGTTACACCCAACCCGGTCCTCCACTTCCCCGCCCTTTTCGCCGCCATGCTGAGAAGGTCAATTAAAAGTCCGCGACATCCGCGACGCGCCACTCCCAAGGTGGCGGCCTCTCGGTGCAGGGCTGCAGTACCGCGCTCTGCCCACAAGGCGGCAGCACTGCCGCACGCCCCAGCCGGGGGCGCAGCGCGCCTCGGGGCTGCGGGCAGGGAAGGCGGCGAAAAAGAACAGGGGCGGCCCCCGCCGAAAACTGCTCTGAAATAAATGCCCCAAAACAACGGGGAAGAGGAAAAATAAACTTCTGCCTCTAATCTAATAGGATAAAAGACAAAACAAAACACAACACACAAAAAAAAACCCAAAAACCCAACAATTTCTTTTAAAAAATATTTAAATATTTTTTAAAAAGTTTTTTCCTATTAATATTCACATTTCTATTTACAATGTATATTGATGTACACTGTCCATTTATACATTTCTTTTTATAAATACATTTCTATTCCATATTGCATATATCCCTAAAACTTAAATTTATTTGTATATTTTTATACATATTTTTACATAGTAAGTATATATTTCTGTTACGATTTTTACTTCTGTAACACTTGCATTATTTAAAATAAAACCTTTGCCTCCATCCACATTAAAGCCAAAAAGAAGCCCTTTCTTCTCAACGGTATTCAAATATTTTTTAAAATTCTAGTTTTCAGGTTCATATTCATATTTACATTTAAAATGTACACTTATGTATACTGTTATTTGTATTCTTCATTACATCTCTTCCTATTATTGGTATTTCTTTATATTTTGTGGTTTTATATATATATTTATATCTCGATTGTATATCTCCATATTTAGAAATAAATAACAATAATATCTACATTCATATTATTTAAAATAAAAACCCTGCCTCTAACACAATAGGAATAAAAAAAACCCCAACCCTTTGTTGTAAACAATATTTAAATAGACTTTATCCTAAAGTTCAATTTTTATATTCATATTTGTATTTATAAGGTATATTAATGTCTATTGCTTACTTATACATTTATCTTTACCAATGTCAAGTTAAAAATAAATTTATATTCTATATTACATCTGATGCGAGTAGTTATTTATGAATTTTTATATATTTTTATTCATATTTTTTATATTGATTAAATATTTCTGCCTCAAGATTTTTACTTCTGGAACACTTATAATATTCAAAATAAAACCCCTGCCTCTACTTAAATAAAAGCCAAAACATTCCCTTTCTTTTAAGCTATATTTACATATTTTTATATTTATATTCCCATTTATAATTTATATTGCCGTATAATGTTATTTACATTCTACACTACAACTCTTCATATTACTTACATATATTTATATATAAATTTATATTCATATTTTAGCAATTTCTCCTTATATATTTATTACATATTTCTATCTTAAGATCCACATTTCTATATTACTTATATTATTTAAAATAAAACTCCTGCCTCTAACCAAATGAAAAGCAAGGACGCCCCTTTATTTGAACCAGATTTAAAAATGTAGGAAGTAAATTTATTTTTCAAAATTAAAATGATATTCATATGGATATTTTAATTTATTTTATTCATAGATATTATATATATTAGAGAGAATACCTTCTAATATAATAAGAGATCTGTATTTTCTGTATTATAGATTTCTTTTACTTATATTTATTTAAATTAAATATTTATAGAGATTTGTATTTGTATATATATTTGTATATCTGAATTGATATTTTATTTCTATCACTTATTTAAAAACCCCAGCCTATAACCTAATAAAACCCCCCCATTTATTTTAACTCCATTTAAATATTTTCATATTAACTATCTATATTTATGTATCTTTGTGTATATATATATATATATAATAGACTATCATTTATCTATATGATGTTACAATTATATACCATGTATTACAGTTTTATGTATGTATCTGTTATCTATATTTATGTTTACCACTCTAATGTTATATTCATTTTTAAATGTATATTTATTTCTATTTTCATCTCTATATTAAACCATACAAGTTCATTAACCCCACGCACCAGAACCACAACAATACCGTACCTTTGTCAGCACCGGCGCGCAGCACATGCTCGTCCCATCGCAGCGCATCAAAACAAAACCCACTGCTATTACTAACGGAACAAACGTCCCACAACGTCATTGAACCCTAATAAAAACTCAAATAAACCTAACTGTCAATAAATTTTAAATCCCACTATAAAGTAGCCCAAAACCTCCGCACATTCTCATCATAAACTTCCTCCTAAACCACTATCTCAAAAACCCCAAAAAACTCAAATACACCTTGAAAATGACACAACTGCTAATAAAAACAAACACCCAGTAAAAATTAAACCAACTCACGAGACTCAAAACTGTACAACTGACCCTAAACATTACTAAAAAAAGTCCCCAAAGCTCTACCTTTATGCTAATGCACAAATAATAACCTATCATCTAGAAAAGTTATTTGAAAAAATTAAAAAAAAATAATTAAAACCATGAAAATCAAAAACCTAAACTATTAAAATACTAAAAAACATCACTACCTAAATTAAAAAACGTATTGCCTAAAAAAACCCACCATATAAATGCCCCTGTCCCAAAAAATAAAAAAAACTATCGAACCAGAAAGAAATCAGAACTTAGGAACACTAAAACCATAGCGTTCAAGAAGTCACACCACATCCCTTATCATACACCAACTACAAACAACAGAAAACAATACAATGAATTCTTAAAAACCACCTTAAAACCACTACATTGAAAAACCTTTCCAAAATTAAAAACTGCATTTAACAAAAGCCATCTCATAAATTCACACCCAAAACTCCAGCAGCCCAGCTGGCCCTACCAAAGCTCTATGTTTATACAGACAGCAAACACAAACAAAAACAAAAATCCCAGTAAAACCCAACCCAAAGAATCCCATTGAAATTAATCCTGCCTCAAATACAAACCAACCCATCCAGAAAGTCAGCTTCACTCAAAAAACAATTTACACAGAGTTAATAATACCAAGAAATAAAACAACACACCATATACCACCAATGAATATAATAGTCAAGTAAAAAAAAAACACTACACCTTTTTCTTTTTATTTCTTAAACTAACTTCTTTTATTAGCTAGAACAAAAGATTTTGCCAGGACTGTAACAACAACAACAACCTCTTTTTCTTCTTCTCCTTCTGAAATGTCCCTTCTCACTCCCAAATTCCTTTCAACTCCTGAGTTTACATCCAAGCAAAAAGCAAAATTCGTGCACTCGTGCTCGTTCGCTGCTTCCGTCAGATTCTCTGTTCCCCTCCGCATCTTCTCACACTTTCAGTCTCCATGCTGTCCCGCCGTGATGAGTCTGACAGAAGAATTGGCACAAGTTAACAGAGCATTTCCCTCCCTCCCTCCCTCTGCTTTCCTCAGCGCATTTCAATCCATCCCAGGCCTGCAACGATGCACCCTCACCCCAAAGCTCACAGCAAGCGTGCAGCAGCTCAGGCTCACCTGGCTCCAGGGCTCTGTGCCTTGGATAGCCGAGGAAACTTCTGATGAGCCTCCGTTCCAATCAACTGGAATGCAAACTCACCTCCATCTCAGAGCCTCAGTGACCTCGGCCAGCCCCTTCCTCGCTTCCCTGGGTCACAATGACTTCCAGGCACAAGGATGCCAAGCAGGTTCTTGTCTTTTCTCTTGAGTGCCAACAGGTCAAATATGTAGGCTTTGACATAACTAATTACCCTCTCTTTGAACTCTCCCAAGGACACTTTTAAAGAAAAGACACAAGATTGCTGCTACAGCCATGTGGGATCGGGAGGAAAGCAGCAAGGATCCCAGGCCAGCGGCGCGGCCGGGCAGTGTCACGTCCCTGCCGCCCTGTGACAGGGCACACGGCTGCAGGGCCCCAGAGCCTGCAGGCCCTGGAGCTGCCGCACGGATGGACCCGGTTCCCTCCCCGGGTGCCCAGAGGGAAACCTGAGGGCAGGTGTCCACCCCGAGGGTGCACCCAGAGCCCCGGGCACGGATGGAGTCACTGGCCGCTCTCTGGGGACGAGACCCTCCCTGCAGGTGACGCTGCCTTGCCCTCTCCCTCCCTGTGGCACAGGCACCTCCAGGCTCCATGACCAGCCTCCTTCCGTCAGCATCCAGGTGCTGTGTCGGAGCCAGAGGGGTCGAGGCTTTCCAGAACCATAGCGTCCTTTAGGCTGCAAAAGCCTTCTAAGGCCATCGAGCCCAGCTGCTGCCCCAGCACTGCCAAGCCCCCACCCAAATCAGGTCCCTAAACACCACATCTTGCCATGCTTCAAATGTCTCCAGCAATGGGGACTGCCCTGGGCAGCCCGCTCCTACGCCTGACCACCCTTTCAGTGAACAAATTGGTCCTCAAAGCCAATCTGAGCCTTCCCTGCTGCAACTTGAGGCCATTTCCTTTTGTCACGGCACTTCTTACCGGGGAGATCTCGGCACTTCAACCTTACCTGCTCCTTCCCTAGGAGCTCTCTGGCTTGCCTGCATGAGAGGAGAAACACTCCCAGCACAGGAACGGCAGCTCAGCAGGTCGCACACCGAGGCAGGGGAGCAGCTGTCCTCACCACAGCTCCCGTGTCAGCTCTCACAGATCGGCTCTGCTCTGCCTCCCGGGGGCAGATCTCTGCTCAGCGCTTCAGAATTGCCTGTTTGGAGGAGGGGGAAAAAACAGCTTAGCCAAGATTTTTATCCAGACTTATCTGATGTCTTTGCCTGCTTTGCCTCTTCCTGACTTCCTCCTGCTAAGAAAACAGCTGCCTTTGGACTTCTAGGGGCAACTGCCACGTAATGCTTGAAAAGGACCTACAGAAAAGTGCCTCATTTTTCAAGACTCAACCAAGAAGACAGACAACTGCACCTTCTCCATCCCCACTGCCTGCAGAGCTGCCAGGCACCAGGCCAGCTCTGCTCCTGCTTCCAGTTGTTCCCAACCCTGCTGCAAGAACTGAAGGCTGCTTTGGCGTTCCATCGCTCCGCTCCTCCCAAAAAAGATCTTTCAGTGCCGTTCTCCCTCCACGGGAAGGGCCCTTCTGTCTCACACGCTCGGTGACACGAGGCTGCGCCAAGCTGCAGCAGCCTCTGCTCCAGCTGGGAAGGGCTTTCTTCCTCCTCTGGCAACTGGCTGGCACAGGTTGCTCACACATGCTGGGGCTGCCCCATCCCTGCAAGTGTTCCAAGGCCCATTGGTGCTCTGGGATCAGGCTCAGAGCGACCTGGTCCATGGAACCGTGTCCCTGCCCACGGCACCAGGCTCGGAACGAGGTGATCTTTAGAGCCCCTTCCAACCTGAATTATTCCATGACTCTGTGAACTCAAAAAACTCGGGGAATAAATCTGTAAAGTCACTAAATACATAAAAGCATATCCCCATCAGCATAATTTTGAATGAAAAGTATATCTACAAACAGGGAGAAATATTCTATGTATTTGCTCTTGCTACCTTTCAGGCGTAATTTCAGCTATCTCTTCCAGTTTTAAAATATTCTCTTTTGAAATAATAAGCGGTGTTCAAATTTTAGCATTTTTACACTATTGCAGCAGCAAAAATTGCTGACAATCAGGCCGTGTCATTCTTTATGGAGCAGAGCCATCGTGACAGCATTCCTGGGACA
The DNA here is from genome assembly GCF_028551555.1 of Melozone crissalis. NCBI lineage: Eukaryota > Metazoa > Chordata > Aves > Passeriformes > Passerellidae > Melozone > Melozone crissalis. Next base: position 43,840 of record NW_026536130.1, read on the forward strand.
GAAATTTTACAGGACGTCACTCCACAGAGAGCACCAAAATCCATATCAGTTGGCAGTTCTGCTCCTCCACATCAGAAAGCTAAACTAGGACAAGACAGCCTCGGGATTCACGAATGGCAAGGCAATAAGAGACACGCCTTAATAATATCATTACAATTTCCACAGATCTGCCACCTGATCTGCGACAGCACAGCACCCTGGCCCAGAGGAAGGTGAGCCTGCCCAGGACAGGGGTGGAACTAGGTCGTTTTCAACATCTCTTCCACCCCAAACCATTCTGCGGTGTGATGACACAGGAGAGTTGTAAGGGAGAAGAAGGATGAATTCCTTTGGAAGGATCATTGTTTGCCTCTCTAGTAGCAGGCTTTGCTGGCAGGATTGTTTTGCTCTTGCACTGACCTTGGCTGAAGGTGCTTCACCCTGCAGAGAGCGGTGACAGCCTGCTGCACACGCTGTTCTTGGGCAGAGCGCACGGAGCCAGAGGGCAAAGAGCCCCCAGCAGGTCCGTGACAGGAGCGGATGCTCCTCCCCACCTTTGGAAATATCCATTAGGGATTTTTCCAGCAGATGGCAACAGCAGACCGGTGTGGACTGCAAGGGCAGACTCTGCGGGCTGCCTGAAACCTGGCTGGGCTCCACCCAAAGCACCTCTCGGGGTCTGCTCCTCCCGCTCCTGGCATTGAGCCTGGCTGGCAGCCCGGGGCATGGTTACTGGAGTACAGAATAAATCAGTGCTGCAGGAAACTGCACAACAAGCTCTGCGGCTCTTGCTGTGTGTGCAGGCCTTAAAACACACCTGGTGCATTTGGAACAGATGAAAATTATGGCTCCCCCTGAATAAACATGATTTCTCTCCTAAATATCATTTTGAAAAATAATACTTCAAGGGGTGATCAGAATGGGAGCGCAGACAAACACCAAGAATAAAAACTACAGCGTTTGATGCTTTATCAAAAGGTGTGCCTGCCCTACCGTGTCGGGAAGCTGGACTGCTGGACCCAACTTTGCAGCACATTCTTGTCATTGCTTCTGAGCCACCTTCACCAGCTGCTCTCGTGGCATTTGCCGTGCCATTTGCAAATTACAATACGAGCGAACCTGGAAGGCAAAACACAAGATAAATTTACAGCTGGACGGTCAAATCTTTTTCTCCAAAATGCAATCAATGTACAGCTTTCCCCTTAAGCTGAAGTACAGGCCAAATTCATAGAATCACTCGGGTGAGAGAAGCCCTTCAGGCAGTGAAAACGAGCATTTAGGTGTGGTATGAAGCTTGGGGAGCCCTGAAGAGGCTGTCAAAGTCGACTGATATTCTTTGGAAATTACAAATAAAAAATGGGAGGAATGAATTTACAATGAATCCAGTGCGGAAACGCCGCAAGGGACAGCTTGCAGGGGAGATGCCTGAAAGCCAAAGCTGTGCTTCAGTGGCATCTGAGGTGACAATTTTGCAGAGTGCCTGTACACAAGTTTCTTTTCACTGCGAGCAGTGAGCAGCGGCTCAGAAGACCTGGCTGTAAAAAACACAGGTTATTGTCCCCAAGCACATGCCAGTGGTCTGGAAAAGGGTGACACTCGTTGACATGACTGTTGTGATTGCTCAAGGGGAGAGCTCCTCAGTCCTCCTCACTTCACCGATGCTCCCCCTTGGGGCGCAGGTGAATGGCACCACTGGGCTGTGCTTCACCTCCCTGGGTATATTCTGTGCAGGGAACTGCAGTGCCATTGCAACTTTTCTGCTCTCACATCATTCTTCCAGAGAAAGACAGTACCTTGAAGGGAAAAGTGCCCTGTCCCTGTCCCACTTCCTTTGTCACTTGTGCTAACCCACAGCACACACTCCCTGCACATGTTATCTGAATGTTAACTCTGTTTACAAGTGCTGTGAATAAACCCCAATCCAACTGACAAAGTTCCTCTTTGCTCACATTTCAATACAAGGCTGGAACTATCACCTTGCAAAGAACTCTCCTCTACCAGTGCTAGATGCAAAACCAAAAAGCAAACCTAGGAATGCCTGCCACACTCCAGCACACAAAGCTGCTGCTGCTGCTGCTGCTGCTGCTTTTAATGGCTTAGCCTGAGGGCTTTGCTGCTCTTCCTTTGCTCTGCTAATGGGAAGGACTGGGAGACCTCTTTGAACTAGCTACACATACCAAAGACTGAATAAACAAGTATTCTTCATCCCATTTCTCTTAAGAGTTTGTCCTGACAGATGTCTTCTCCCTCCTGAGGTGTGGATTATAGTTTGTGTTTCCCTTTTTTTCCCCCTTTAGCCCTTGAAGCATTTCACACCCTGCTGGGCAAATGCCCAGAAGTAATCAGACTGACTGAACACGGGGAAACGCAGACAAAAGAAAAGGCTGGAAGCTACTGTTCTTCTCCCAGCTGGCACCGCCAGCTCCTGAGGGCTCAGCCACCACAGCCCACGTTTGTGACAGTACCTGTACGCTCTGGGTGTGTGCAGCCCTTGCGTCCTGCGGCAGCCTGGAGCTGCAGGCTCAGATATCCACCGCGAGCTCCTGGATCCTCCAGGACAAAGCCAGCTCTCCCTGCTGCTCCCGTGTTGCGCTGCCTGTGGAGCAGCGAGGGAAGGAGAGGCACGCAGGTTAGCACAGTGGCAGTGCACGAGCTGCCAGGCGTCACCCATCTGACCCGCACCAAAGAGGAAATCTTAATTTTCAGAACTTCCCATCATGCCACACAAGACACTGAAGCCGTCCAAATCTGGAAGGGATAGCCTGGCATGATGCCCCCCCAGGTCATATCTTACATCAAGAGTTCTTTTTCTCCTGCACAAGGCTCTATATCCTACTTGGACAGATATACAAATATCTATAGAAACTACAGATATTCAATAAGCCATCTTAAATCATAACAGCCAGGCCTCTGTACGACCGTGCTTAACTCCTGCTCAGCTCACGCCATCTCCCCGTTCCTCAGGCATCAGAAACCACTGAAACTCCCGTGTTTTCCTGGGGGCTGCCTGCCTGCAGCTGCCCTCCTCTCACCAACGGGGCCACCTGCCAGGCTCCCCAGGGCACAGCAGCCTCCAAGGGGAGCATTCGTCTGTTTGAGAGGTGATGGAAAGCCTGGGGAAAAAAAAAGCTCAGCGACACTGTGGCTCTGAAGGTGCAAGAATCATTACCCTGGAGACGTGCAGCTCACCTGGTTCATGCTGAGCACGCTCTCTGCTCGCTTCACCTGAGCGTTCAGCTGGAGAGATCCATTTCCACGCGCTGGGCTGGGTCCGTCTCCGTCCCTGCTGCGAGAAGGTGTTCGGGGGGGTGCCGCTGCCCGCTCAGCAGACGCTTCACACACTCTGCCAGCAGCAGGGGCAGCCTTTGAGGCCACACCAGCCTGGCACAGAGTCACTGAGCCATTCTGACTGTGTTAACAGCACCACGGATGAATCCCCATACCCTCGGGCCTTCATTCTCCGGCACCCCGAGCCCCGCGGCTGCGCGGCAAAGAAGGAAAGCGGGCACCGGAAGAGAGGAGCGAGAACAGGGCATGACAAAGGGCGGCGAGGGAGGGCGGGCTGTGCAGGAAAGCGGCACGGGAAGGGAAAGCCCGGGAGGGGGGGTAGAGGGAGGGTGGACAGAGGAGGCAGAAACGGGGAAGAGAAAGGGAGTAGCGGGGAAGGGGCTGGACAGGAAGGAGCCGGGCTTGTGGGGGGAGAGGGAATGGGGGAAAGGGAGCGAGAGAAGGCGAATACGGGGAGAAGGAAGGAGGGCGAGAGAGAGGGACAGGCGGGGAAGCCTCACAGAGCCCCGGCTGCACCCCGAGCCCGGGCCGGCGCCTCGCCCTGCCCGGGAGGCTGCGCTCGGGGGAGCTGGGCTCGCTCCGGAGTCACTCGGCTCCAGTCGGCTCTTCGGCTAAACTCGGCTATTGTCGGCTAAACTCGGCTATTGGCGGCCGCATTCGGCTGCATTCGTCCCTTCGGCGCGCTTCGGCCCAACTCGGAGCCGCTCTCTGCGCGTTCGGCTGAGCTCGGCTCGGCTCGCCTCCCCCGACGGCGGGCAAGCGGCGCCGCCTCACGTTAAACTCGCCCGACTCGGGGCGCTCCTGCTGCCGCGTCCCGCGGGCGGCCCGGCCATCGCACCGACACGACCGGGAGCGCGGGGTGGCACAGGAGCTCATTGGGCTGTGACCGCACTCGCGCTAATTAGCGCGCACGAGAGCGGCGGGCTCGGTTCGGCCGAGCTCGGCTCCGTTCAGGCAGCCTCGCAAGCCTGGCCTCGGTTCGCTCGAGCCCGTCAGGTTCGGCCGGTCTCGCCTTGGTTCGGCTGAGCTCGTTCCATTCGGCCCAAGGCGGCGTCGTTCAGTCGTGTTCTTATAAATACCTTTCTTTATTGACTGTATATTTCTATATTTAGATTTATACTTCCATAATACTTCTATGATTCCAAATAAAACCCCCGTCTCTAACCAAATAAACACAAAAAAAGCCTTCTTTTGAACGATATTGAAATATTTTTATACTTTTGTATAATTATATTCACATTTATATTTATAGTTTCTTTTGATGCATTATATTCATAATTATATATAATAGATACAAAATTCTAGGAAAGTATTTACTAATTTTTTCTTATAGGTTTAAATTTTATATATATCTGTATATATTTCTATTTCTATACTTAGATTTCTCCCTTTATATTATTTGTAGCTATAATTTTTACAATCAAAACACTGCCTATTGACAAATGAAAAAACCCACTTTGTTTAACTATATTAAAAAATATTTTCATGCTTATAATTGTCATATTTATATTTATAATTTGTTCAGTATTACATGAGAACATACCTGCTCCTGCACTGCAGCGGGGCTCCCTCTCCTGGGGTCCTTGGGGTGCCCCAATGGCATCAGAGCCCCGAGTCTTCATCCCCTTCTCCTCTATTTAGAAACTACACTGGAACTTTTTTCTGGAAACAAAGACATTACCTAAATCCTCTCTCCGTGTCCCAGACAGATGCATATTCAGTTATTAGTTGGCTGGGCAGCAGTTTCTTAAATAGAATGATAAACAAGATGTGAACATTTTAGCTACAAGCAAATAGGCAAATCTGAACAAGGTACTGGTGGCCAACACCAACCACCAAAGTGATTTTGAAGCCATTTTTTAAACAATAAAATAATGATACCACAAAAATTAAGCAAAAAGCTAACTACTGGCTAAGAAAGAAGGAAAAATTAACTTTTGACAGCAACAACGTTCCAACCACACAGGCTTTTTCCCCATGTCATACCTTGTAACTACGTCTCTTGGCAATTCTCATCATGTATCCCAAAAGGAATAAATACCTCAGAGCGTCCTAAAGCAAAAAGCAGCACACGTGAGCCCCTCACACTCCCGGGAGGCCGGCACAGCGTGCACTGAGTCTGCAACAAATTCTGCTCACTGAGGGTCTGCAAACAAAGGTTCAACTGATGAACTGACCTGATTTTAAAGAGAGGTTTTCTAAGCGCTGAAGCACAAAAAAGAACAAGCAGAAACAATTCTTAAAAAAAAACCTGCAAGTTTCGTTTAGCATATATGCGACTGATTTCCACCCTGTGGCTTCTCACTGTGATTCGTCTGCAGGTTCAGGAAGATGACAATGCACACTCTGCCTTCCCTGAGCCCCCCACGGCAGCGGAGCGCTGCTCCGTGCGCTCAGATCATCGGGAACTGGATTACACGTGCCCGGATGGACCGGAACTGCTCTGCTGCAGATTCAGGAGACGATGGCAGAGAGGGGCTGGCCGAGGCGTCGTCCCAATTCCGTTCCTGTGTGACGAGGAGCGGTTTGTTCCCAGCAGCTGCAACAATCCCCAGCTCGCTTCCGTGGTGAGTGCCGATGGCACACAAATGGCAGCCCGAGGAAATCGTGTTCTGGGCTCTAAGTGGTTGGGACAGGGTCCGATTTTTTGTTTTGTATCTGTATGATGATTAGTACGACAGGGCCCTGATCGATGACGTGGCAGCACAGAATTAAAAGCTCCTCAATAGGATTACATCGGCTTCGAGGAAAAGACAAAAGCCTAGGACCATTCTGAAATCTACTTTTAATCCCGAGCACACGGATTGTCACCATGCTGCACCTTCCAGCTTTTCAAAGCAGCTTACTTCTGAAGACCAGGAAACACTGATTTCTACAGAAACAATGGGCAACCCCCAGGCTAATCTCAGCACTACTGTTTAATAGGGGACCTGCCAGCGTGCCAGTCCAGCCTCAAGTGTGCTTTACTTCAGTCTAACATCCCCACAAAATTCTTCTCACGTCTCCCAACCCTGAAATCTTATTTTCCCCTAAAGCTTCTCATCATTAGCAATTTCCAAGTAACATGTTTTTTTTACAGCATTCAAAAATGTCATGCTGGACTGTGCTAGAGAGTAATCTGCAAATATAAGCTTAGCAAAGTTTGAATTGACTTGTCCAGAGAAAAAACCTACAAGCGAACACCTACACCTGCCTAAAAAGAGCTAACAAGCCCCTGGCAGCTGCCAGCATCAAAGCACAGTGGATGTTTCTAACACAGGGTAAGGATAACAATATCACCTTTTGTTCTCTCCAGCTTGTTTTCCCTGCAGTCATATTTCGCTTCTTATGATTTTTTTAGTCTCCGTATCTTCGTGGACAGCACCGAGCCTGAAGACAAGGATACGAGAGTCTTTCCCTGCCGTACGGAGAGAACCAGGAAAACAGTTAAAAAGAGAACAGGGTAGTTTGAAATTCATACTTGCAATGAGAAGCAGCGCCTAACCAACAGAACAAAAGTAAACAAAGCATGGCAGCTCCCTGGGGACAGAAGACTTACAAACTCTCCAGAATTTACAATTCTAGCGACCATCTCCTTTAGGACAGCAGCCAAGTGTCCCATGAGGTGGCGCTACACCAAAGAACAATCTGAGAGGTTCCAAAGAGCGAAATGCACAATATTTTGCAAAGACATAAAATCTTGCAAAACAACAAAAATACAATGGATGTAAACTACAGGGCAAGAGTACAAGTGTTCACTTTAAGAGCTGGAACCATCCAGGTGAGCACCTGATAACTGGATCCTCAGCAGAGTTTGAGCCCTTCAGGACACAGAAGGGGTTTCCCCAGAAATTTCACAGACTGAGTTTTGATAGAAGTACAGTTGCCACATCCTCAGAAACGTCACCCATTCTCCAGGTGTGTGGAGAGAACTGCAAATGGCTCTCACGTAGTTTGAGCTAGTTCTGTAAGGTCTCGGGGTGAATTTCACCAGATGCAACCAAACTGGGCAACTCCCAGTGGGACAGAAGGAACCCAAAGCTTGGGTAAGCAGAGCTGCAGCAAATACTGAGGAAACAAACATAACAGTGTAAAAAATAATAAACCATCCTTTTTTTTTCTCTTGCTTTTGTTTTTTTCTTATTCAGATCAGCATAGCAATTAAAGAGAAAGTGAAAAACTCACCATTACTGAACATTTCATCATCTGCAGGCTGAGCATCCTTAGCATAGAGGACTCCAAAGTTAAAATTCACCGATCCCTGCAAAATAAAACCAAATATTGTATGATAAACAGTCAGACAGCAAACATAAAAATTTGTTTCCTCTAAGGACTTTCAGGTATGTATGTATCTTTGCATACATCCTACACATTAGAACATACACTTTATACCATCACCTAATACATAATCATTTACCTTTAAATTTTGATAGTATAGCATGAATTTTTAACTTAAATTGGTGATCTATTATTATTAAGTTGGTGCTTAAAGTTATTTCTGCTGTCACGTTCAAAAAAACATTAATTTTTTTTACTGTAATGACCAATTGATTTCAAAGTCATCACAAGCCCATCAAAATACAAAGCTCTGTTCACTGGACGGGTCTGTGAGCTAGAAGTAGTTAGGCTTCTACTTCCCTCTTGTTCTTCCAGAGCCAAGAAATCCTGTCAACAAAACCAGGATCTTTAGCCCACTGCTGTGAAAGATTCTACAAGGATGATGGTTTGATTTGTGTTCAGAAGTTTTGATTTGAAATGGCCAGTTCAATGGATAAAGACAGTTTAAGTAGTATTACATTACTGTTATTATTATTTCTATTATTATTTTTACTATTACTACTACTATTATTATCACCTGTTACTGGAAGAAACAGACCAGTAGTACCTATACTTAATTACTTTTATTTCCAGAAAATAATAAAGAAAAAAGAACCAAACCAAAAAAAGTCACTTCCTACCTTTTCTATCAAGGGATGAAAAATTTCTCTTGGGCTCTCCTCCAATTTACTGTTAAATGGAATGTTCTGTGGAACTGCCATTTCTTTCCCAAAATACTAACTTCCAACACTTCCTGAACGTATTTTGTATTTTAAAACAACAGAAGTTAGTGAGACTCTGTGGAGGTCAGGTTTAAATTTCTTTCCTTCTAAAGCACAGAGTTCTGTTCCATCACCCCGCCCTTTGGCTCTACACTGAATCATGGTGAGCATTTGAGGAGTGCTCAATAACCAATTCTATTTCTCTCTTTTTCTAGTTCTCTCTATTCTTAAATAATTCAAATGAAAAATGACAAGTCAAATGAAAAAGTTCAGCCTCAAAGTCACACTTTTTCCCTTTGTCTGGTCAAGAACAGGCTCTATGCTGCCTTCAACGATTAAGACTTGCAAAACCGGTTTTACAGGTTTATCATAAAACCCACAGAAGGCAAGCTCTGAATAACAGGAAAAGGTACACAGGCAAATATCTAAAGGGATCACTTCTTTGGAAATACATACCTTGATAGAGATCGCACTGAGAACCTTTCTGTGGGACTCTAAGGGAGACGTATTTTCCGAGTACCCTGTAAACAAGAAAAGCTACAATATATTACAGGACACCCCCACTTTTTCTACACATTCAAATAGGATTTTTAATAAAAACAATTCAGTTAAAAAAGAAGGAACAAAACCAAGCTAATTTTACTCAGCTATATTTACTCCCGATTTAGAGGGGAAAAAAAAAAAACTCACAGGTGCTCGCCGTGCTCGCCCGGGGCGGCTCCCGCACAGCCCCGCGCGCCCGCCTGGCCCGCCAGCCAGTCATGTGCCGCGTCAGCCGTTGCGTCACGCGCCGCGCCGGCAGCAGGGCCTGCCGGGAGTTGTAGTCTCGGGATGACAGCCACGGCTCCGTCCCCCAGCGCCGGGACCTGCAGTCCCTCCCGGGCATCAAACGGGACCTTCACCCCTGGGCGGGGAAGGACCTGAGGCACCACCGCTCCTCCCGAATGCCCTCTCTTTTTCCCTCCAACCCTTTTTTCTTTTTTCACTCTGTTTTTCACCCCTTCCCTTCCCTCTTGCTCTCCCGCTTCCTTTCCTTTCCTTTCCCTTCCCTTTCCCTTTCTTGTATTTCTGATCTTGGTTTACCTTTCTAGCTTTAGAATAAAAAAACAGCAGTAGAAACTATCAGGCTACCTGGGAGTAAAAAAAAAAAACAACTCCAAAACGAAAAGGATTTAAAGAAAACTATTTATTCCCTGGGAGCCTGAAATTTTCTACTGCTGCACGTGACATAGAGCTTTTATTCCTTCTTATAGAGAGTTGATATTTTCTACTTACTTTATACAGCGCCCCCTGCCGTCTGTCCCGGAGCACTGCAGGCACAGCGATCCCTGCCGTCTGCACAGGCGCACTGCAGGCACAGCGATCCCTGGCGTCTGCACAGGCGCACTGCAGGCACAGCGCCCCCTGCCGTCTGCCTCGGAGCACTGCAGGCACAGCGATCCCTGCCGCCTGCACAGGCGCACTGCAGGCACAGCGCTGCGGCGTTGTTCGGTTCTGTTGAATGAAACTCGGCTGAATTCGGCTTGGTTCGGCTCTTGGTCTAAAGTCGTTTCAGTTCGGCTCTTCGGCCGAACTCGGCACGGTTCGACTAAACTCGGTCATATTGGGCACATTGTCTAAATGCGGCCAGTGTCGGCTACACTCGGCTATCGGTTCCAGTCGGCTATCATGGTCTCTTGGTGTAAACTGGGCGATTTTGGGCCGCCCTGGGCTCTTCGGTTCAAGTCGGCTGTTTTCGGCCACCCTCGGCTCTTCGGGTCAACTCGGCTATTTCCGGCTTCCCTCGGCCCTTCGGGTCAACTCGGCTGTTTTCGGCCACCCTCGGCTCTTCGGCTCTTCGGAACAATTCGGCCCGGCTCGGCTCCCTCAGGGCGCGAAAGCGGCCGTCAGAGGACCCCGGCACAGCGAGGCGTTTACCCCAGATGCCTGGCACAAACCCGCCAAACTACCCCGCCCGCGGCGCCGCTGAGCCCACAGCATGTGTCGGGTACACATGAAACGCCACAGAAAAATCCGTCGGAGCCGCCATGACGTCAGTATTCTGTGCAGGCAGTCCACTTACACCCACCCCGGTCCTCCACTTCCCCGCCCTTTTCGCCGCCATGCTGAGAAGGTCAATTAAAAGTCCGCGACACCCGTGACGCGCCACTCCCAAGGTGGCGGCCTCTCGGTGCAGGGCTGCAGTACCGCGCTCTGCCCACAAGGCGGCAGCACTGCCGCACGCCCCAGCCGGGGGCGCAGCGCGCCTCGGGGCTGCGGGCAGGGAAGGCGGCGAAAAAGAACAGGGGCGGCCCCCGCCGAAAACTGCTCTGAAATAAATGCCCCAAAACAACGGGGAAGAGGAAAAATAAACTTCTGCCTCTAATCTAATAGGATAAAAGACAAAACAAAACACAACACACAAAAAAAAACCCCAAAAACCCAACAATGTCTTTTAAAAAATATTTAAATATTTTTTAAAAAGTTTTTTCCTATTAATATTCACATTTCTATTTACAATGTATATTGATGTACACTGTCCATTTATACATTTCTTTTTATAAATACATTTCTATTCCATATTGCATATATCCCTAAAACTTAAATTTATTTGTATATTTTTATACATATTTTTACATAGTAAGTATATATTTCTGTTACGATTTTTACTTCTGTAACACTTGCATTATTTAAAATAAAACCTTTGCCTCCATCCACATTAAAGCCAAAAAGAAGCCCTTTCTTCTCAACGGTATTCAAATATTTTTTAAAATTCTAGTTTTCAGGTTCATATTCATATTTACATTTAAAATGTACACTTATGTATACTGTTATTTGTATTCTTCATTACATCTCTTCCTATTATTGGTATTTCTTTATATTTTGTGTTTTTATATATATATTTATATCTCGATTGTATATCTCCATATTTAGAAATAAATAACAATAATATCTACATTCATATTATTTAAAATAAAAACCCTGCCTCTAACACAATAGGAATAAAAAAAACCCCAACCCTTTGTTGTAAACAATATTTAAATAGACTTTATCCTAAAGTTCAATTTTTATATTCATATTTGTATTTATAAGGTATATTAATGTCTATTGCTTACTTATACATTTATCTTTACCAATGTCAAGTTAAAAATAAATTTATATTCTATATTACATCTGATGCGAGTAGTTATTTATGAATTTTTATATATTTTTATTCATATTTTTTATATTGATTAAATATTTCTGCCTCAAGATTTTTACTTCTGGAACACTTATAATATTCAAAATAAAACCCCTGCCTCTACTTAAATAAAAGCCAAAACATTCCCTTTCTTTTAAGCTATATTTACATATTTTTATATTTATATTCCCATTTATAATTTATATTGCCGTATAATGTTATTTACATTCTACACTACAACTCTTCATATTACTTACATATATTTATATATAAATTTATATTCATATTTTAGCAATTTCTCCTTATATATTTATTACATATTTCTATCTTAAGATCCACATTTCTATATTACTTATATTATTTAAAATAAAACTCCTGCCTCTAACCAAATGAAAAGCAAGGACGCCCCTTTATTTGAACCAGATTTAAAAATGTAGGAAGTAAATTTATTTTTCAAAATTAAAATGATATTCATATGGATATTTTAATTTATTTTATTCATAGATATTATATATATTAGAGAGAATACCTTCTAATATAATAAGAGATCTGTATTTTCTGTATTATAGATTTCTTTTACTTATATTTATTTAAATTAAATATTTATAGAGATTTGTATTTGTATATATATTTGTATATCTGAATTGATATTTTATTTCTATCACTTATTTAAAAACCCCAGCCTATAACCTAATAAAACCCCCCCATTTATTTTAACTCCATTTAAATATTTTCATATTAACTATCTATATTTATGTATCTTTGTGTATATATATATATATATATAATAGACTATCATTTATCTATATGATGTTACAATTATATACCATGTATTACAGTTTTATGTATGTATCTGTTATCTATATTTATGTTTACCACTCTAATGTTATATTCATTTTTAAATGTATATTTATTTCTATTTTCATCTCTATATTAAACCATACAAGTTCATTAACCCCACGCACCAGAACCACAACAATACCGTACCTTTGTCAGCACCGGCACGCAGCACATGCTCGTCCCATCGCAGCGCATCAAAACAAAACCCACTGCTATTACTAACGGAACAAACGTCCCACAACGTCATTGAACCCTAATAAAAACTCAAATAAACCTAACTGTCAATAAATTTTAAATCCCACTATAAAGTAGCCCAAAACCTCCGCACATTCTCATCATAAACTTCCTCCTAAACCACTATCTCAAAAACCCCAAAAAACTCAAATACACCTTGAAAATGACACAACTGCTAATAAAAACAAACACCCAGTAAAAATTAAATCAAACCAACTCACGAGACTCAAAACTGTACAACTGACCCTAAACATTACTAAAAAAAGTCCCCAAAGCTCTACCTTTATGCTAATGCACAAATAATAACCTATCATCTAGAAAAGTTATTTGAAAAAATTAAAAAAAAATAATTAAAACCATGAAAATCAAAAACCTAAACTATTAAAATACTAAAAAACATCACTACCTAAATTAAAAAACGTATTGCCTAAAAAAACCCACCATATAAATGCCCCTGTCCCAAAAAATAAAAAAAACTATCGAACCAGAAAGAAATCAGAACTTAGGAACACTAAAACCATAGCGTTCAAGAAGTCACACCACATCCCTTATCATACACCAACTACAAACAACAGAAAACAATACAATGAATTCTTAAAAACCACCTTAAAACCACTACATTGAAAAACCTTTCCAAAATTAAAAACTGCATTTAACAAAAGCCATCTCATAAATTCACACCCAAAACTCCAGCAGCCCAGCTGGCTCTACCAAAGCTCTATGTTTATACAGACAGCAAACACAAACAAAAACAAAAATCCCAGTAAAACCCAACCCAAAGAATCCCATTGAAATTAATCCTGCCTCAAATACAAACCAACCCATCCAGAAAGTCAGCTTCACTCAAAAAACAATTTACACAGAGTTAATAATACCAAGAAATAAAACAACACACCATATACCACCAATGAATATAATAGTCAAGTAAAAAAAAAAAACACTACACCTTTTTCTTTTTATTTCTTAAACTAACTTCTTTTATTAGCTAGAACAAAAGATTTTGCCAGGACTGTAACAACAACAACAACCTCTTTTTCTTCTTCTCCTTCTGAAATGTCCCTTCTCACTCCCAAATTCCTTTCAACTCCTGAGTTTACATCCAAGCAAAAAGCAAAATTCGTGCACTCGTGCTCGTTCGCTGCTCCCGTCAGATTCTCTGTTCCCCTCCGCATCTTCTGACACTTTCAGTCTCCATGCTGTCCCGCCGTGATGAGTCTGACAGAAGAACTGGCACAAGTTAACAGAGCATTTCCCTCCCTCCCTCCCTCTGCTTTCCTCAGCGCATTTCAATCCATCCCAGGCCTGCAACGATGCACCCTCACCCCAAAGCTCACAGCAAGCGTGCAGCAGCTCAGGCTCACCTGGCTCCAGGGCTCTGTGCCTTGGATAGCCGAGGAAACTTCTGATGAGCCTCCGTTCCAATCAACTGGAATGCAAACTCACCTCCATCTCAGAGCCTCAGTGACCTCGGCCAGCCCCTTCCTCGCTTCCCTGGGTCACAATGACTTCCAGGCACAAGGATGCCAAGCAGGTTCTTGTCTTTTCTCTTGAGTGCCAACAGGTCAAATATGTAGGCTTTGACATAACTAATTACCCTCTCTTTGAACTCTCCCAAGGACACTTTTAAAGAAAAGACACAAGATTGCTGCTACAGCCATGTGGGATCGGGAGGAAAGCAGCAAGGATCCCAGGCCAGCGGCGCGGCCGGGCAGTGTCACGTCCCTGCCGCCCTGTGACAGGGCGCACGGCTGCAGGGCCCCAGAGCCTGCAGGCCCTGGAGCTGCCGCACGGATGGACCCGGTTCCCTCCCCGGGTGCCCAGAGGGAAACCTGAGGGCAGGTGTCCACCCCGAGGGTGCACCCAGAGCCCCGGGCACGGATGGAGTCACTGGCCGCTCTCTGGGGACGAGACCCTCCCTGCAGGTGACGCTGCCTTGCCCTCTCCCTCCCTGTGGCACAGGCACCTCCAGGCTCTATGACCAGCCTCCTTCCGTCAGCATCCAGGTGCGGTGTCGGAGCCAGAGGGGTCGAGGCTTTCCAGAACCATAGCGTCCTTTAGGCTGCAAAAGCCTTCTAAGGCCATCGAGCCCAGCTGCTGCCCCAGCACTGCCAAGCCCCCACCCAAATCAGGTCCCTAAACACCACATCTTGCCATGCTTCAAATGTCTCCAGCAATGGGGACTGCCCTGGGCAGCCCGCTCCTACGCCTGACCACCCTTTCAGTGAACAAATTGGTCCTCAAAGCCAATCTGAGCCTTCCCTGCTGCAACTTGAGGCCATTTCCTTTTGTCACGGCACTTCTTACCGGGGAGATCTCGGCACTTCAACCTTACCTGCTCCTTCCCTAGGAGCTCTCTGGCTTGCCTGCATGAGAGGAGAAACACTCCCAGCACAGGAACGGCAGCTCAGCAGGTCGCACACCGAGGCAGGGGAGCAGCTGTCCTCACCACAGCTCCCGTGTCAGCTCTCACAGATCGGCTCTGCTCTGCCTCCCGGGGGCAGATCTCTGCTCAGCGCTTCAGAATTGCCTGTTTGGAGGAGGGGGAAAAAACAGCTTAGCCAAGATTTTTATCCAGACTTATCTGATGTCTTTGCCTGCTTTGCCTCTTCCTGACTTCCTCCTGCTAAGAAAACAGCTGCCTTTGGACTTCTAGGGGCAACTGCCACGTAATGCTTGAAAAGGAACTACAGAAAAGTGCCTCATTTTTCAAGACTCAACCAAGAAGACAGACAACTGCACCTTCTCCATCCCCACTGCCTGCAGAGCTGCCAGGCACCAGGCCAGCTCTGCTCCTGCTTCCAGTTGTTCCCAACCCTGCTGCAAGAACTGAAGGCTGCTTTGGCGTTCCATCGCTCCGCTCCTCCCAAAAAAGATCTTTCAGTGCCGTTCTCCCTCCACGGGAAGGGCCCTTCTGTCTCACACGCTCGGTGACACGAGGCTGCGCCAAGCTGCAGCAGCCTCTGCTCCAGCTGGGAAGGGCTTTCTTCCTCCTCTGGCAACTGGCTGGCACAGGTTGCTCACACATGCTGGGGCTGCCCCATCCCTGCAAGTGTTCCAAGGCCCATTGGTGCTCTGGGATCAGGCTCAGAGCGACCTGGTCCATGGAACCGTGTCCCTGCCCACGGCACCAGGCTCGGAACGAGGTGATCTTTAGAGCCCCTTCCAACCTGAATTATTCCATGACTCTGTGAACTCAAAAAACTCGGGGAATAAATCTGTAAAGTCACTAAATACATAAAAGCATATCCCCATCAGCATAATTTTGAATGAAAAGTATATCTACAAACAGGGAGAAATATTCTATGTATTTGCTCTTGCTACCTTTCAGGCGTAATTTCAGCTATCTCTTCCAGTTTTAAAATATTCTCTTTTGAAATAATAAGCGGTGTTCAAATTTTAGCATTTTTACACTATTGCAGCAGCAAAAATTGCTGACAATCAGGCCGTGTCATTCTTTATGGAGCAGAGCCATCGTGACAGCATTCCTGGGACAGAAATTTTACAGGACGTCACTCCACAGAGAGCACCAAAATCCATATCAGTTGGCAGTTCTGCTCCTCCACATCAGAAAGCTAAACTAGGACAAGACAGCCTCGGGATTCACGAATGGCAAGGCAATAAGAGACACGCCTTAATAATATCATTACAATTTCCACAGATCTGCCACCTGATCTGCGACAGCACAGCACCCTGGCCCAGAGGAAGGTGAGCCTGCCCAGGACAGGGGTGGAACTAGGTCGTTTTCAAGATCTCTTCCACCCCAAACTATTCTGCCGTGTGATGACACAGGAGAGTTGTAAGGGAGAAGAAGGATGAATTCCTTTGGGGAAGGATCATTGTTTGCCTCTCTAGTAGCAGGCTTTGCTGGCAGGATTGTTTTGCTCTTGCACTGACCTTGGCTGAAGGTGCTTCACCCTGCAGAGAGCGGTGACAGCCTGCTGCACACGCTGTTCTTGGGCAGAGCGCACGGAGCCAGAGGGCAAAGAGCCCCCAGCAGGTCCGTGACAGGAGCGGATGCTCCTCCCCACCTTTGGAAATATCCATTAGGGATTTTTCCAGCAGATGGCAACAGCAGACCGGCGTGGACTGCAAGGGCAGACTCTGCGGGCTGCCTGAAACCTGGCTGGGCTCCACCCAAAGCACCTCTCGGGTCTGCTCCTCCCGCTCCTGGCATTGAGCCTGGCTGGCAGCCCAGGGCATGGTTACTGGAATACAGAATAAATCAGTGCTGCAGGAAACTGCACAACAAGCTCTGCGGCTCTTGCTGTGTGTGCAGGCCTTAAAACACACCTGGTGCATTTGGAACAGATGAAAATTATGGCTCCCCCTGAATAAACATGATTTCTCTCCTAGATATCATTTTGAAAAATAATACTTCAAGGGGTGATCAGAATGGGAGCGCAGACAAACACCAAGAATAAAAACTACAGCGTTTGATGCTTTATCAAAAGGTGTGCCTGCCCTACCGTGTCGGGAAGCTGGACTGCTGGACCCAACTTTGCAGCACATTCTTGTCATTGCTTCTGAGCCACCTTCACCAGCTGCTCTCGTGGCATTTGCCGTGCCATTTGCAAATTACAATACGAGCGAACCTGGAAGGCAAAACACAAGTTAAATTTACAGCTGGACGGTCAAATCTTTTTCTCCAAAATGCAATCAATGTACAGCTTTCCCCTTAAGCTGAAGTACAGGCCAAATTCATAGAATCACTCGGGTGAGAGAAGCCCTTCAGGCAGTGAAAACGAGCATTTAGGTGTGGTATGAAGCTTGGGGAGCCCTGAAGAGGCTGTCAAAGTCGACTGATATTCTTTGGAAATTACAAATAAAAAATGGGAGGAATGAATTTACAATGAATCCAGTGCGGAAACGCCGCAAGGGACAGCTTGCAGGGGAGATGCCTGAAAGCCAAAGCTGTGCTTCAGTGGCATCTGAGGTGACAATTTTGCAGAGTGCCTGTACACAAGTTTCTTTTCACTGCGAGCAGTGAGCAGCGGCTCAGAAGACCTGGCTGTAAAAAACACAGGTTATTGTCCCCAAGCACATGCCAGTGGTCTGGAAAAGGGTGACACTCGTTGACATGACTGTTGTGATTGCTCAAGGGGAGAGCTCCTCAGTCCTCCTCACTTCACTGATGCTCCCCCTTGGGGCACAGGTGAATGGCACCACTGGGCTGTGCTTCACCTCCCTGGGTATATTCTGTGCAGGGAACTGCAGTGCCATTGCAACTTTTCTGCTCTCACATCATTCTTCCAGAGAAAGACAGTACCTTGAAGGGAAAAGTGCCCTGTCCCTGTCCCACTTCCTTTGTCACTTGTGCTAACCCACAGCACACACTCCCTGCACATGTTATCTGAATGTTAACTCTGTTTACAAGTGCTGTGAATAAACCCCAATCCAACTGACAAAGTTCCTCTTTGCTCACATTTCAATACAAGGCTGGAACTATCACCTTGCAAAGAACTTTCCTCTACCAGTGCTAGATGCAAAACCAAAAAGCAAACCTAGGAATGCCTGCCACACTCCAGCACACAAAGCTGCTGCTGCTGCTTTTAATGGCTTAGCCTGAGGGCTTTGCTGCTCTTCCTTTGCTCTGCTAATGGGAAGGACTGGGAGACCTCTTTGAACTAGCTACACATACCAAAGACTGAATAAACAAGTATTCTTCATCCCATTTCTCTTAAGAGTTTGTCCTGACAGATGTCTTCTCCCTCCTGAGGTGTGGATTATAGTTTGTGTTTCCCTTTTTTTCCCCCTTTAGCCCCTGAAGCATTTCACACCCTGCTGGGCAATGCCCAGAAGTAATCAGACTGACTGAACACGGGAAACGCAGACAAAAGAAAAGGCTGGAAGCTACTGTTCTTCTCCCAGCTGGCACCGCCAGCTCCTGAGGGCTCAGCCACCACAGCCCACGTTTGTGACAGTACCTGTACGCTCTGGTTGTGTGCAGCCCTTCCGTCCTGCGGCAGCCTGGAGCTGCAGGCTCAGATATCCACCGCGAGCTCCTGGATCCTCCAGGACAAAGCCAGCTCTCCCTGCTGCTCCCGTGTTGCGCTGCCTGTGGAGCAGCGAGGGAAGGAGAGGCACACAGGTTAGCACAGTGGCAGTGCACGAGCTGCCAGGCGTCACCCATCTGACCCGCACCAAAGAGGAAATCTTAATTTTCAGAACTTCCCATCATGCCACACAAGACACTGAAGCCGTCCAAATCTGGAAGGGATAGCCTGGCATGATGCCCCCCCAGGTCATATCTTACATCAAGAGTTCTTTTTCTCCTGCACAAGGCTCTATATCCTACTTGGACAGATATACAAATATCTATAGAAACTACAGATATTCAATAAGCCATCTTAAATCATAACAGCCAGGCCTCTGTACGACCGTGCTTAACTCCTGCTCAGCTCACGCCATCTCCCCGTTCCTCAGGCATCAGAAACCACTGAAACTCCCGTGTTTTCCTGGGGGCTGCCTGCCTGCAGCTGCCCTCCTCTCACCAACGGGGCCACCTGCCAGGCTCCCCAGGGCACAGCAGCCTCCAAGGGGAGCATTCGTCTGTTTGAGAGGTGATGGAAAGCCTGGGGAAAAAAAAAGCTCAGCGACACTGTGGCTCTGAAGGTGCAAGAATCATTACCCTGGAGACGTGCAGCTCACCTGGTTCATGCTGAGCACGCTCTCTGCTCGCTTCACCTGAGCGTTCAGCTGGAGAGATCCATTTCCACGCGCTGGGCTGGGTCCATCTCCGTCCCCGCTGCGAGAAGGTGTTCGGGGGGATGCCGCTGCCCGCTCAGCAGACGCTTCACACACTCTGCCAGCAGCAGGGGCAGCCTTTGAGGCCACACCAGCCTGGCACAGAGTCACTGAGCCATTCTGACTGTGTTAACAGCACCACGGATGAATCCCCATACCCTCGGGCCTTCATTCTCCGGCACCCCGAGCCCCGCGGCTGCGCGGCAAAGAAGGAAAGCGGGCACCGGAAGAGAGGAGCGAGAGCAGGGCATGACAAAGGGCGGCGAGGGAGGGCGGGCTGTGCAGGAAAGCGGCACGGGAAGGGAAAGCCCGGGAGGGGGTAGAGGGAGGGTGGACAGAGGAGGCAGAAACGGGGAACGGGAAGGGAGTAGCGGGGAAGGGGCTGGACAGGAAGGAGCCGGGGTTGTGGGGGGAGAGGGAATGGGGGAAAGGGAGCGAGAGAAGGCGAATACGGGGAGAAGGAAGGAGGGCTAGAGAGAGGGACAGGCGGGGAAGCCTCACAGAGCCCCGGCTGCACCCCGAGCCCGGGCCGGCGCCTCGCCCTGCCCGGGAGGCTGCGCTCGGGGGAGCTGGGCTCGCTCCGGAGTCACTCGGCTCCAGTCGGCTCTTCGGCTAAACTCGGCTATTGTCGGCTAAACTCGGCTATTGGCGGCCGCATTCGGCTGCATTCGTCCCTTCGGCGCGCTTCGGCCCAACTCGGAGCCGCTCTCTGCGCGTTCGGCTGAGCTCGGCTCGGCTCGCCTCCCCGAGGGCGGGCAAGCGGCGCCGCCTCACGTTAAACTCGCCCGGCTCGGGGCTCTCCTGCTGCCGCGTCCCGCGGGCGGCCCGGCCATCGCACCGACACGACCGGGAGCGCGGGGTGGCACAGGAGCTCATTGGGCTGTGACCGCACTCGCGCTAATTAGCGCGCACGAGAGCAGCGGGCTCGGTTCGGCTGAGCTCGGCTCCGTTCAGGCAGCCTCGCAAGCCTGGCCTCGGTTCGCTCGAGCCCGTCAGGTTCGGCCGGTCTCGCCTTGGTTCGGCTGAGCTCGTTCCATTCGGCCGAAGGCGGCCTCGTTCAGTCGTGTTTTTACAAATATCTTTCTATATTGACTGTATATTTCTATATTTTGATTTATATTTCTATATAAATCTTCCCTTTCCTTTCCTCACTTCAACAAGGGCAAAGAAATGCGTTCTCCCCTTCAGTTTCGTCCCCTACGAGAGCAGAAAAGAAGGGGCGCTCCTTAAATGAAAGTCTTCGACTGATGGGAAAGGGCGATTTCGACCTCCATTCAAACCCTTGAAAAGGAGGGACACCAGGGCTGCCCCCTCCATTTAAACCCGAGGGTGATGAAAATGGGGTGGGCTGCCTTCAAATCAAACCCATAACACCACAAGAATACTTTTCCCATTCCCCTTAAAATAGAACGCAGGGATTCCCTGTCACCCCCGGAATACCCCTAACAGCCTGGAAAAGGCAGCTTTTCCTGCAATCATCACCCTTAAAACCCCAAGTGAAGAGGGATCCCCTCAGTTCAAACGCAGACAATAAAAGAAGAGTAGCTGCTTCCTTCTCCTTAATCCCTTTTGTCCTCATAAGCTCCATTTTTCTTCCTAGGGAACCGGGGAGGGACTGGCGAGATGAAATTGCAAAGGGGAAGGAGAAAATTCCCCGCTCCAAACCCACACGGGCTCACCTGTTCGGCTGCTGCTCCCCGGCACCAAGATTCGTCCCTCGGCGCCTCCTTTAAGCGATGCTCCACGTATCCAAGCGCGGATCCAGGCATTCCCCCCGACCCTGTGAGAAGCTCCTGCAGTCCTTCCATGAGACAGCGCCGGGAGCGCCCCATAAACCCCTCCACTCAGCGGCTCAGTTGCATAAATCTGTTTTCTTTATGAACAACAACGTGAGCAGCTGGGCCTGAGCATGCGACTTTATGGTCAGCAGGAACTTTGCCAATGACCTTTGTGATCCCAGGAGGAATAAAACCAATGCATACATGAATTCCCCTGCTTTTCACTCTTCACCTCTTGTATCACCTTAAATGCTGTACAAATCAGAAACGTTGATTCCCCTCAATGCCTAGGTCAGCATCTGTTATGATTTAATTAAAAGCTTGCTCTCTGAGGGGGTTTCTCTCTGTGATGATACCCTTCCACTCTGTTATTTCTCTTCTCATTTCTTAAACTGAATGAAGCAGTAAGCTTCAGGCTTTTAAAAATAAAACAATACAATTTTCTATTAATTTCATCATTATTTAATCAGATTTAATTTTCTACATATGTTGATTTATCTCAGATGGTCCAAATCCTTGCTGAGGAGTGAGGTTTCCTCCTCTGACTCACCTGCTTCTGAAACCTACACACAGCTTAGTCACATTTAAGGGTAATTAAAAATATTCCAGTCTCATTCTGCAGCGCTGAGCAGTTTGTGAAACGTGAAAACTTTCCAATTTGCACTATTTTATCTCTCAACTCAATTGCTCTCTTTAGTTTAAAATATGTTTGACCCTTTTACTGATATCAAATCATCATATCAAAGCATCAAATTCAAAAGCCGGATGAGGCTGTGAATAAGCTGCTCTGCTTTGCTTTTCATGTGCCCACAGCCAAATTCCTTCGAAGGTCCCACTTCCACAGTCAGGCTTAGCCTCTGCCCTCATTTATGCCATCAAACTCAGCTGAGCCAAATTCAACACAAAATCTTTATTTTATCCCTTTTGAAAAAGCAAGTGTGAGAGAATTAGAGGACTGCTTAAGTTATAAGATTTCTCATCAAGACAAGCTGCATCATAAAGTTTTATAGTCAAAGCACAAATCAAACTACCAAAATATCTCATACTCCTTCTAGTTGTCACCTGAAGCAAACGGCTACCATGATTTTCACATTTTAAAAGATAATAAAAAGATATTTTAAACTGAAATATAATGGAAAACCCACAACATCTCTCTACCCCATAGTCAAATGTTTTAATTAAGGTTGTAGAACAAATTCTAAAAGGACAGCTTTGTAAAAAAAAGAATTGTTTTCTTTCTCAAAGAACTTCTATGAAATGGTGTTGAACCAGATAGCAATTTATAGGGTTTCTTGGTTCTTTTACTACAAGTGTTACTTTTTCTCTGTCACTAAATAAAATAAATTGATGGAAGTGTACTATCTGGTATATTTGAAAGACTATGCTTTCTTAATAAATACTTTCCTGCAATCCAGAAAAAACCCCAAAAGGTTCTAAAAGAAATTAATTCTTTTGTCATGTCATGGTCTGGGGTTTTGTTAGTAGTTTGTACAGAATATAGCTTTGGTATAAAGCATATTAATTGTGTGTGTCTGTGTGTAACTACATACATGTTATAATGTGCATAAACCTACCCACTTTATAATATACAGCAGTGTGTCTGTATGTGTAATGCACATGGAGTAGTGTGGATAGAAAAACATGTAAACCACTGCTGGGTTTTGAAGTATTGGGAATTGACTCTGTTCCTTACAGGAAAAAAGTCACAGATAAAATTCTATAATATGCCGAGACATGTGGAGCTACATAAAAACTGAAATACTTTTTGCATTATGACTCCTATTCCTTTGAATGTTCCCAAACGTGAAGTCCTTGGGACACAGAAAGCCCTCATGACACACCTAGAATATGTCAAAAAGGGAATTATAAAAATGAAATAACTGCTCAGAGTATAGTGAGCAGTCCACTACTATTTTGAGGATGCTTAAGTCACTGGACAGTGTGAAAGAGCTACTCTGAATAACCTTAACCCACTTAATCTAACAAAAAATTTTCTAATTACCATCAATGTAGCTCTCTGACTCTTGCAGAGCCTAAGTTTAAACATGAAGCTTCACAGACTGGTAGTCTCTGTTAGAGAATTTTTCAAGCTGACATTTGAAACTTTAGATCTAGTCCAAATTTCCAAACAAAATTTGTTTTGTCAAACATACATTTAATGCTGCTATTTTTTTGTCAAAAATATTTTTGGGGGAAAAATGGTCTTCTGGGTTGTTTTTTAAAACTTATTTACAATATTTCAATGTATGAAACCACACTATACAACTGAACTTTAAATGCCTTGCAGGGAAACTGAAAGCACACATATATGACAACCATCCATCTCTGGAATTTATTAAAATGAAATCAAGATTAGTATTTTGTCATTGTATTTAATTCAAAGCATGTTTTGGTTGCTCAAATCGTTAATGTGATGTAGAGAATCTGTTCTGATCTATTTCAATGAGTCTTCCACTGGATCTCATATACTGTGGAATTATGAGGTGTTTTAATTGCTCAAACATAAAAAACCCTGAAAGGGTTTCATTTTCTTCACTTGAAGGTTTCATTTTCTGCCATAGAGAATTCAAAGTATAGCCTAATTTTAGTTGTTCTGTGACTGAATAGAAATTGTTGTTTTGTACTTCATACATTCTACGCTTCATAAGTACAACCCTTGGCAGTATTACAAATTAATGGGCTTGTTCTCACTGGTATTTATAAGATAAGAACAGAACTTCTTTGCACTGCATTTATATTCTATGGAGACCGCTTAAAAGTTTTTAAATAACAAAAATAAGAACATTTCTTTTCCTAGTATTCATCAAATTCCTCTGTGTCTCTAACAAATTATTTTCACTCATGATGTTTAAAAAAAACCCTCCCAACACAAAAATCCCCATATCAACATGCAAGCAGGAGGGTCCTGAATTGGCTCTCAGTATCCCAGAATTGGTAGTCTCTCTTGTGATAATGGTATTCATTTACCTGCCTGCAGCTGCATATCTAGGCATCAGTAGTCCAAAAGAGTGAGTTGTAAACGACATTGATCGTGCATTTCCTCTAAATTGAAGCACGCAGTGAGTCACAGCCTCCCATGCCTAGGAAAATGGCGAGAAACATGCATTAGTGGAAAAGGTTCTTTTGTGAGTCAGTAATTGCTGCTCTGAGTCATTGCCAAATGCTGCTGCAGACATCGGCAAGCCCATCTCTTTGGGTCAGCTATCAGCTCAGAGGAGAAGCAGTGACTCCACCTGAGGGGCAGCTAAATTCTAAATCTAAAGTTTGCATGGACTACATGAGATCACTCCAAGGAAAAGCATTTCTGACTCTGCAGATCCCACTTCTAACAAAGGCTGTGCTGATTCTGTCCCGCCTTTCAGCATTCCAGAAATAATTTCACTGTTCTCAATGAATGACAAAAACCCTCATGGAAACCAGATGCCTCGGATCAGGATCATCTGAAATGTCTGTAGGCCATTTTTAGCCTCTGCAACTTTCCAAGATAAAGAAAGTAGGATTGAGGCTCACACAGCCTCAGACACTCTATCC
The DNA here is from genome assembly GCF_028551555.1 of Melozone crissalis. NCBI lineage: Eukaryota > Metazoa > Chordata > Aves > Passeriformes > Passerellidae > Melozone > Melozone crissalis. The sequence continues at coordinate 68,412 of NW_026536130.1, forward strand.
TGCTTACACTGGTATTTTGTGCCTCTGAGAATCTGGAGCTCCATCTCTTTTGAAGGCCTTTAAAAATAAAATATTGATTTTATCTCATGAGGAAGATAATGGATATCATTATTTATGTCCTCTAGGGATCTAGCACAACATTTTTGCCTAAAAAGTTCACTTAGTTCTGACATGTTTGAAAACACTGTCAATCTAAATTAGCTCTAATTTTCCTGGTTCTTTCACTGTTTAATACATTTTCCCATGAAGCTATTCTTTTGGGGCATGGATTTTTTTTCCCTTCTTTCTTCTATTGAGTCCCTGCCAATAGAAAAATATCTCTTCCATTTGGTGAGAACCTCAGGAGCCTATAGGCAGTACAAGGGTCACAAGCTTATGCAAAAATTTTATTTTTAAGAAAATATTTCCCCTGGAGTTGTCTTCTAAAAATTAGTACATATCAAATATTGCAGAGGAAAACAGGGAACATGTCTTGAATAACACCAGTTTCTTCTCATTTGTGTTTTACCCTTAAATGTAATGCCCTCTGACACTATTGGCTTTGAACTGTATTTCTGTAGTATACAGAAATGGTAGAAAAGTTATTTTGTGATGAAAGTTTAAGCTGCCTTGTGAAAAAAGACTATTTTCATGAAATTGAGGGGGGTCTTTAAAGGTGAAGGTTAGAAGGATACTGTGTTATGTTCCAGAATAATCAATAACCTTAATTCTTACCATTTTAGCGCAGATCTTGAGAATCTTACACTGTCCTCCCCATTCCCTCTTCTCAAAATTTCTCCTTCATGTGAGCTTCAGAGTCCTGCTGTGCTTTATCTTCTACATTATGCATTTTCCCCACAAAATTCTGTCCCAGCATTTACTTCAAATGTATAAGCTTATTTTCAGAACATAATTAATAAAGTATAAAAAATAACATCCTGACAGTCACGTGCTGTCAGCCAATTCGAGGAAAAACTTTACCTCCAATATACGGCTAAAAGCCCACTACCATTTTCCTACAATTTGTGGCAAGTCTCCTCTCTTTTGGATGGTCTCAACTCCTGACCTTCTGTCTCCCCCATGAAAATTCAAACTGAAACAGTCGTTGTCATTAGTCATTGTCACTTTCTGATGTGAAAGGGCCCATGGAGGAGTGAAGCATTCCATGGTGACCTAAATAGAAAGCCAAGATGTCAGTTCTTGTAAAAGAAATTCCTGGAGTTCCCACTTCACATGGAGTTAATGTTTTGCAGGGGAAAAGGTGCACACACCGTCCAGAACGGGGACCAGTTCCTGAGGTGAATTATTATTATTATTCACCTTTGCTTGCCTTCGCTGAAAATCCTTGCTTGATGGCCGCTGGCACCTACACAGAGGAAGAATGTAGTGCAAGACCTAATTCAGCCACCCCTTTTCAGATCAGGAGTGCTTGAGGCCGTTGGGAAGAGCAGACCTCTGTCGACAGCTACAGAAAATGGAACAGAATCTTTAGTGCCCCTTTTTCTGGGCAGGCTATTCTCTTCCAATGAGGTGATCTGTGTGACAAGTCTCTTCCAGTTGTCAGCTCCTCATGTGTCAGAGGCACTACCACACTTGCATTGGTGTAGGATTTGGGCTGCCCTCTTTGAGCTGATGCTTTTCAGGAACAGGTATTTATTTTTGGAATATTCACTAGACTCGGTGAAAATCCAAAACTGTCACTGCCTTCAACATCTGCACTGAAATGCTGCTTTCCTCTGTAGCCTAGTTTCTACATGAAAATGTCTGATGAGACTGAAAACACTCAAATCCTCAAAACACATACTAAAACCTGAAACGCATATCACAAATTGAAAGGAGAATGGGTTTTTGTTGTTATCCTTTTACTGATTGCCAAACTCCATAGTTAACCTAATTTAGACAATTCTTGTCTTACTCTGAAGGCCACCAGAAGAAATTTTTGAGCACTAGTCAGTCGTGACTTCTCCTGAAAATCTGTGGTGAAGTAATGCTGGGAAAAGAGGCTACCCATAAAATAAAAATACTTTATCGACTCTTTTAGGTAAAGAAAGATGGATTTTTATGCCATGGAATTCTTTCTAAAATCAGTGGCTGTTTGAGAAACACAAAGATTTTATTGTGTTTCAATATGAAGAGTCCCAAGGCTCCACTTGAGAAAGGAGGACACTTCTTTTCTGAATGTTGCTCCGCTTTGGGTCCCTATTAATCAGTAAGGAGAAATGCAGCACTTTTCACATATGTTTCATTAAAAATTGTTACCAAGATTTCTGGAGGGATGCTTTTTATCTCTGTCACATCAGTAGCTTTTGCTGCCCATGTGCTGTATTGATCTTCTCCTGAGAATTGTTATGGTATGTTTGATATGACATTTCACTGCACAGATTTTGAGGATAATAAATATTTGTTTTGTTGGGTAACCAAGGTTGAACAGCTTGATGGTCATACTAGGATTGAGAGATAATCTGATTTAATGTGCTGAGTGATAATTTTCTACATATTACCTAACATTTTGTCACTCATGTTCTTTGATAAAAAGAAAATATAGTATTTTTGAGACAGTGAAAATTACATTTTCTGTATCAGTTTAGTGTGTTTTGTGAAACTAGAAGGATTCAAAAGTTATCAGTCTACTAAGCAATAGTAATCAATTAATTTAATCCAGAAAGATAACTGGTTGCATTCAAAGAGCAGTTAACAAAATGAAAACATCTTAAATAAGGATTTGAATAGCCAAAATTGCCATTATAGAGTTGGCTGCAGAAAAAGGGGTGAATGAGTAAAATAAGTATGTATAAAATATAATAGAGCCACAAGGTAAATTTGAAAAGTGGATTGAAAAGACTAGTGAAACACAGTCGGTGAATAAGACAAAGATTTTATATGAACCTGTTTCTTTTTACTTTGGTTTTGCACATAAACCCCACAGCTGATTAGTTTTCATTTGGTGATCAAAAGCAGACCTTGTATGACTTTCACAGTGATTTTGTCCTCTCAGTTGCAGACATGGTACTAAGTGATGTTTTTAGCTTTCATAAGGGAATTTGCCTTGATAGATCCAAGCCTTTTTAGTGTAACCCATTTTCTTTTCAAGCCTGACAACCTTTGAGACATGACAGAACATTTTCCATTAAAAAACCCAAAACAATACAAAAAGAAACAAACAAACAAACAAAACCAAACAAAACCCAGAACTCATTCCTTTTTTGGAAGATGGATTTTTATGTTTACTGTACTTCAGGAGCACAAGGTGGATATCACACCAAGAACTGGCTTTGTTAACTTCACGAGAAAGTTCCAGTGGTGCACTGCCAGGGCAAACTGCACAGGAGAGCTTTTTCTCCAAATTAAATAAAACTGGAGGACAATGTCAGGCCACCAGGGCTGACCCCTTCACCTGCCAGAGAGTTACGCAGCGCAGAAATGATCAGTGATCTCCAGCCAAAGCATGTCAGCTCTTTAAAAGAAGGCCTGCCAGTGCTGTTGATAGACCAGGAAAGATGAAACCTGAAAGCCATGGAATACCAGGAGTTCATTTGAGACATGCCAGGATAATCTCGGAAAGGCTACTGCATAAAAACCAAGAGGAAATCAGTAGCTCCCTAGATATTCCAAAGATATTTAGATATTTCTCTGTCGTATTTATTCCTCAGTGTCTGCTCCAGTGTCTTTCACAGAGCAAATTCTCACTGCTGAACACAGCTTGTGCCATGGCATTAACCCTGCTGCCCCAAACCCGTGGAAGATTAATGCCTTTAACGCTACAGTTTTTCCTGCCATTTCAGTAAAATTAGCCAACAGTTTCTGAGATTATTGGAGGGAAAAAACCAGACATGATTATATGAACCTTGCTCTCCTAGGAAAGCGGATTAAAACATTTTTAAAGATGCCTGACACTCTGACCTGCAGAAAAAAATTATAGCCCAGGCATCCAATATCACCGTGAACATATTAGTAAGGCATGAAAAGCAGTGGAGAGGAGCCTCTGTCCCACCTCCCACCTTGCTTGGGATTCACTGTGTGATCCACAACTCTAAGAAATCTTGAGTGTTTCAGAGAAGGAAAATTATAAATAAAAATGCCAGAAACCAAGTTAGTATGAGAGGAAGGATTGTCTCAGGCATCTGACTGAAGTCCTGATACATGACAATTAATTGTAGCCATTATTTCAATGTGGAGACATCACTCTGCAGCCCCAAGATACTGATAGGCTCTTCTGAGATCAAACCCCCACCATTCTCCCTTGTCCTATTGTAAAATATCTCATATCTTCATAATTAAAGACATCTACCTATATTAAAACTCTCTACAGCCTTATTGACTTATCTATTGAAAAATAATACAAACGGAATTCTATAAATCCACATGGTTTGTTTTCTGCCTAATCTGTGTAGCCCTTTGTTTAAATTCCCTACTTTCTATTAAGTTCCATTTCACACAGAAACCAGAACTCAGCAGTGTTTGTCTCTAAAAATTCCATATGTGTTCATTCCAGGATGGCAACCAATGTTTTTCCCAGAGCATTGATGTGATTACCTACAATTTATTAAAAAAAAAAAAAAATCACCAAAATGCACAGCCTAAACCAGACCAAATATTTCCACACACCCTTTTGCATAGTTTAGCACTGCAGTTTTATAATCTGGTTTAAGTAATTCACGTGAGACATTCTTGTTCAGACAAGCCCTTCTCAGGACCGTGATTTCAGAACAATATAAGTGAAACAAATAACAAACTGAAGCAAGATTTAAACCTGCACAAAGGATGTCTGCTAGCACCAATCCATTTCTCACCACCAGCAGGTTCCCCTCCAAGGCAGCACACCTGATTTTCAGTTATGGAATTCTATAATCTTTACAGCACCCACCAGATTCAAATCCCACTGGAGAGCCTGAACTTTATTCTGCCATGTGTTGTACTGAAATCAATCTGTTTCCAGGACACACACTTTCAAGAAGAAAATGTATGGAAATGAAATTGAACGAATTAAATACATGTTGAATACTTTTGCATTCAACAAAGTATTTCTATATGAGAAAATTTTGTAATATTTTTAAACGTTCATTCCTCTGTTTGGAATCTATCCCAGCTACTTGCACACATTCACTGTGTCAGAATTTCTTGGCTGAGTCATTTCAAATTTCTATATATTTTCCTAGTTGCAGTCACTTGATCTTCTTGACACTTACAGTAAGTACAGCAATCCAGCTACGTGGATTTACTGTCCTAGTTGAATCTAGTTTTCTAAGAATTATCACAACCAATTAAATGTGTCTTCCCCTTAGTCTCAGGGGTTGTCCAGCTTTGGTAGCTGGAATGGAAGGCTAGAAAGAGAGGAGACTGCAAGCTGAGCTCCTTGCTGGTGGAGAGATTTCATGCAGTGAGGCCCAAGAATGTGGTAAAATACAGAGTTATGTATTTTGCTTTAGAAAATGAGGATGTACACATGCCAAATAAATAGAATAGCTCTGCTGTTACCAGTGAAAAGAATGTCTATGCAATCTGAGTTGAATATGTTGTAATAACGTAATAGAGATTTGTTAGTTCATCCAGTGCTGCATTCTCTAACTCACCCACATTCCTCTTTACCCACTTGGAAAATGCAAGTTCTAATGTCAGTGAAAATCCAATATCCTGTCTCATAAGATCATATCCCATCAAACTTTTCAGGTCTTAGTTGATTTTCCCCTTTGTGCAGTTATTTCCTATATCTTCTGTATAGTAGTAGTGATCTTATCCACAACACACAGCACTGCATTGTTAGTTCCATAACATTTCCCTCTTGATTTGGAGAGCATCTAGGGAAACCCTGAACACAGAAAATACCTTTATCTTCATTCTCACTTTTAATCCTACTCAGATCATGGTTCTGCACTGTCTCTGCACCTTCCCCCTCAGTAAAAAGAATAACTACTTAATAATAACATTTCTATATTTTTGCAATGTTAATACAAACTATAAAGACAGAAACTCGTGTAATTTGCATCACAAGAACAATTTTTGGAGTTAGTACATAACTTGCCTTTATTTTATGCTATCCACTACTACTTCCTAATTTTTACCTTTTTTATTTCCTGAATCCTTAATACCTTTTTTCAAAGATGTTATGTTTCCTATAGTCTAATAACAAGGCTCCATTCCTGCAATTCATCAGCCTCCATCAGACACTCACGATTTGGGCTTCTGGTTTCCTCGCAGGAAGCAGTGATGAAGGAGTAAAACCTCTGAGGAGAAGGAGTAAAACCAAACCCTCGAGCAGGTGCATATAAGGCAGTGCTTCACCCATGTTTATCTAAGCAGCTTTTAAAAATTCACCTGTTGGGCTCTTGCTGTGTATCAGCTTTGACAGAGCAGGCTCTTTGGTTTCTCTGCAGTCTTGTACAATGTCTGAGGAACTTTCCCTGCCTCAGGAATGCCGTTCATCCATTATTTGTCATTTTTAAAATTGAGAAATATGTACTAGGCAATTGCTTAATTTAATTTAAAACCACAATGTTGACAAAGAAAATAAAAGAAAGAAAATAATTAGTCTTAAAAGTGTGAGGTTTTTCATTGAACACCTGTAACCACCACCCCTCCAAAAAAATAAACCTGAACATGAGATCAATCAGAACTTTATTTTATATTTAAGCCAGAGCATTTGTAGTAGATTGAGAAATTAGTATAAGTGTTGGTTCAAGTCATGTGCAGAAAGTCGACAACAAGCCTAAACACGATTTTCTCCAGCAACATCCCCAGAGATACTCTCAAACAAATGCATTGATTAATCCTTTGTGAATTCTATATGAAAATTAACAGTGGCAGAAGCCTGAAAGAGTCCTATGTGCCACTGATTTTTCATCAAAACAAATGAAGGAATGTAGAAATAATTTCACCTGCTGCTGTGTTGTTGTTTCTCATCATAAAGGTCCAACAAGTAAAAAGAGGTTTCCTGTGAAACAATACAATGTGCAAAAAGGATAATCCACTGAGTGGACACTGCCAACAAAAGCAGTTTGCTGGAAGTAACCACAGCCTCAGGAAACCATAATTAACATAAACTGTCTAGACTTAAATACAGCCTGATCAACTCTGCATCTCCCCACAAATTTAATTTAGAGAAAATACTTGCTCGTTATATTTACTTCAGGTTATTAATTTATGCAGAGCAGCCAGCCAGGAAGTCTAAAGAGCTGCGTTTCTCACAAGGAAAAATCCACCTTTTTTATTCTTTCCCCTTGAAGCTCTGTTTCCTTTTTGGTTTAGACAGGCTGGGTAGAGATGGAGGAAACTCCATGAGGAGTGTTATTTCAACCACAGAAATATCCAGAGCTGGAATTTAAACGGGATATTTTAATATCCACCATGTCTTTTCTGCTGGCATTGTCTGTGGGGTGGAAAAGCAATTATTGTTTTATAACTGGCATGGAAAGGCAGTGTTACTGGAGTGAAGGCCAGCTCTGACAGCACTTACTGTCAGCTCGACATGAGGCCACAGCCAGCCCTAGGACATCTGCACTCTGACACTCTCAGAGTCTCTAATTCCTGCCTGTACTCCTTAGAGCTCATGGAAGGTCTCAAGCTGCACTCAGGCACTGCATTTTCAGCTCAGACTGAAAAGCTTATTATTTCAAGAGGATTAATTTGGTATTAGGACCACGATTACTCCTTGGATAGTTTTCCTTTTTAGTATGCTGAGTATATTTGTGGATTAACCTGATTCTTTATTATTATTGTTTGCTATGGGCAGCACTATTTAATTATTTTTATTAAGTCTCCACCTGAAAACCTCAGAGAATACTGCAATAAAGAAATGACACAATAATAGTAAATCCATATACAGTTGGGAGTACATGATACAAGTTTGGTTTATGTCAGAACAATTAGTAAGAACAATTCAATTCTGAGCTTCTTTCATAGTAGTTTCAGGAAAACTATTAAAAATGGAGTTAAATTATAAAGACAATTACCACACTTTGTGTATTTCACTTCGTACAAGTAACAGTTGGCATCTCACAGCCCAATCCTGGTTTACACAGTTTGGTGCTCTTTGATGGAGACACTCTCAAATTTATCCTGAAATCATCCTTTCCTGCACGGAAAAGTCATCACCTCACTCTGATGAAAGGACTCCTGAATTTGGTGTACTTATGTCACACCAATTCTCTGTAGTTTTTTAATCTTTTTTTACCTTTCAAAAAATTTTAAGGGAATGGGCAGGGAAAATTCAGCAGTATTAGTTATTTGGGTTATTTATGCTCTTTCTGGGAATTTTTACATCTAGTCAGTCTCTTCACTGTGGAAATCCACCCTGTAAGTGCTTTAAAAAGAAGTGGAAAGCTCTGTGTGATACCAAAGAAAGTGCCTGTCAAACAATTACCAATTAGTTTGGCTTGTGGCTAGACAGAAAGTCATACACAGGCAGGGTGGTGGTCTTTGCCATGGACTCATTACCATGGTTATATAAAAAAACCCCAAATTCCTTCAATTCCCAACTCACAGATTAGGGAAGCGGTTTTGAGAGGTTAAATCTAATATGTGTCACTTTCAAAACAAATGTTTTGAAAACAAAAACTTACAGAAGAATTGCAATATTTCCTTTTATCACAAAACGTCAAGGCAGACTGGAAAAGAAGATCATCCCAGTTTTGGATATTTTGACCAAACTTCAAACCTGGCCTGAAAATCCATTTTGTTTTAGTATCATTTCTGCAGGCATTTTGGTACAAGGGGTCTCTCTTCAGTGAGCTTAATTTTCATTTGGAATGCAAAGAAAGATCTTAATTTCTGAGCAGTGTCAGCAGGAGTTATCACAATACAAATTAAAGTGTCTGACTTATCTTAGGGGAAGAATGGCGGAATATTCCTCTGGAGTTCACACAATGGTTTATTGAATGCTGGCACATCTGAAACTCAGAACCAAAGAGTTTCCAGCTGGGCACTGCTCAGACCTAGCTACAGAGAGAGGGATTTTTTACAATAGTTCCCTTATGTGGATTCCACAGACACTTGTATCAAACTTGATTGACCATCGTGTAGCCAGTTATCCCATATATCTCCAGAGGTTTGGCTATGGCTTACATTAGCAGAATCTCTATGTCCACAGATTCTGTGATTTCTGAATTTGCTTATTTGACTCCTGAGAAATTACACCATACTCTCAATAAAAATCCTAGTTCCAGAAAAATTAATTAAAGGGAAAATTCTATATGGCAAATGAAAAGCCAGGATTTGCAGCTGATAAAAGACAGAAAATGCTGCCCTGAGGATTGGATGGGACTGCAAGCAGCCTGGTCTAGTAAAATAGATGTCCTTGCCCGTGGCACAGGGATTGGGAGAAGATGGTCTTTAAGGTCCCCTTCCAACCCAGAGCACTCTATGACTCAATGAAGCTGCAGCTGACACAGAACACAAAACACTGTGGGAAATCAAGTGGAGTAAAAGGTCCCAAAGACAGCACTGACATTACAAATTGTCAAAACGTGGCACCCTCACTGCACAAAAGCATTAGTTGCCCAAGTGAAAAACTTTCCCTGCTGGCAGGTGATTTCCTAAAGCACACATTAGCGTCTCATAAAGGCAGAGTCCTTTTCCAATCACCTTTCTTATCTTCTTCCCTCTTACTAGAATTCTGCTAAATCACTAAGGGTGTGGGGAGGCAGGAAGAAAACAGTCAAGAGAATGCACTTGTCATATATACCCTTACCTTTCCTTTTTACCTTTGGACAGCACTAATAAAAGAAAGTTTGTCATTGCTGCAATAACAGCAGCACTGCAGAGCAGTATCCAATGGTTCTGCTTAGTCAGGTGGAATGTACTGACATTCTAAAGACTGTCTGGACACAGGTCCCCACATAATCTTTGATAATGCTCTCCATTCCATACAGGCCACTAAGACTTGATTGTTAATGCATAGAATCTTCAAAGACAGTGTTTCTTTACTAAAAATATTTAACCATTTATCTTATTGTGTGGTTTGATCTCTGCTGGTCACTCTTCCCATCCTTACTCCCAAGGAAAGTCATTGAAAGGCATGATAAGTTCACTTTTCAGCTATTAAAGTAAAAGTTTAGATCTTGTTGCCTTTACCAAATTTGTATGCAGATTTTATTCAATAAGGTCACTTATACATTTGTCCACCAGAAGAAAATCTGAAACAAGAATTAAATAGAGCAGAGGATTCCCTGTATAGAAACTCCTACTTCATTGAAAACTGTTCTGCTTTTGCCTGGTTTTTTTTTTTTTTTTTTTTTTGTTTTACTGATTTGAAACAAAAGTGGCTTATAACGAGGATCTGTCACAGCCTTTAAAAAGGCTGTCTGTGTTAGTTAAAGCACTTTTTGAATCATGTCCAGCAATACAACCTGTGCAGGAATAAATGCTTGGGAGGGCTTGTTTGACAGTGAATGTGGCACCTGAGGCCAAGAGCGTATCAGCTATCACACTTTCAGCAGCATCAGGAAGCTGGTTCTGTCTGTGAGCATGCTGAGGCTTGCACTCACATTAACAACATAACTGGTGAGGGAAGTTTTGTTCCACCAACAACTCGCTGCTCTGACAAGCTGGTAGGCTCCTATTTCGTCCTGTCCTGGGATCTGATTTCTTTTCTCTGGCATGCACGGGTGCTAAAAATGCCTTGATTGCTTTGTGCCGTGCTAGGTTTACGCACTGACCTCCCTCAGTGCAGACCAACAGGGAGGGGGAATCAGGGGCATCCACAGAAGAAGTTGCACTTGCATTCTACAAGGAAACATTGCCATTTGCTGATTATAGGGCTTATGCACTGAGGAGTAATAAAAAAACCACATAAAGAATGCAGCAGGATCACATTTAAAACAAAATCCAACTTAAATTGTTTATTCAGAAAAGCTGTCAGGAAATAAAACATTTAGCAGTGTGCACCATTAGCAGATACCTTTTCAGCAGCTCCAGCTGACAGCAGCTATAGAACACCAGGGGTATTTTTGTTGCCATTGTTTACTCCCTTTAGGGAGCCAGTAAGCTCAGAATACACCCTGACCCAGTCTTTCTCCACTTATCCCCCAGAAAACCAGAGTTTGCAATATATTTTTTTAGCTTTGGGCATCTGTGTAGCAACATGGAATATGACCTCCAGTGATACATTTTCCCCTCCAACATCTTGCCCAGGCCATTCTGCTGTAGCTCATTTGTTTCCTGAGAGATTCGCTGTCCACAGCATTCCAGGAAAATTCAGGCAGATGATATCAGGAAAATCTTTCCAAGATTAAACACTGGAAGTCACAGGGAAAATCTGACTGGATTTTTGGGGGGCAGAGGAAGGATGCATTGTTTTCCCTTCTGTCTGACATCTCAATGGTGTGCCAGCAGGTTAAATATCACTCAGGAGTGAAAGGAGGGAGATGGGCTCTGTAAGCCCCCAGTTTTCTATGGTTCAGTATGCTCCCTCACCAAAATGAGAAGTTATTTAAGGATAATTCACAGCTGCTTAAGAAGAATAAAAATTGGTTCTATCTGCAAAACTCAGATCCACGATTCACATACTAGCAAGAGCTAGAGGTAACATGGACAAAGATTCAGAAATCTTTTCCAGGATCCTGCCCTAAGAAAACTTTGTTGGTATATAATATGAACTCCTACAAATACTGGTGTCAGTTCAGTGAAAAACCTGAAAGTTGCAGGTAGTGGATGTGTATTTATGGCTCAGAACCAAGTAGGCAGAGAAATCAAACTATTCCCAGTGCTCCTAGATATAAACAATGAATGAGCTGTACTAATTAGCTTTCACTTACAAGTGCAAAGCAGGTTAATTAAAAATAAACTTTACTACATTACAGCACTGAAGACATCCCTTACCCTAATTCAAGTACAGATGAATGGATACAGCAAATTGGATCTATATGTGTTCACTAGGTTAATTAAAAGTCACGCACGCATCTGCAGAACCAGACAGAATTTTTTATTTCTACAACGGCTGCTGGCAACTTGGGATTAAGAAAAAGATGAAGAAAAAAAGCATCTGGTATCTGTTGAAGTTGAAAGATCCTTTACAACAGGAAATCTAAAACACTGCTGACATGAGAAATGTTGACTCAAGCAAAGCCTTCCACACCCTATCCTCTGCACTGCCTTTTTTTTCCTATGGAAACTGCTGTGTCTATAGCATGATAAAAGCCTGAAGGCATGAACTCATTCTGAATTAGTTTACTGTCAGCCTCTTATTTAGAAATGTCAGCAGCACTGAAAGCAAAATGACTAAGAAAATCTCTAATCCTTAGGATGATCTTGTTGGCAGAGGCTTTAAATACACCTTCAGCAGTATCGGATTCTCCCTCACCTTTCCTGGAATATTCTTTGAAGAGATCACGAATTACGCATTCCTTAATGTGGTATATAATCTCTTCATATGGGAACCATGTGTCAGAAGAAAGTGTTGAGCAGATCCCTTCTGTGTGGGGAAGCCCATAAATGACCTCATTCATCAAGAATTCAAGCACAGCCGTGTCCCGCCCTGCCTCACAGAGGCAGCAATTTTATTGTACTTAATATTCCTCCTCCATCCCCCTTCAGTGGCACGAAATAATGATTTAGATGCAAGAAAACACAGTGTGTATGAGGAAATTATTGTCAAGAATGCTTCCTTCAAAACACTTTTGGCATACAAATGGTTGTGCTTCCACACCGGTGGCCCCCAAGGCAGCACCAAGCAGGATATTGGAATACCTGCCTTGCAGGACAAGGAGGCTGAAGGTGGGAGGACAAACATTTTTACTGCTCAGGGACCCCTCAGTCACCTTCAGTCCAAGGAACCCAATGCAGCACCAAAATGGCATTCACACACTCACACATAGTCAGTTCTTGCTGGATTTCTGCCATCATAATGTGAAAGGACCATCAATGTCCACGAGAACTGCAGGAGCTGAATCCAGCCCGAGAGTAAGAAGCGGGCACTTGTAAACTCCGTGCCAATCTTGGTTTTTCCAGTGACCTATGAAATACAGGTGATGAGGCTTCTCTTCCAACAAAGCTAAAAAGTCTGTGCTGGCTTATTCATAAAGCTGAAGTAATTAAGCAGTAATTCCACTGATATTTCAGCTGCTACTTTTCCTGTAAAACCTGCTGAGAAATATAACATACCCCAGAATGAAAAAAACCCAAACCCGACAGTGAAAATGTGCTTCTTTAAAGTTGCACTCTTCACTTAAAAGAAAACTGTTGGAGAGTATAAAACTAATTCTAAGTACTATCACAAGTATAAGAGAAGAGTAAACTTTATTTATCTCACTGTTATAGTTTTCAATAAAGATTTATTAGCAATCAGTTCCAAATGACAGCAGTTTGAAATCTTCCAATGCTGAACTTAGGAAGAGGAAATATAAAATCTGTTTGATTCCAAGGGAAAGAAGATATTTTTAAACAAAACCACAGGTGCAAAATACCCAGCATAGTCACAAATTGAATCTTTCTGAAATGAAATAATAATAAAAAGGCATGTATAAAACAAAATAATCTAAATAGAGGTGTTACCTCTCAAAGTATCACCAAGGATTTTGCTATTATTAAGGCACTAGAAAAGGGTTCAATATGATTTCAGATAGCTGGTTCGGAAAAGCAAAAGGAAATTTATTTTTAACTCCTCCCATTACTGTCTCTTTCCCAAATGGTTTGATCTTAGTGAAATGGTTGGAGTTGTCCTCCTAAATCATATGCTGGGGGCAATGTCATAAGGTCAAATGAGAATCCTCATGGGAAAAAATCTTTCTTCCCCTCAAGTTCCTCTGTGCAGCACACAGACCCACCTGGTACCTCAGCTCTGCTGCAGCACTTGGGGGAAAGAGTGGGGTGTACTTTCAGATGGCAGAACAGCAAAGATTCAGCACAGGCCATCAGAGTGGGCTGTGCTTTCAGATGGCAGAACAGCAAAGATTCAGCACAGGCCATCAGAGTGGGGTATGCTTTCAGATGGCAGAACAGCAAAGATTCAGCACAGGCCATCAGAGTGGGCTGTGCTTTCAGATGCAGAATAGCAAAGATTCAGCACAGGCCATCAGAGTGGGCTGTGCTTTCAGATGGCAGAACAGCAAAGATTCAGCACAGGCCATCAGAGTGGGCTGTGCTTTCAGATGGCAGAACAGCAAAGATTCAGCACAGGCCATCAGAGTGGGCTGTGCTTTCAGATGCAGAATAGCAAAGATTCAGCACAGGCCATCAGAGTGGGCTGTGCTTTCAGATGGCAGAACAGCAAAGATTCAGCACAGGCCATCAGAGTGGGCTGTGCTTTCAGATGGCAGAACAGCAAAGATTCAGCACAAGCCATCCGAATTCCCCTTACAGAGCCACTGCTGGAGCAGAGAGGACAGACAGACGAGCAGCACTGCCCTCCTCTGAAAAGGAAGCAGTCAAGGAAAAGGCAGAGAACAAACAGGCAGCTTGCTTTCGAATGCTCTTTTACATTCTGCAAGTGGATTTTTAAAACAGAAAGAGAATTAAAGGTACTCCCTTTCACATGCTACTAGGTTACAAAATAAAGGATTCTGAAGTTGTGAAGGTCCTGATTTTTCCTCGCAGAGTTGCCATCCCTGGCTGTGCTGCACAAGCAGGTCTGATGCAATCCCTCTTGGAAATAGCAATTCCCTGCTGAAATGATCTATGCTCTGAGGCCATGGGCACAGCACAATCCCCTCAGGGACCCCATCCTGACCTTGCCATGGCTCTGAGGGGAGCCTGTTGTCTTCTCTCCAAATACTCACCACAGCAGTAGTGGGAAGACCCTGTGCAACAAGTTTCACTTGAGAGAGCTGATTTCTTTCCTTTTTATTTTCTTCCTTTTTTAAATGGATCTCCTGTTCAGCTCAGCCTGTCAAGATGGAGCCTTTGCTTAGTGGAGGATTTGCCTCAACTGGCTGATCAATGGCAGCTTCCTCAGGAGGAAAACCACCATCACAACACCAGCTCCTCGAGGAGAAGGCCTCACGCCTGTCTTGGCCTCACTGGGTGTCCCTAGGGCTCCTGCAGCCCCTCCACAGGCCTCTGACACAATTCGGAAGAGCGGCCTTCCTCAAAGATACTCTTCAGAGTTTCCCAAAGGACCCCCTCACACCTTCCAGAGGGTTCTGCTGTCCCTGCAGTGAGACAGCCCCGAGGAGCTGTGGCAGGAGGCTCACAGACACCTGTGCTGGCCTGCAGGGTGCCCCCACCGTGGACAGTAACACAGAACTCTGGAAAACCCTCCCTGGAAATTAACTTACCAAGATTCACCAAACACGCTGGTTTTCTGGATGTTAACAACACTCCTGCCTGCCCATGTGTGATGCTGATGATGAAGAATGTCTCTGTGAGGAATTGAGGGAAGTGTCTCTGTGAGGAATTGAGGGAAGTGCTTCAACTGACGGTTTTTCTCCATGGTGGTGCTTCCTCTGGCCCCAGACCCAAGGAGATCTGTTGTTCCCCCTGTCAGAGGGTTTACACTCAGGGCTGCTTTCGTTAGTGGTTACACCTGAAATGTGTCTTGAAGGGCTGCCAGAGAAACAAAAACCCCAACCCTACCTCTACGAAACCCAACCCTTCTACAGTCCCAAGATGTTTAATATTCCCAAGGAGAATTGATTTTGTTTGGAATGATTGCTAGACCCGTCTGTTTGAGTAGCTAATTCTGTTGCAATGACTGAGAAGTAGGTGCCATTAAAAGAGCTTTTTTGGAAGTGCTGACTATTCACTACTCCACTGACAGGCAGCAACTTCTGAAGAGAGAATCGCCCCATTTATCTTTCTTCCTTCAAGACAAAGGGAAGCCATTTTGGCAAGGAGGAGACCAAGGGGTATTTGGGGCAGCCAATGTATTGCTGTATATTTGAATGCCATTGCTTTTTATAGCCATGCAGATGTGAAAACTGCCAGCAAATTTTTTATCAGCACTGCTGTGATTATTCTGTGATTTCAGTGCAAGTCGCAGCAACTCCTTACATTTCCTCCAAGCTCAGAGAAGCACGTCTCTGCAGAGAGGAATTCAGGATATGGTATTCAAGCTGCTGCTTTATTTGTCAGCCTAATCTCACAATCCAGATGCTTAAAGCAATGTGGCTGTTGGTTCTTTCCCTTGAAATAGCAGTCTTGCATCCCCCTTCCACTGCTGCTCCAGCCACAGGGCTGCCAGGTATTCCACTGATGGCCATACCTGCTGTGCTGTCAGCCTTGCTTTCAATAACAATGATTTCTAACCTTTCCAAGTTAAAAAGCTTGACCTTATGGCTCAGCACAGGCTTTGCTATTGAATTAGCCCAGAGAGAGAGAGAGAGCACACTAAGCCCCTACATGTAGCTGAAAAGTATTTTATTTACCTTTCATTTCAAAACTTCCTTTCACCAAGTAAAAAACTAGATAAGCAATTTGACCAATAGCCAGCTTTCAATATTACAGTCTTGTCTGCAAATAGATTGAGGGCTACAGTCATAAATTACTTACTTTTAATGTCACTGCAGAGTAAATGTTGCTGCTGGCTAAATTCAAGATGCGCTGCTTGATTATTAAAAAGGATTTTTGGTACTGAATTTTGGCAGACTGGCAACATAGTACAGACATATCGAGACAACCCCATGTTCACTTCCTTAAAACAGCATTTATCTTGCTTTTCCACACCTTGAGCATTCTTGAAAAAGCTTTTCTAACACATCTTAGGCTTCTCTGTATTTTTTTAACAACAGCTTTATTTTCCTTTCCTCAGCTGAACAACACTGACAGCTGGCAGCTGGTGTGACTAGGATTCAGAAATCCTAACTTAGGCTATAGGTGTCTAATTTAAACTGCTTTTCAGAGCTCCCTATTTAGTCCCTTCCTAACTTAGATAAAGACTAATATCTTTAGAGGACAGGTCACACATTCCTTAAAGAATTGGATTGATGATGTTTCTGGCTGTGGCCATTTTTCTCCTGGGAATGTAAATGACAATTAGACTAAATATAGACAACAGAAGTGACATATAAACCAAGTCTCCACTTTAACATAAAATCCTTGATTATATATTTCAACCTGCTGTTTTTGAATTGCCTGTCCTAAAACTAAGGACTACCTGACATGAACCTAG
Organism: Melozone crissalis; assembly: GCF_028551555.1. NCBI lineage: Eukaryota > Metazoa > Chordata > Aves > Passeriformes > Passerellidae > Melozone > Melozone crissalis. Next base: position 85,426 of record NW_026536130.1, read on the forward strand.
CATGAACTTGTGGGATTCACATTCTCTGAACAGAGAGAGACAATTATCTCTCTCAGGCTTTTTCCTGGAGAAGGACAGAGGGAAAACAGTTCTTATCTCATGTGCTGCTCCTGTTGTTTTGTGAACGTGTGGAATGTGTTGGAAGATTATTTACCTGAAGGAATGTGGTAATAGGATTCTTGTGTGAGTGTTTTGTTTTCTTTACCAATCTTTGCAAGCTGAGTCTGGATGGTTGGTCAGGAGACAGTCACAAGATTTTGCTCCGTGGAGTTCTTGTTCAGTTTCAGTTTAGATGTAGTGTAATATAGTATAGAATAATAGTATAATGAAGTAATTAATTAGCCTGCTGATATCATGGAGTCCCCCTCATCATCCCTCCTGCCAATGGGGAGAAATTTCCCTGATATGAGCTAAGCTGCACAAGTGCTCCTTCCTTTACCTAAAGGCTTCACCCATTTCCCATGCTGTATAGCTTTGGGTTCACTAGGCAGTACTGGATAAAATACCCACTTCTGGTGAAGAAGAGCCCATGAGAAGGCTTGCAGTGATTCCTCCGCATCCCCCTGAGGAGTCTGTATGCACATGTGGGTATCAGTCACAGTCACAGTCTCTGAGAAGAACTGAACATCCAATGGCCTTTGGATTTGTATTGCTCTCAGGTATATGGGGTTATTTGGCCATACTTTATGAAGCATGGAGGAGTTCATTATTTCTTCTGGTCTCAAGTCCTAGGAAACTCTATTGAATAAAGAAATAGGATCTGACATGCCATAGACCGGCACAACTAATTTTTCCCATATCCATCTATTTGGACCATTGTTTCTCTGGTTCTCTTTGTTATAGTAAGTTCAGATATAAATAACTTGTTATAAAAGTCTTTACAGGGAAAAGGAAGTGAATAAGTTATCAACTACCTATAAACATACTAAAAAATGTGAAATTATAATAAAGACCCATCTTAGTAAGAACATGTCATTTTAAAATGTGGTAGTCTTAATGATAGCTAATTTATCAATGAGAGAAATGCAAAGGTTTAATTTTCTTTTGGAAAACATTTTGATGTGGAATTTATCACAATTCCTCCAGCAGGTCAAATGAAATAAGGCAGCATTAAATTCAGATTGCAGTCTCAGAACTGTGATGGCAATGTGTTACATCTTGCATCATTTGCAAAATCTCAATGCAGTTAGCAACTCAGAAAACTGTGATCCGTTCCATTTTCACTGCTGAAGAATGTATCACTACAGTGATGGTAATTTGCTGTAGAATAAAGTAGAGAGACAAAAAGTGTTATGTCTGTATTCCCGCTGGTGCACAATATATATATATATATATATATATATATATTTATATATATATATACACTCATTGTTATGAAGAGAAATACATATTACTGTGCACTACACCTTTTTCCCTTTTGTTTTATGTCCTTTTCTAGACAGTGGAAGAGGATGAAGATTATCAGCCAATAAAAACTGTAGCAAACACCAGGCAAAGAGATAGAGGAGTTTGACATACAGCCAGCATCCCAAGGTCAAGCTCCTGGGACATGGATTGCTGCAGGGAAGCACAGAGTAAGAAAATAAGTATGAACATCCAGCTGCCTCAAACAAGAATAGATATAAAACTCTCCTATCTGCTTTGTGTGCTGATCTGGAATTTAAGTTGCCTTAATTGCTATTAGTCTTCATTTTGCTGTTTCAATAACACACTAGAGAAATGGGAGATATTATGACACATTTTCTGTCAAACCTAGTCATGAACTGAGCAGTACACTGGGAGAAAATGATTGAGGAAACTGTTGAAGTGGAATAAAGCTTTTAGTACCATGCAAGAGGGCTGCAACTTCTCAAGTTACCAGATGAGCAATGAAAGCAGGAAGCTAGATTGTAAAACAAAATTCTGGCAGAGGAAAACTAAGTACTAGAAGCTTCCTGTGGTGTCATAGATCTATATTGCTGATAGTGGCAGGGATTTATTGACACAGAGATGATTCAGATCGAGACTCACCAGAGTATTTAATCCATAGAAGGAACTTCTCATGTGTCTGGTTATCTTTTGTAGTATCTTCTTTGAGGACATGAACTCATATCTACTTATGTAGGTTATTCATTAAATCATGAATTGCTAATTAGATCATAACTTAAAAAGGAGATAGGAGGTGCTAGAGCAAAACAAAAGGCCAGCATATTTAGTAGGTCACAGGATTATGACAGTATTTATGATCCATGAGAGTGCAATCACAAACCATGAAAATATCTGAAGGCCATTTGATCCACACAGTTCCCTTCTTAGCTAAGGTGCATCCACCCTTCTCCCTAACACTAAGCAGTGCTCAGCTGAAAAAAGAATCCGTAATTCGGAAATGTGCCTTTCAGAACACTAATCATAGAAAAGAGTTTTGAATTAATGTCATATTGTAATGAAAAGAAAAATCAATTGACTCAGCCCCAAAATGTTCCATTTAAAACCTGTCACATCATAGCAGTCTTCTTCTCCAGACACCTAACAGGTATGGGGGCTGCACCTCAAGCACAGAAATTAGTGGGAGTATTCTGTAATGCTGGCTTTGCAAAAGTCAGGATCCTGTGTTTTGTGTGCTTCATGCTCTTGAACATAGCAGCGATATTTTCTTAACTCTACAATTTTCCCTTGTGCAAATGGCTGTTTGCGTGTCTGTGTGTGTGAGTGCAGACAATTAATAACTTGACAGGAATTTCAGTGCCTTAGTAGCACTAGAAGTTGTCATATTTTCATTTTAATGGTGTCCAAACAAATTATCTGTTAAAAATAAACTGCATGGTAGCACAATGGGAAGCAGAATTTAGCAGGCGGAAGATCAAAAGGAATTAAGTTCCAGAACTCTAGCCTATGTGCTTGTAAAAATTGATTTGACTTAATAAGTTTAATGCAAAAGCGAATTGCATAGTGTGCACTGCTTTCCTGTTGATTTTTAAAAAGTGTGGGATCACATCTCCCCTGCTGATGTCCATTAACCATGCCATTGAATATGTGAATATAAACTGGGTGCTCCACTTTTTTGTTTTTTGAACTCTTACTCAGTATTTTATACCTAAGTACACTAACTGGATTCACACACAAAAAACCTGCTAACACCTACTACTTCCCACCCATGAAATGATCACTTCTATTTCCCATACTGATATTAAAAAAGCAAAAACCCTGATTTAATTTTTTTTAATTAATTCTTTCTTTCAACAAAGCATGGAGGTGGTGTATCGTGAGGAGGTAAAGGTAGTCATTAAAAGTATTCATTTATACTAGATGATGTTATTTTGTGAGTTTGGGAGTTGTTTTTAATTCCTGCTGAAAATTACCTTGATATGTATCAAATATTCCCGTTGAACAGTATAAATAATTAACCTATTTAAACTTAATTAAAAGTACTTAGAAGCAAGTAATTTATATTTACATTAGGACTTGCAATCAACCTCTAAAATTCTCTTTATCTTTTCTTTATCTAAAATGCTTTGTAACCTTTGGATGTGACTACAATTTTTATCTATCATAAAAAAAGCATTAAACCTTGATGCATTGTTACACTCCTTACCTCCTCAGCGGAGCACTGTCCTCTTCCCTTGCTGTTGGCAGAATGTGCAAAGTGGAACAACCATTTTTCCCTCAAAATCAAGCTCTTGCCTAGCAGAAGCAGCATTTGTGAACACATTCTGTTACAGGCAGCAATGGTCAGCCCAGTGTGGAACCCTGCAAACTGTGGTTCAGAAATATTATGTCACATACTCAAGCATGCTCTGAAGTAACACTGGAAAGGGAATCAGTGAAAACATATTTTTGCTATCATATTATTCTATCATCTCACTTCAGCTGTAGGTTCTTTCTCCTTTTCTGTCTTACATCGTTGTGAGAAGAAAGCGGCTCCCAGTTTACGAGGAAAATAAAATCCATAAACATGCAAAGTGAGACAAAGTAATTTAAAAATACTTTCACTTTTATTACTAAGAGACAAAACTCCTAGGCTCCTGTTAGCTGAATGCTAACAGCTTTTTAATTTATTTCCAAAGAAGCACCAATTCCCAGTGTTTTCTAAAGGTTATCAAGAACTCTGCAAGTAGTTAAAATCTCACTAAATATATTTTAGTAAAACTAAAAATGCTAACATATAAACAGAGATACTAAATTATGCAACCACCTTCTACTCGTAGTACTGACAGTACAGATGAGCCACATTTTATCATATACCCGAACAGAAGATCTGTTTGCTACATTTCAGCCAGCCATGGGGAACTTACCTTTCATTGTGGTGAGAGATCATATAATAAATCCGGATTCCAACAGAAACTCAAGAAAACAGCACAGAAGCAATCCATAATTATTTCCCAAGGAAATAATTTGCTGAGATGGTGAAGATGTGATACCAGACAAAGCATGACACATCACCTTTTTAAAAGTCTTCATTACGAAAAGCCTTGATCCCACCTGAATTAAAGATCAACAGTTATGTGAAAGGGATCTCCTTATGGGCATTGGAATGTTTTGTTTGCTTTGAACTAGAAAACGCATGACCCACCTGGTTCTGAGATGAAAGTTAAGGTAAGACTAAGAAGAATATGAACTATAAATTTTTGCCCATTGCCGGCTTTTAAATGTTATTTCAGAACTTTTCTTAAATCCTTGCTCCTAGAGGTGATGAGACCTGTGAGTGGGCTTCCCCCAACTGCTTCAGGAGGGAACACACTCTCATCAGCATGGACAATCCTCCCTCTGGGCAACGCCACCGCAATGACAATGAAAAATGAATAACGAACAGAAAAGTCAGAAACATAAAAAATAAACATTAAATTTATTTAAATAAAAATATACACATAGTGTACAATGGACATGGCTTACAGACAGCAATGAAACAAAACTGATAAACCCTGAAATATAAAAAGCATTGAATTCCTATAGTTGTGCTTTGTTTCTCTGGACACACACATGCTGCGGACTGAGGTCCTGTTAATGTTACTGATACACAGCCCTGTGTGCTCCAGAATGTAAGACAGGAACATCACAAGGAACAGCTACACAAAAGGAAAACAAGTACCAAAGTAATTTGGGATTTTAGAAGTTTTAAAGTCAGGCCATTCATAAACAGAAGTGCTGAAAACTTTCAAGGCACTTTGCATGCAAGGAAGGAGTAACCAAACACCACTGCAGCGTGGTTGAATTCTCACTGCTCTGAACCTGGCATGGCCAGGGCACTCTGTTAGCACAGACTCCAACTGTAACCTTTTTTCCCAGCCAGCACACAAATCCTGTGCCTTATGTTTCAGCTCTTTGGAATAGGGAGACGCTGGTTCACAAGTGTCTTACAGTTCATTTATCCTGAAGTATTTGCTCATATCTGAGCAAATGTAAGTTTTTAACTTGGATCGTGAGTATCATGCTGATAGTCACGGCTGTTATATTACTTATTCAGCAGATGCTATGAAAGAAAGAAAATAAATGTTTGAGTCCTGCAGAGTGCAAGCCAAATGCTTGGCAGCACAACAGTTGAGGTGTTGTACGGCTAAGGGAAAACCCCAGTGTTTTAAGGACTGAAATCTGTGATTTTTTTCTCTCTAAAAAGCATTTGTATGATTTTTTTTTTTGTAAACACACAATATACAAGGTAAGTTTGTGTTTTCAAGAACAGCAAATTACTTTAAACCATTTCCACTGTAAACATCTGCTTTTAAGCTGCAAGGAAGTGAAAAGCAAGATGCAAACATGCCTCATGGCACTACCTATACAGCGCAGTTCTTTATAATAAAAAAGAGCATAAATATAAATATCAATAGTTTCAAGTTTACAACATAACCAACTGGCACAATGTACGTATAAGACTGTTAAGTGATTACATACATTAACTCACACAAGTAATTTTGCTGCATAGTTTTCAATGCAATTCCTTTCTTTATTACACTGGTGGATGTTCAGTGCATTTCATGCTTTTTTTTAAATGGACCAAAGGATTTCTTGGAATTTGTGTTTAATCTAGAAATAAAAATAATTTTTTCCTGAAACTTTTAATAGGCATATTATAGAGTAGGCTTCAGAACGGAGTGTTGCACTTCTTTATACCAAAATTACTAATGAAGATTTAGAATATCATTACAAGTTATTCCACTGCAACTAAGTGAATTTTCATCAGGAGAGATTGATTTAGACACAAAATTGTTTGTTAATTTCCTCATTTCACTTACGTAATGGCAAAATTCAGACAGAAAAAAATTAAAATTGCATTGCAAAGGGCTTCCTTAAGGCTACTTCCCAGTTAATATTTTGTTTCAGCTGTCCTCCTAAATTATTTTTTTTTATAACACAGACATTGCTAGGATTCCATCAAAATACATAGCTTCACATAGACAAAAATCACACAACATGATTAAAAATTTTTGCTTTCTAATTGCTCCATAAAAGCCAAAGTATGAACATTAATCAGAATGCATTTTAAATTCCTCAGAAGACCTCAAAAAAAATACCCTGCCTGCTTAATGTCAGTCATGAACATGTATTATAAACAATAGATAATATAATGTCACTCATAGACATGTATTATAACAATATTACAATCATTTCTGGGGAAAAATACTTTAACATTCCTTTCCTTATGTTTTTAGTTATTTTAGGCTAGCTCTCTATTTAGTCACTACTCTGTGGTACAAAACCCCCATGGAAGTGTGTGATGCATTGTACAAATATTGAAAGCTAGAAGCCCTTATTTCAGGATTCCTCGAGACAGATCCTGATTAGATTTCTACAAATAATATCATCTCTAAGACAAGATTTGGCTTTAGATGCCAGATGTATTTTTGAATTTTCATCTTCTAGCCCTTAAGAACTGCCCTCCTCTAAAAGCAGATTATTTTATACCTTACAAAAGTTTTAAGACAGCAGTTATGGAACAGTTTTTGTGGAGCCACCATCAAAATCACTCTGCTTATGTTATCCCTCTGCAAGACAAAAAATGTAGTTTGCTCATAAAAATTAAGTAGTGCACTGAAATGCACAGTGAGCTAGAAGATAATGTGCAAGACCCCAGGGATGATTTAACTCCTCTGTCAGACACTCAAACAACCCACAGGGCTGGGAGCAGCTGCTACAAAGAGTAAATGTACTCCATGTAGCACAACCATCAACCTGCAGCAAGCCCCTCTTTGTTTCTCCATAAAAGGCAAACCAGAAAACCCCAAAATTTTGAATCCATGGCCAGCTGACGGCACAGCCTTTGCCCACAGGGACCACAGTAGCCCCAGCAGGCACTGACCAAACAACAAAATCTTTGGGCCTGTTTTGCTACTGAAGCAACGAGGTTTTTCCAGGACACTTGGAGCGCTTGTGCAGGTTTTACAAAGCTCTCCAGACCTACAACAAGATGTTCCAATCCAAATATCAGTGAGAAAAATTTCAGCACTATTTAGCACAGAGCTCAGGCAACTCTTCTGTAATGGCCCAAGCACGAGGCTTCACGGCAGCTGACTGATGTATTTGTGGTTTTGTCTAATTATCTTTAGCAAATAAGGGATTTATTTAATTTCACAAGAACATACTGTGAATGGTTGCTAAAACAAAAAGGATAGCAATCCAGTGCCATTTTTTCTTTCTCCTCATCAAATCCATGGCTTCAGCGTGAAAAACAATTTCAACGCAAAAATAACATGGTAGTGATAACAGCAATTTAGAGCCTGGGCAGGGCTAAAATGCTGAGGCACAATCTTGAAATACTATTTTCCTGGCAAGAAAATCTAGAATAATTTCATATTTTAATGTGACAGAATGCCAATGGGACTCAGATAAAGAAGTCTAGGTACCTATAGCACCCAGCAAAGAGCACCATCTCCACTGAGATTTTTACAGACAGTTTCAGAATTACTGTGCAATGGTTGGCATTCTCTACTGCATGCCTGGAGGTTATTTCAGAGACCCATAAGGAATTTATCACTATCTCTAAACTGCATATGTAGGGGTTCTTTAAGCTAATAATAAACATGTATATAGTGAGGGTTAGTGCAGCAGCCTGACACAAGAAAAATTACTTTTCTAGGAAAGATTATGTTCCATAAATTCAGAAGAAAGTTTCACACAGATCAGCTACATTATATTAATAGACAAACACTAATTTATGCACATATCCAGCCACCCAATGAGTATTGTCCCCTTCTACTGGTACATGACAAGAAGAAATCAAGGCATTATGTTCTCATGAGTCTGAGCTTATCTGTGATGCATTGTCAACTCTTCTGACATATACTGAATACATTCCAAGAAAAAGGAAGCAATTAATGACAGCATATTATATAATAGAAATAAAAAACTAATGCACCAAAACACTACTTACATTATCTACTTTTCTTGGAAAAAATAGTTCCAATTAGCTAATGTATTGTATAGGTGAATTTCTGGCTCCACTGAAGTCAATGAGTATTAGAACAAGAATCTCTTTCTGATGTTTTCCTACAAACTCCAAAGCCTGATCTTGCAAATACACAAGATGGATTTAATTTTAGGCAAATGATAGATCAGTTCCATGGATCACCCAAATAGAATTTGCAGAATCAGGCTCTTAAATTCTATTATAGTTACAGATTTATACCCAGTAATGAATATTAATGGATTAAAAAGAACTAATTAAAAGTCACGGTGTATAGAGATTTCTTTGACTTCCATAGGAGTAAGCAAACGTTTACTTCTTTATCCATGGCAATTACAATTTCCTACAGATGCTCAAATTCCCAGGGTAGTTTCATTAGGTTACATTTCTCATACTTCTGCTCTAGATATAAAAAGAAGGCATTGCATAAAGGTCAGTAACCAGTGAATACTTGGGAATTTTAAATTGTATTCCTCTCTGGGAGGCAGAAGAAGGTAAATAGAAGTAAATAGACACAATTAGAAAACACAAATGTTCTTTGCAAGACAAATTTCAGGATTAACACCAGCTGGCAGAACATTAACATTCATTTTTAAAGCTGATAGCTCTTCATCCTAGAGTGTCTACCTGCAGCATTACAAATTTTATATAAATCAGCTGCTGTGGCTAACTAGTCCTAGTACAGCAGTTTACTCATAACATTTATTTTAGGCTTTCTAATAACATACAAGTTTTCAGAGTCTAAGGATACATTAACTCCTGTATATACAACTTATTTTCCCTAGCACTAAAGAAAATTTGCTTTTAAGGGTTTACACTAAAGAGGAGGTGAAATTCAAGTCACATGACTTGTGGAATTAATCGCCCTGATTTCAGTGTGATCTATGTGAAAGTGAAATAAGTGGTATTTGGCTGAGGTGCAGAAAACCAAGAGTGATACATCCAAATGAACCGCAGGGAATCAAAATGGAATTACTGAAATTACAGTCTGCAATTACTAAAAACACATTATGAAGTTACCACGCTTATGTAAAGAAGCTAATTGTAATTACCAAAATTATATTTAGCCCAGGTATTATCATTAGCATCTTTCATAAACATTTCTGTGAAGGGTTTAATCCTTAGTGATCAAGACCTCAGTGCTCTGCTGGTTACAGAAAACACCTTTTCCAGCAGTAAGATACCCCTTAAATCAAATCTCAGGGTTTGGTTTGGAGTCAGAATGCCACCTTCCAGATTACTAATCTCTGTTCCTACAGCAAATGCCATTTCCCTTTTTAATCTTCAATCAAATGACCCCAGAAACTAATTCCAGCTGGCTTATGAGTCATACTAAGCTTCAATTTCACAAAGATAAGTTGAGTATATTTGATTTTCAGAATATCCAGTCCATTGCTTTTTCATGGTTTTATTTCATAATGACTAATCAGATTCATTTCAGTGTAAAGTGATAAAACCTGCTAAAAATAACACCTCCACTGGTCATACATTCCCAATTCATATGTCATAAACAGCAGTTGTTATATTCACTAATTAGCATGATACATGCTCCTGATTACACTTTTGTTAAACTTAGGTGTCAGCTTTTCCATATGTCCCCTCTGGAGGTCTGTAGTACTTTGGGAAAGCCATCAGCTGTATCATGTTGAATGCATACTTTCTGCATTTGACATTCTTCAGAACATTCTCTATGCGGCATCCTTCTCTAGTGAAAGGGGGAAAAAGTACAACTTCATGAAACATAGAATAAATAAATATGCTTTATTTGTTCATTGCAGAGTTTCAGCAACAGTTGAAGTAAAAATAACAAGGATTCAACTCTACATTTTTGTTTTCCATGAGTGATGATACATCTTACAGAATTAAATCCAAGGCCAGGCCCAGTACACTTATTGCCCTCAGAAATAGGTGATAAGATTTTCCATCCCCCTAATATATCTGCCCTTGAGGTTTAAAGTTCAGTAAAAAAATTTAATAACTTTAATGATACATTTTGTTCTAATTCCAGAAATATATTTGCCTTTTAAACCTTTTCATACCTTTCTTTTTCAATTGATTTGCTATATATGTGTGAGTATACATTGCCCTAAAATGCGCATTCTAGGAATAAGGAATTTTATTAAGTCTGGCCCTAGAGATTCGTGAAGGAAAGTTTCATCTCTGCTTCATTTGCTGTATGTTCAGCTTTGCAATGAAAAAAAGAGAGAATGGCTTTTCAAACAGCCCAATCCACCTCTCTGCTTTATAAAGGAAGGATGTTCGTTCACATACAGTACAAAAGTCACAAGTGCCAAAGTGGTGCATCAAGACATAAACAGGACTTTGTTAAAAAGAATATAAAAGTGTACTGAAAGCAAAAGCAACTAAAGCAACAATTACAAACAGGCTAATTTCATTACAAAACAGAACTTAGTATATTCTATTTACTCTACAGAAAAGGGTTAGTTGTAGCAAAGTAATAATAATTTATTAAACGAAAACAATCCCGTCAGCTAGTTACAATGAAAAAACACAACGGAAGGTAAGTCTCACAAACCATTGCCCTGCCATATTTGTCTAGTTAGTTTGTGTTGTGCAAATTTTTATTTTATTTTTTTTTTTTTGGTCAGACTAATTACTCTGGAAAGAGGGATTCAAGCATTCAGGATTCCACAACTTCTATACAGTGACAGCATTGTAAGTGGGCTTTCTTTGCGCTAATTACAGTGGGAAAGCTTTACCATGAACAGAAAGAGCAAATCAATTCACTCAATGCATAGTATACTTCTCGGAGTTCAGAAAAAAAGAATGAAAACACAGTACATTTCAGACATGGGAATCTTAAAGATGAATCCTTGGGGTCTGAGACTGTAGAAATATTACAACATGATTCTTTTTTCTAGAGTTAGTTCGTTGCTGTTTGTAGAAAAGAAAGGAACACAAGTAAAGTTTATTGATATTTGGCTAATAGCAAAGCAAGACTTAAAATAAGCCACACAACCAGCAGGTGTGAGCTGACAAGCAGCAAGGCGACAGGATAGAAGTGTCGAGCAGTTGGCTTGTTATCAGTTAGACAGCCTGTTTCGGGATCATCCGAGTCAGTCAGTGCTCCCTGGGTCTGTCTGCTGTTAAACAGGGAAGTTAGGAACAGATAGAACAGCATTTCAGCAGCAAAGAAAGCCAACACGCAGGCATTTTGACAAAATGAAAGTACAGAGCCATTTTGAGGAAATAGATCTATCTAAGTACTTCCAGTATAACTTTTGTGTTCTACAGCTGACACAGGAAGCACCATCACTGGGCGGCTACTAGCATACTAATGCTACTAGGTGCCTTGGAGTAGTATTCACAAGTGAACATTAAATCACTTCCACAATGAACTACACCATCACTAAAATCAACACACACACTGAACAGAAATGAAATAAGGAGGTTGAAAAAAAAAGTTAAGGAAGCAAAGAAAAAAAGATCATGAGTACGTCATAATGCAACACTGAACAAATGATGTCTCCATGGTGCTCACAGGCTTTTCAGTCCTGCTTCAGTATCTATTAGGAAGTTTACTGGCAGAAATGAAAAGGCCACACACTAACAGCTATTCTAAAATAGTATTAAATGATGGTAAACTGACTTCAAAAATTCATCACTGCTGGTGACTCAAAGTCCATAGCAGTTCTTTTTATTCAAAGGCTCGCACCTGCATTCCTGTAAGTAAATCACCTTGTATCTTTATCAGTCAACACAGGGAGGAGCTAATCTACTTAGAAGGAAGTTCTACTGAATCACGCTGGATTGTGTGGTCCTTGTCCTACCAGAGCAACAGGGACACTTCCACTGCCAGGCTTGCCTTTTGTATTCTTGACAGATTCTCTGTAAGTACAATTACTCACACTGCAACCACACTTCTTCAATTCCTCTGAAGCTTACTTGCATACACTCAGGAGTCCTGTTTATAGACTTCCTTTGGGCAGCAAGGACTGGCAAGATTTTTTTTTTTTTTCTATTTACTATGAATATCCTGTGATGAAAAGATAACTTGCCATTTTTTAATGTGGACTTGAGAATATCCAAATATATCAGATGACAATGCAGTGCCCTTTCAGAAGGACAGGTCACAAGTATGCTCTTGCTTTCAAGAGAGAAAAAGCTGGCAGACATTATCTTTACTGTCCCACAGCTGCAGGTAAGATGAAGAGGATACTCTGAAAACAGCAGCAGCCACATCACCTTACAGAAAGCCTGCCTTCTGACTCGTGTGTTAAAGGGCAGTGCTACATTTCCTAAGCTTGGATAGCAAGAGAGGTGCAAGAGCTGCGTTTGCAGGTGGAACCCTAGGCAAGGGGGGGTTGATCAAAACCTTTCCTTGCCCAATTTCTCTTTTGAACAAGCCTTCCATAATAAGTTCTTAGTCTTAGTCTTTGCTTTGAACTTCAGTCTGTATGTTACACTAATAAAGGGATCAATACATACTATTTTGAATAGCAAAATAAGAGATAAAAAAATAAAACCCCTGCTATTTTCATCTAGGTCAAAGTAATTGCTGGTGGCAGGGTGTTTGCTGCTTTTGTTCTACAGATCTCAAGTGTCCATGGATGGAACTTGGGCAGAACTGAGACTTTGCTGTAGACATTATCTCAGAAACTATCAAGAAATTAAGCTGATTGCATGGTTTATTGGCCTTGTCAGCACTGAAATAAGTAATTCTGTGTTTCTCTATCAGACTGCTCCAGCTATGCCTCTGTCCTAGGGCCCACCTACAGAACTGCCTTCCTCTTCTGCTCACAGTGACATTACTATTTGTGATCAGCTGGGAGGACTAACTTTATTGTTCCCAGTTAATGTTGTCCTCCATTATGTATTTCTATATACTTTTTTAAGAACCTGCTGCTTGCTGGTTTTCCTTTTCTTTTTTTAATCTCCACAGCATCCCACAGGTTTGTCCCTTTGACCCTGTCCCCTTACTCCCTTCCAACTCCTCAAGGTGAGCCTGCAGGTTTCAGCTTACTCCCCTTATGCCCACAACTCATGAGAAGTCCAGCTCAACCCTCCCAGTCCCATCTCTTCCTTCCCAGTCACAGAGTCCGGGTGATTTTTGTTTGCCCTGCATCCCTTCCATCACAGACATCACGTGTGCTCCTATGCACACACCAAACTTTTTTCTTCTGGAGAAATCCATCTGGGCAGCAGTGAAGTTGAGCATTCAGTAGGGTGCACAGCCACTGCATTAATCAGATTGATTGTTTACACCAATCTGGAGAGCCCTGGCTTTGCACACCAATGGTTCATTCCAAGCAGGCTGAGTCACACACTTGCAGGTTGTTCCTACAGGGATGAACCCTCCTGCTTCTGTGGTGTGCCTTGCTCTGTTGGACTCCACATCTCAACAGTGTCTGGCTTTCATCTGCACTGCTACAAGTCACATTAGCTTCAGTGAGATTTATGCGGGAGTAATGATGGAAATACAGATAAAAGCCATTTGTTCTCTTTTTTTTTTTTTTTTTTTCAACAGAAAAGCCTACAGTACATTTGTTCTTTGATATGCTGAAAAGAATGATCGGTGTCTTTTAACATAAAAAGTTTATCTTCCCCCCAGGAAAGCAACCGTGAACAGCTGATGCACAGGCACTCTGTTCCACAAATTAGTCACATCATTCAATGCATGATTCAATAAGATGTCCCCAAAATAGAGCAAGAGGATCCAAGTCCATTATTAGCTTCCTAAGAACAAGCTGAGCAGAATAGCTACGCATGCTTTTAATTGAGGAGGAATATTTGATCAGGGTCAGATGCCTTGCTATAGCGTGTGCCAACATTTCTCAGTGCAGTGCAGTGACAGTGCCTTCCAACACACCCCAAAGTGTCCTCTGCAGTGACTATTGAACAAAGCAAAGACCTACACCCAGCTGTCAGCACCATAACATTGCTTCCCCTGGCTCACCCCACCCTGGAGGAGTTTCACTGCAAACAGCAGAAATCCCACTAGTGCCCTGTCAGCTGGATTCATGTGGCTTCTGACTGACAGCACAACCAGAACAGAGCGCTAAGGGTGCTACATGCTCAGGTGTGAAGGTACAGCCATAGTTTCAGACGTTATCTCCATCACAAATTGAACTTTAACAGCAAAAGGAAGGAAGAAAACTTGAAAAATAACCAGCAAGTTTCTATTTTACAAATAATTTAAACAGAAGTAGTGAAACCACCTAAGTTCGCAACATCTGGAGTCATGAACACCCCACTAACCTATCATACAATTTTTATTCATTTACTCTCAAATTGTTCATTTGAGACCTCCGGCACAGCACAAACACATTGTAGCAGCCAAGGGTTCAGTAAGTTAATGACAATATAACCATTTCAGCCTGCCTTCTATCTCATTTGATGTTTTATCATCCTAAACTCCTGTTAGGAGTTGCTACATGCTTATCAAATGAGGCAAAGGCAAAACAGCAGGTATTTTTTGTTCTTTTCAAATTCAGCTGATAAATTATTTGGACCTCAAAGTAGTGAAGCAGAGATGATGAAAATGGTGTGAGGAAAAAGCCTCTCAAGTCCTTAAGAGAGTCAAGCACACACATGAGGGCACATTCTGGCTTTCGATTGTCAGTCACACTGATGTCCCTGAGCAACGTTTTTGGAGGAGATGATTTTCACATTTTGGGATGTATGCTTCTTTTTTAGAACTTTTCCAGCTACAGTTATTAGCAACACTGGAAACGTTGAACTCTTCTACACGATTTCTTCAGGTGGAATAAACAGGCAGCTTTCTATTAACAGGTGTCCCACGTGCTAGTGGTGACTACCGTTTGAATTCATGTCCTACTGCACTTGTACTTTATGGGAATTTCCCTTTTTTTTTTTGTAGACAGATTCAAGCAAGGTTTTTCTGGTCCTGATGTGTTTTTCTTCTTAAACTTCGGTGCTGACACAGAAAATAGCAAAAGTAAGTTGCTTCTCTAGAGTGCCATCTGGTAATAGTAGAGACATTTCTTCAAATAGAAAGGATGGCTAACAGTTCTCAGTCTTACACAATTTTGATAACTTACCTATTCCTTTTATTTCAAGACAGTCAAGTTCATAAGCAGCTTTCAAGAAGCAGCTTCTCTTAAGAAGTTTTTGGAACGAAAGCATCCTAATTTCTACATGATACATGTTACTGGGATTGACTGAAACACTTCAGAGAATAATCACCTGTATCAATGTACAGCACTACAGTTCAAGAAGGCAGCCTTAACTTTTTCAAAGAGAAAATGTGGGATCCTTGTGAACATCTCCTAGCCATTACCAAGCTGCTGCACTAGCACATCTAGAAGAATAAAACATCATGCAGAAGGAAATAAACAGGTATCAGCCTAGTCCTGAAGGATTTCAGTATCAGAGCAGAACTCAGATAAAACATATAAAGGAACATCGGGAAACAAAATTTTATTTTGAAATATGAAGTTGATGCAATAAACCTCCAACAATTTTTAAGAACAAAAAATGGTTCTGCATTGTTTCAAAATGGAAGCTAAGGGAGGGGAATCAGCAGAGACATCTTTTGTATCAATGATCTTTAAAATTATTCTTTTTCTGATACGCATTTAATAACTTAAATTTTTTCCCTCAAATCCACATGGCACTAAATAAAGTAGAAGATGCTAGAAATCAATTTTTGCTGCTTACATGATCCTATAATCTCAGCTCAAAACAACGAGAATTGCTGAAACTGATAAGCAGTCTTAGATCCAAGAATACTGAGAAATTCAGTCAGTGATTTAGGAAGCTGCTATTTAAACATACACAAAAACCCCAGACTGTTTATCAAATCTGTTTTATCAAATTGTCACACTAAACTCCCTCCTCCTGTTTTAACCTTTTGTAATGCAAGTTTTTCCCTACTCTTGTTGCTAGAATAGAAACCCTCTATTTCCCCACTCCTTTCTTCTCTCCTTGCTGGGTTATAACACACGACTTTTCTAATGCAATATTTAGGAAATAGAAAGGAAAGTAGATCATACAATATGAGGCTTGACCACTGAGTTGGACCATGCAGCAGATTCATGGTGCAGTCATGATGATAGGACACCTAGATCTTGAAAATCAGCTATTGTGAAGTAACTGTGGGGTTTGGGCTCAAAACCATTACGGAGTTTCAGTCTGTACAGAGCTAAAAATTCAATTTTGAGGAGGTGGTCAGAGACAGCAAGCTACTGGAGGCTCAGTGCTGGACAGGGTACAGGTTTTCAGCACTATTATGAACAGGCCTTAACAGTTCAGTACAGAGCAAGAGATTAATAAAGAAACCCTCTTGCAGCAATATTTAATAACAGGCAAGGAGACACTTGGTCCCACAGCCACACAACCACATCCGGGAAAACCCTGTTGTCTTATGTGCTGACATGGACAGGGATCCTTTGGAAGGAATGCTGAAGTCAAAACTCAATTTACACAGTTGCTCTTTTGCTCTGCTGTGTATGTGTTCTCCTTGAAGTCAAAATAATTATAAATGTGCAAATTTATGACCTATTTTATCAGCTTAGCTGTGTTTGGATTTCCCAGAGCAAGTGAAAGAGGCACACACCCTGCACTGCAGGCAACAAAACAGCACAACTCACTCCAGCTTTGGGCCATGGAAACATCTCCCGAATTGCTGGTTCACACAGAGCAACACCCCTATATTTGTCTATGTTTACTTTTTAACATACAATTAACTCCAAAGAATAGACGGGAAAAGGGCAGTTTCAAGCTTGATATCTAATATGCATAAAACATGCTACTGGGTAATATACATCTCTACCAGTGTTCATCTTAGCACTTTAGAAATCTCTGCTGATTGCAGAAGAATTAATATTTTCCTTTTTGACTGATACAGAATGCCTTCAAGAATGGTTTTCCCTCAATGTTAAAGAGTATCTATGTGGTAAAAAAGTAACATTGACAAACTTATTATAGTGAAAATACAAGAAACATTAAGAAAAAATTCCAGTTAGAATCACAATTTTTGTCACTGGTGCATTTAGGACACCTCCATTAGCAGGCTAAATTCACCCTCAGCATCTGAACAGCAAAGCCAAGTTGACTTTCTGTGCCTGTGTCCCTTAATCTGCCAAAATGGACAGCAGATGCTGCCCCATGGGCACAGTATCCTGGTCATGCCAACTCCCAAAGTGCCCTGGAATCACTTGAGAGCACACTTAATCTGCCAAAACTGCATCCGGAAACATTTAATAATTTCACTGTATAAAATGACTGAGATCATGTTCTAGCATCTGTCCGCAGAGGTTTTCAATTTACAGCTGTGGCCAGAAGCTTCAAGTCCTGCAAAGTCATTGTGGTGACTGTGTGAGAGATTAGCTTCAGAACTGGAAAGTGATGGGTTTGCAGAGGAGATTCTTCTTTACCTGTCGAGACAGCAGAGCAGTTTCTGAAACATGATTTTCACCTCTACTGTACTCCAAGGAAAGGATTTGCTATTTCATTCTGCTTTTTACTGATAGTCCTCTGTAGTATTACACATCAATTTTACAAAGGTTTCTCTGTCTATCAAAAAGTATGGTTCTAATAATCTTCCTAGACACTCTTCTATAAAGTATTAGGATTACATGTGTATGGGAATTTCTCAGGTCAAAGTTGCGAAATCTTTCCTGACAAATTTCTCTTACAAGGTGTCAAATTCAGTCTAATGTACGACCAACACTAAAGCCAATGTGGTCTGCATCTCTGTGCAGGAAAACAACCAAGCAAAACCCCACGGGTTTGACATTCACTTGAGCTCTGAACAGATCCAACATTTCCCTTCCGTAAGGGTAGGGCACTGGCATAATTGGTTAGCGAGTCACACTTGTTTCCAGACTGTTTCTGTCACAGCAAGAGAGTTTTACTGAAGATGTAGTTACACATTTAGCTCACATAGCACAGTGAAACATAAATCCATGATAAATTCTTTCATATGTCTAATCAGGTTTAAATACTTTCTGTTGGCCATGAAAATAAATCTTTGTGAGTCATCCCTTTTCTTTTGGCAAAAATTTTTTTAGTCTTTTTCCCCATGCTGAGGACAAAGTAGCAAAGCTGATTTTAGAGGCAGAAAGGGCTTCCTACACTAGTTAACAGACACGTGTGAAAGATGAAGCTTAAAATCTGTTATTCATTTCGAGATGTCCAAATCTATGGGTAGGATGACAGAATTAAGGTCAGAGAACTGCTGGTGTAAACAGAACATCATTTAATCTATGTTGCATCCCTAATTTAGGTATTTTAAGGGAGGAGGGTGCTGAACAGAAGGAATTCTAAATTTGAATGTTGTGACTTGCTGGGTTTTCACTTTGAGATATATGAAAGGAGGAATGCAACTGCTTTTCATTAATGACACCAAGAGACATAGTCTCTTCATGGGATTAACCAAAGTGTGAGTCATAAACTGCAGACAACTGCTAGTCTCTAAATAATTCAGCTAAATAATGTCAGTTCATTAAAAAAACTTTCACCTAACACACTGATACATTTTTTAAAAACCACAAAACCAGTTTGAGATTTTATCTGTTCTGATCCCAGCTGTTCTTTCAGCAGCACACAGTCTGGGGGTATATTTATACAAGGTGAATTTGTGCACATATAGATTCCCCAGCCACAAAGAAAAATGCATCTAAATCTGATTTTAGCTGCCACCAGGAAAAAAAATGCAGCCCTGTTTTGGTTAGGTAGGGAGCTAACCAAAACAACCTATCCAAAAAATGCATAGGCTGGGATGCACACTGCAGCAACCTGAAAATTGTGTCCCAACATTACTACCAATAAACCATCTTCTCCTCTCTTCAGCAGGTAGATTGTTAGAGAACTTTGGAAAATGCAAGGAAAACTCCATTTGAATCAGAAACACACAATTTTTCCATGTACTTCCTTCAGGGCAAATGACAAGGCTGGATAAAATTCTAATTTAAATGCCTTGAATGCATTTGTCATCTTTTCTGTTAATAGGTACAATGTGGAGACTTAGAGAAATAAACCTTTCTATGAGAAATTAGGAGTGAATGTAATTCTTTCATCTTACTTGTTTTGTTTCAGTATCTTTTTAGAAGATGGCTGAAATTTTGGAGTCTGTTCTTCACTCAAGTACCAAGGAGGAGAACTGAAACTGAAATCTTTTAAACAATATTGAATACAAGCATTTTCTCTTTGGTTGTTAAGCTGCATTTGTAAGGAAATCTTTATTTGAATGCTACTGCAGATTTGTTAAGAAGTTCATTGTATCTCACAAAGACAATATTAGCACAGATTCACTTTTTAAGCAAAAATACCACTGCACTGAAAGGGAGAATAAAGAGATGAAAGCCCATACTATTTTTCCCCCAGTATCAAGAAAAAAAAAAAGACTTTCAGAAGATTTGAGATCACTAAAGACTAAAAATTCAATAAGCCATTTATTTACCTTCTGCATTCCTAAATCTTTGCTGGCAGAAAGGAGTAAATAATTTATAACACAGGTGCAAATACCTTCCTCTCTGCAATAACACTACATTTTTCTCACTGTTACAAAGAGCTGAAGGACGTGGTTTTGCTCAGTGCAGTAACAGTAATTGTCAGTTTGCCAAAGATCAAAGACGCAGTTCTCAGGATAAGCTCTATGAACTATGCTCAAGACTCCCTGAGCTCAAGAGGAGTTCACTGCACTGTCAGCAGCACTTAACCATGAGCTAAGTCTCTGACAGATGAAAAAAATGGCCATTTATTTCCTGACCTGGACTGAACTATCAGATACATATGAAGTTTCTTATAAAGTCAGTCTTTCCTGCGTTGCAGACTGTGTTCCCTCAAGCGCATGACCAGTGGTGCTGAAACATTATCACCAGAGTTTAAACTACAATGCCTTGGGACCTTCTACAGAACCTGCCAATTCCTGAAACTTTGGAGTCTCTGGGTTTGAGATATTTTAAGTATGAATGTTCCCAAGCACATGTTTAGCAAGCCACATATGCAACTGCCAAGCAGAACAGCAATGGGGCTTTCCACATTTGGTGGCAATTGCAATCACGGGGAAAAGAGGGTGTTTTCCTGTGAGAAATCCAAAACATTAAAAAAAAAAAAAAAAGGAACCATCCAAGATTTTGTGGGAAACATTCATCCATTATTATTTTCTTCTGAAGAAGCAGCATGCCAATAGCAATGTTGGAGTATTCCTTCCTTCCTTCCTTCCCCAGGATGGGACACAGAAGGTAGCAAGTGGGTACAAATGTCTCACTGGGATGGTGGAGAGTGACCTTTGTCTGCAGTGCATTTTCCTACTCTATTATATGCACTGCTTATTATGTGCACTGGAAGGAAAACAGCTCAAGGTACATTTCAGAGTTTCATCATCTCACAGTGCTCCGACTTTAGCTAAACACTGCTCCAATTTTCCAGAAAAACCCTGTATTTTGAAATAACTACAAAATATTAGACTACACAGATTGAGGTTGTGCTGGAGGCAATGCCAGTGCCTCTGATTTTACACTCTCTTTATAAGAATACAGTTCTCAACTATATTCTTATACGTATATAAGATTACATTCTTATTACATTTGTATTACATTCATATATTCTGGTATGCTTATGTTTCTGGCCATGCCTTCTTCAGTCACTAGGAAAACCAATAACACTTATTCATATGCTTCAGGTGTTTGGATCAAATAAATATGAGCCAGAGGCCAGGTGTTCATACAGAAAAACCTACAGTGCAGCCAAAAAGCACACAGGTTGTTAATGAGAAACATTTCATCCTCTCCAAATGCCTGTAATGTCAGGCCTTAAGGAATTCCGCTTTCTTTTCAATTTCTAATAAATGCTAATGTCCTTCAATTATATTGCAACTCACTCCACATTAACCTCATTAGGAATAATGCTGCCTTTCCAGGTGAGTGAGGGATGTCAGCACTCACAGTCCTCTCTAGCACTTGCTCGTGGCCAGGGGACTACGAAAAAGGGCAGCCACCCTCCAAAAACATCTGAGCAGGCTGATTCTGTCCCTGGTTTTTAGATAATCCTGAGCTTCTGTGTCTGTTGGACAGCACTTACAGGCTTCTGGTAACTAAACAATTTCGGTTTGGTTATTTTTTAAAGATCTCAACAATTCTTATAGCTTTATTCTCAATTACCCTTTATTAAAAACTTATTATCAGTTAACATCATCTTGTCAGAGCCTGGTTTACACATGGAAATTAGTCCACTTGTCCCTTTTTATTAATATTCAATTCTGTGTTAAATGCACTATTAATGTACAGCTACTGATAGCTTAAATAAAATCTATAAAACACAAAAGCTGCAATTAAACAGCAAAAGCAATTTTAAAAAAATTATCTTTGCAGAGCTACAGGCATCTCTTGTTATCTCATTAATGTACACATGGGACAGGGCTTGTGCTCTCTTTGTTGTTCATAATATCCTTGCTACTCTCTTAGAACACTGGAATTGGTTAAAGCAAGCACTCTGAATTCCTTGAACTATTTCCTTTGCTTTTCCTGCTTGCATGAATAGCTAATGATGGCAGATATGAGATTCAAATAAAGCTAAAGGTATGTGAGTGCAGGCCAGCAGCTGCACTTGTCAGACAAGAAGGCTCATCAATGCAGACAGAGTATTTTGATGTATGAAATAATAAATGACATTTTCCCATGTATGGTGCACAGTAATGAAGCACATGCAGAACACTACAGAATATGAGAAATATTATAATCCTCCCCAAGATGGAATTGCTCACAGATAATGGAAATTTCAATGGAAAAGTAATGGGTTTAGATTTGACCAATAATGTTCTCTCGAGTGCAGAGGAATTCAACAACCGAAGAAGCAACAGACAACCTGAGGGCAAGGAAAGAGCTCTCTACCAAACACTTGCTTCCATAAACAGGACATACTTTATTTAGAAAGCTTCCTCACCCTCCCATTCATTCAAATTATTAGCTGCATATTTTTATTAAGGAACACTGATTATAAGTTCTTTTTCAAAAATAAACACATCAAATCACAATGGTAGAAAAACTAGAGCAACATCTAACGAAATACTGAAAAAGTGTTCTTCAGTATAGAAGTATAACTTCTGCACATGTATCTACTCAAAATGGCTAAATATCTGCAGAATTTGTAATGTTGCTGAAGTTATGCAAGCTAAAGTAACTTTGTCTGGAAGAGTTATCAAATAAAGTTTTTCTATGAAAATAAACAAGAATTTAGCATAAGGGCACTATAACTACATCACTTGATGGCTACTGCTCTCTATGTAAACAAGGAAAGTAACCAAAGTGGACTTCTACCCTTATTGCAAAGCATGCAGTAGTTATCATATGAATTGAGCAAACAAGCAGCCTCTATCTTGTAGCAGCTAAAGTTTAAAGAGTAACTTAACAGTACACATTTCGTTTCTTACCCATTTCTTCTTTCTAATAACTCCTGGCTTCCTTGACCTCATGATAATAAATAAATTAGTGTCTAGTGACAAGCATATGTTTAAAAGCCCATCAGGTTCTGATGTCAGCAAAATTTTCCTCAAGCTAAGTTTTGCCCTCATACCTTTATTTCACCTTCAGGTATTTACCATGACAACTACAGAATACACTTCTGAGACCTGATCCAACTCCTTTAAAAGGCAACATTCCCTAACCATGAGTGGCAAGTCTTTGGGTGCCAAATTTAACAGCCCAGGCTTCCTCTAGTTCTACAGAGCATCCCCAGGATGATTCAGGGCCCCTAAATCAGGCTACTAACCATCCTCCCCAGGACAGTATTGGGAACCTGAGTCCTTAGCTGGGATACAATAGCTATCTAAAGTTTTATGATAGAAATAGCTTGATTATAAGTGTTGCACTGAATTCAGTGGTCTTTGGAAATAACTTCTCCAATGCCAATCGCCCAAATGTTTTTTCCCTCTCATCTTCAAAGAGCTTCATAATCTCCAGTCCATACTTGCACTGCCACTGTATCCCCTAAAATATGAAGCTCACAAGCCTAGATTTTATCTCCAGCACCATAAACATAGTCAAACATGATGGATAACAACATAAACTTTCAAGCTCACTTGACGACAGAGTACTTTTGAAGGACAGACTTGATTTTTGTCTGTAGTGTAAATAAAAGAAAAACCAAGAGATTTATGAGCCAGGAATTGTCAGGTTTGGGCTACATTATGATGTGGTACAGAACATTAGGCTTTGCAACAAGATGAAATGTATTATTTCTCTTTTGGCATTCCATACCCAATGGAGTATGGATAGCGAGCTTCAAGTTTTTATTTTTGCCATATAAGATCATTTGACTTTTTCCACTCCATTGTAGTATATTTTTAATTTAATAAAACTTATAATTAAAAAACCCCTTCTAGTTTATTCAAGGATTACAATTCAGAGGGGGTTCATTTAATTCCAATAGTTTTAACATCTGTGGTTTAAGTTGCAGAAAGCTTCAAAAGTAGCTATTGAAGTAATGTATTGCTTCATTTACAAAGGAAATTGGATGCCTAATGCATTTTGTGGTGCAATAATAACGAAGCTGTAGTATTTGCATAAAGCAGCCCACAGTAGTACCAGGTGTAGGTCCTGTCTGAAGAAAGGCTTTTAGACTTTTCCTAGCCCAGTGTGGACACATTATTCCATCGGGTTACACATTAGCATAGAGTTTTGCTTTCCAAATGGCTTTGATTGGTCTGATCAGAGGATCAGCCTCTTCATCTCAACAACCTATTATTTGCTACAAGGATCTCATCCTGATAATCATGAGCCATACTTCTTCTGGGTATGAATTTATGTAGACCTAATTCAAACCTAGGAGGTGAACTCCAAACGGTGTTACCGTATTCGCTGCAACAACAAGCAAAGCAGAAAATGTCAGGGTTTAATCTGCTCAAGAGAGAAACACTCTCAGAAGAGAACTATGTCTCAAAAATATCTGTCTTGTGTTTGAACATCTGTGTAAGCATGCAGGAGGTAATCTGTACTAAGTTCAAGTTCATTACCACCTCATTGCAAGTTTTTCAGATTGGAATTAAGTTAAGACTGAAATGAGGTTTTTTTAATCCCTATTGTGCTGCACCAAAGAAGATGCTTTGTGACAGCAGGAAGAACGATTGCCTTTAGGATAGAAAATATAAAATTTGAGATACATCTGTCACAAAAAGATTTTTAAATAGTCTGCTAAGCCTACAAATACTTTTCTACACTACTGTACCCAGCATTGTCTTGCCAGTGAATACCCTTGGTGTAAAAGTAAGAAAATGTGTCTGATTTGAAAAATGTTACTGCACTCAAGTTTCTCTGAAAACCAAGAACAAGAGCTTGATCACATTGTATGAAATGCCTACATTTTCCTAGAGCTTCTATCCCACCAAAATTTTCATTTACAAACAAAGATCATCACATGAAGATAATAAATCTGGCAGCACATCTTGGGCTCCTTGCACGGCACAGGAGAGAAAATAAACAGCATCATAGTCGTCTGATATGTGCCAAATTACTTGAAAAATAAATTCAAAAAGCGTCTTCACACGGCAAATGAACGTCAAACTAACTTTAATGTGGTTATCTACAAATTTGCTGATAATATCACTGTGATAGCAAATTTTTACAGAGAAAGGTGACATAGGGAGCAGCCTTCTCCCTGAGGCTACCACACAGCAGGAAAGCCAGAGAGGATTTTATTCAGGATGATGTTGAGGGAAGATTATCCATCAGCACTCAAAAGCTTAAACACCAGTTCAGCAGTGTCCAGAAGGCAGAGAGCCTTGAATTGTGCAGCCAGCATTGCTGCATTTGCTATGTCAGCATGAACCCAAGTAGCAAGAAGGAGTGTGAAAACAGAATTAGTACTATGCAGAAAAGTGAATGTCAGTAAGGTAATGAACATTATTTACAAGCTTTGCTATTGCACACTCAAGTACAGCAACAGGACTCTTATTTAAAGCAAAACAGTCTATGAGAAGAGGCCCTTTTAAAGAAAAAGTAGATTCAAATGAAATTTCAAACAAAGGAAGGACTATGATGTCATAAAGGACTTGGCACCTCTGTACTAGTTTTCTCCCACTTTAAAATTGAAAGAGATCCAAGAGCATTTCTTTCTCTTGCCCTTTGGTTGTCAATTATAAGCTTTTTAAATCAAAAAACATTTGACTTTAAAAAGTGCAAGTGGAATAAATACTCAAACCAGTTATAGCCAATATTATCAAAGCAGTCTCTTGTGGATTTTAAGAATAATTTAATGGATCTTTGAGAATGAGATATTGTTGTAGCTGCTTGCCTCTGCCTGATGCTACTTTGATCACTTCAAAACCAGCCAATAATGCCTCTGCCACAGTGCCAGTTTACCCATTTTCATTTGCTTTCCTGAGGCTTTCAATGTAACAACCATTTAGGAGAAATAAACTTAGAACAGAGACCATGCCAGTCTTGGTTAAACACCATGAGCTAAAACCCTAAAGAAACCAAACCAAAACCATGTGAAAAACACTCCACAACAAACTACTCTGGACCCTCACATATTTTACTTACTACACACCACAAGGCAGTTTGTTGGAAGCTGCAAACCTTTCTGAGCTGATTACTTTGTATTCTGTAGATGCTCTGCTATCAACAGTTATGAAAGAATTATAAAGGAATTTAAATTAAAAAACCACCAACTTTGGAACGATGGTTGCAAATCAAATATAAAAGCCAACACTATTTTGACAGGAATTATGTATTTTCATCAGATTTTCAGTTCACCCAGGACACAAACTATTAACCAGATGATCCTACAACGGGGTTTTATAAAATACATGACTGTGTGATCAGATTGCACCTCAGTCTTTTCAATGTTTCAGTAATCTAAACAAGTTCCTCAAATCTGAAAAATGCTGAGTGGAGAGGGGCTGAAGAGTAAATATATATATTTTTTAAAGTCAGGTGTATCTCAGTGATCTATTGCAGATAATATGATGCCTTTTTAGCCTGTCTTTCTCTAGAAAGCAAAGGGCACATGCTAGCTCTCGGTGTGAGGGGAAGGAACAGCAATGTGTACATATCCTCTTTGGGCACAAGGACTGAGTTCAGCTAAACTGAAATGTGGGATAAGAAGGCTCACACATTACAGTGTTCCCACAAGGGTAAGGAGACGTGCAGCCAAGGGGAGGCTGTAGCATGAAATTAAAGCTGATGATACATCAGAAAACCCATAGGATGAATGAGAGGGACAGAAAGGAAGGTTTCTTATCTATGTACTACACAACAATTTCACGGAGCAGTAAGTGAAGTTCCTGAGCAGCACACACAGAGGCATTGTCTCCCTCAGCAAGAGGCAACCTAACAAAAGAGGCTGGTTCACATACCAAAGGATGTCATCCCTTAACAGAAGAGAGAGGGAGCAGTGATTCCCTTCCCACGCGCTGATCTCCGTGGTCTAAGGGACTGTAGATCTTGGCTAAGCCTTGTCTGGAATCACAAGACTCTGCAGAGGCAGAAACGCGCTCTGGCACCTTCCTGGGGCATTAGGAGCATCTCCAACAGAGCAGAAAAGCCAAGGGCTTTTCCCACTGCTGGAAGACAACACACACATGGCAACTTGCAGGCTGGGGAGAGGAGACAGGCTGGCAGGGAAGTAAACCCAGACCAGGGCACGGGAACAGCACTGCAGATGCACAGCCAAACCAGTGCCCAGGGATTGTGGCATTAGGGGTTTGGTTAGACCCACAGGACAACTGCAGCACCACTAAGTCCCAGGGCTGCAGAAACTACTTTAACTGTTCTATCATTAGGAGTCAGCTGTGGAGCGGGCTGTGCACTTTGGCAGGACTCCAACATTTCCTTTGCATTAACTTCCTTACAAACATGTGCTTTCTATTCATACAAATTATAGCAGAGACCTCCACTACTAAGAATGCAAATTCCCCAAACTATCTCCCAGCTTTATCTCTGGATGATCTAGAGAATAGGATAGCAATATAATACTGCTGTCTCCATTCCTGGGTTTAGTTCCAGCTGACTGCAGACAACATCATGAAAGTAGGAAATACATAATAGGTACATAATGATCCAAATGGAAACTCCTCTGGTCACTGCCCTGCAAACAGCTACCAGGACTTGTATTGCAGGTTAATACTGAGAAACAACTTGTTGCTGCCAGGGATTCCAGTGAAAGGTCACCAGTGGCTGCTGTAATGGTAAGGACACGCTTACAAAATGTCACTCACCAAACCAGAGCTGCCACAGAAAGCAACAAGTAGAAACTACTGCTAAAACTAAGCTGAGAAAAGCCACTGTCAGAAGAGTTTCTATAAAAATACCACACACTAAGATGTTACTGCAAGAGAGTAAGAAACAGGGAAATGCTCATTGGAAAAAGAAAAAGCAGCAGGCTGAAGGGAGAAAACCCCCATACATCAAAGACAGTTCCTCAAATTATGGTTATAAAATACGGGGGCTGATGATGACACACAATTACATCTCTCCTTTTATTTTGGTATCCAATATGATTTTAGATTCCTTCCCTAAAGAACCTGAGATAGAAAAATTCAGATCCAGTGTCTGAAGCTGAATAGGACCCTAATTATTTGAAAGCACAATTGTATAACAGAATGTGCCTGGTCACCTTATGAATGCATCATAATAAAAAATGGAAAAAGATAATGTGGAGATTGAATGCTGAATTCTCTCATGTCATGTACATCTTAAGCACTAGGCTAGCCCCCAGAGATGGTGGCTGGCCCTGAGCCAGTGTTCCATCCCAAAGGATGGGACTCAGGGAAAAAAAACCTGAAACCAGGCTGCTGGACAAGAAAAGATGATTATCTGAGCCAGAGAGCATTCCTACAATAGGAAACTAAGTTTATGAAGGGATCAAGGGAGTCTAAAATGAGAGGAAAGATAAACCTAGAAATGTATTTAGCTGCTTCCTTTACAAGGCAGCCAGAGCTATAGCCTGACACTCCGTCACCTTTCTCCTGAAGGAATGCAGGATCTGCTATCACAAAACCACCTTGTCTGGAAGAGCAGCTGGTTGCTTCATCCTTGTGTGCCCCCTCCCACCTTTGGACAGTCTGTAGGTTGCTGGGACTGCAGACAGGAAGTTATGAGCCCTCCCTGTCCAAGTTATATCACTCTGAGAAGAACACTGGTTTAGAGGCCAGTAACTTCTAGAAGAAATTTCATGTTTGATAGCTTTAACTCGCTGTTGTATGCTACTACTGCCCTCTTACTCTCATTTCCTGCTTCTTTCTTATCTACATTTTAGACTTGGCAGTGTTGTTCTTCCTGAGATTTAGCTGAACATGGCCAAAGCCATGGTAATTCAGCTGTAGGAACTGGATTTTCAATAGCTAATGAACATGCATACAGGACTTTTCCCACACACTCTTCCAGGAAATCTTAATCAAAGTGAAATATAACAGGAAGAAACCTGGTATTACTCAGTCTGGTGATTATAAACATCTGGTTGTTGATTTCTGCTAAGACCGAGTTTTTCATGGAAGCTCTTAATAAGCAATAAAGCACTAGATGAATGAGAAAATTAATGAAGTTTTCCATAAGCAACTAGAAAAACCTCAAAAGTGAACACCAAACAATATTTTACAATAATCTAACTACTTGCATGCTAGCTTTGTCTAATCACAACAGGTGAATTAACTTTTAGAAAACAAGATGGATGGCAGTTCAAAGCACCAAAACTGGACCTTACCGTTACTTAATGCCCGGGCTCCTATCAGCACATCAGGTGATGCAAATCATCTACAGCTTCCACCTCCAAATAGAGATGTTAAGTTTCTAAAGAGCCATAGAATGATGTAAAAATCTATACTGGAAGTCAGGCTTGCCTTTCGAAAGTTTTGTTTGCACTGTGCTTATACTTTTAAAAGAAAAAAGAAAAGGTGGTGGAGGTCAGATATTCCTCCTCCTCAACTCACTCATTTTTAATGTCCTCAAACAGCTCTTTAAAAAAGGAGATATTTTCTTTATAATTGGCTCATCAAAAGCCCAATACTTGTTGTCCAGATCATTCATTCTTTGAACTCGTGCTTCAGGGAGATTTTTGATAGGCACTTTATCTAAGACACCCTGAAATATCCTTAACCGTTTCAAGTGGAAACAGTGTGTGCCACACTGAGTCAAATTTTGTATTCAATGTCAGAAACACGTGACAGGTGTTGTGCCCAGCTCAGAACGATGATAAGGCTGACAGCATGGAGGATTCACCATAGACAGTGGATTTGTCATGGCCTTTGTTACTGCTTTGAGGCTTTATTGGAAACATGCCCAATGACAGGAGATCCTGAGGTTATTCATGACCCACAGCCTCCAAAAGGGATCCTGTCACTGAAACAATAAAGCTAAATAGAGTCAGAAAAGAAATAAATTTTAAAAAGGGAAAAAAATCTATTTTTTTTTACAGAGCTACTTCATTATGCATTGCCCACCAGTCCATCCTCCCTTAACAGCAGTCAGCTCTAAAGACCAAAAAAATAGAACCATGTGACAGATACTGCAATGAACTCAGGTAAACCAGTTTTGTGCCTCTCTGTCTCTTGGAATAGACTTAACACTGAATGATAGGAAACATTCAGGTATGGGTGAAGGGAAAAATAAGAATATTGATGCCTGCAAAAAGAGACTTGGAAGTGGCAGAGACATTATAAACAGGGTTTTAATACGATGTGAATTACAAGCACTTGATACAGAGGGGATGATATATTGATTTTCCTCATTCTGAACTATGCCTGTCACTAAGATCAATGGAAGTCACAAACCTATATCAAGGAAATTATAATATGTGGAATTATTTATAGAATGGCTGCTCCAGGTACACATCAATTGCAGCATCATAATGGCCCGACTTATGACTGAGGACAAAGCCATCTATTACATATTGTAAATGAGAAAGTGTGCATTGCCATCATTGCTTCATTTTCCACATTTTTCATAAGTGAAAGGAAGAACTAATAGAAGCATTCTTGTACAGCCTTTTTTTATAAAGAAGCAACAAACATTGTAGAGTTTATCACTAAACGACAACAATTCCACTTACAAACTAAGTCATTAAAAGAACAGCTACAGGCAGTATTTTCCAAAACAGAGTTATGCAATGTACACCAAGGCAAATACGCTGAAACTTTGGGAATCACTTCTGGATTGCTCAAAATTCTGGGCACCCTGAAGAAGCTGAAAAGCAGCAGCACACAGGAGGGCAGCATCTCCAAGCTGCTGGTGGCAAGGAAGCATGAACCTGTAAACGCATGCTTCCTTTTTCCACTGCAAAAGCTCTGTCACCACTGGCAGACAAAGAAAAAGTCTAATGGCTACACAGGCACCTTTATAATTTTCATATCTCAAAATTATGGCATTTCCAATAAAGTCTGCTTTTGAATCACCATTTACTTCTACAGTTCACTTAGTTTCACAGCAGTCTCTACCTCCCACTGTTAACTCTTAAAAGAAGCCTTTCAAAGGTCAACCCAAACTGTTAGGATTCTAGATGGTAAAACTGAATTTTTCATGTCTACTTGTTCTTCTGAAAGGCTTAAAAGCAATTTGTGGCAATCAGCACAAAGGGATTTGATTGACAAACTTTAACAAAGTGATCTAGAGAAGATTCATTGGGAAAAAAACTGCTAAAATTGCAAATTAAATGGCAAATAGTTTTTCTCTGTCTGCCCTTGAAGGAAAATAGGTTCTCTTCTTAGACGTGAAAATTTTGAATTCGGGAGGGAAAAAGAGGAATTTGGCTGGGTTTTTTTTGTATTTTATTTTTAAACCTCTAGTATTGTGTTAGACTGATAGCAACCAGCATAGTTAGAAGATTTATTTCTTTACTATCCTGATGGTGCAAATTATTTTGTATGCTACTGCCACTACTGCAAAGCCTTTGCTTTAGTCCTCAGACAATCCTATTACCCAAGTCAAAGTAACTCATTTTTCACCTACTTTAATTCAGTTCTGAAATTCATATACAGGGCAAGAGCAGGATAAAGCTTTTGTCTGTTTGAAAGTACAGCATAACTGATAGATTTTACATTTTTGTAATGGTGCTTCAACCTCATATACCCATTTGCTTGTTTAATTTTTAAGTATTATTCTGATTTTTTTGCCTTTACAACATTCTTCTGTGACTTCAAATTACTGTTGCCTGCAAATATAACTAATGTGTTAATCTTCTCAACTTTCAAATCACTCACATGACATAAACCCACTCAAAACCATTTATATTTTGATCTACAAAAACCTACTACATTTTTTTACTAACAAGTTCAGGTTTTTTAAAATTATATTTATGTCTGTGAAAATTTTCCAATCTCCTACTCTACTCAAAGCTATTCTAACATTATGGCGATTTTATGTAATTAAATTATTTTCCTGTCTGGTAACTTACTGTAGTTTACATACTTTTGTATTTATTGGAGACATACCAGAAAAAAAAAAAAAAAGCATTTGAAATGCCAAAAAACAACATTTAACACAGAAAACTCAGAATTCATTAATGATAAAATATGTAGTTATGAAAGACTGCACAAAACTCATTCACTCACTGAATCACTACAGAGACTGAGGGATTTATGCAAGGTGCAATACATCCAAAACAATACAGCTCAGTTCAACACACCACATCTCACTGCATTAGTAGCACTTGTCAACTAAACCTACAGCTAAGCCATCTCAGCTCATTTACTCTTTATAAAATTACCTTTTCTCTTCAGAGCAGCTATCTTTGCCAAAGGACAAAGGGTTTATGTGGGCAAACCTACAGTATTAGTCTACACATTAAGCACCTATTCTGGCAATAATAAATATGAAGGTCCAGAATTACCCATTACAGACCGTAAACATGCTTGTTTACTTATTAGGATCTTTATAAAGCCACCATACAAACAATTTGTGTTTAAGAAAAGTCCAAGATATGATTCAGTTACTTCTTTGCAGGCTGACCAAAATATTTTCTATTAGTTTTGCAGTGACCTTTGTTATATGTTATTCTAGTGTCGGGGATACACATTTTAAAACTCCTCTTGACAATGTGATTAGAACTGTAACTATATGATTAAAACTATATGATTAAGCTCATTAAAACCAATGATGAAAGTTTCTTTAGATAATCTAGCATGTGGATTAATTTTATGATTGACATTTGTTTGCTCAAGAAGGTTTTTTTATTCATCAAAGACTCAGGTAATGAAAAATCTTTACATCTTTTAATTACACATTCCTGATAATATCAGCCTCAATTTCTGCATAGTTGCAATTTAGAATAAAACATGTTTTAATTCACTTCTTCTAAAGCGCAGTAAAGATTTCATCAGGTATTAGTGGCAAACACCACCAGTCCAAACCTACTTGGATGTTTCTTTTCAATAACATGACTAGTAAGAATTGCCATGCGTAACAAATTTTTCTTTTGCTTTCTCAGTGTTTGTGTAGATGTCGAACAAAAAATTTAATGACTGCGCAAATGGTTTTTAAAATACCCTCAAAATTGAAAGATAACTTTTTTTAAAAGCAACTGCTGCTCAGACTACTGCTCATATTCTACACTCGGTGAGCTGACCCTTGCAAGATTTCACATATCTGTCTCACAAACTGTTAATGACAGATAAAACACACCGCTGCAAAGAGCCTGCCCTGAGGTGACCCAGCAGCAGTCAGGCTGCTGCTCAGGCAGGCCTGGGCTCTGCTGGGCACTCAGAACCAGCCTCAGACCCTGTGCAGGCAGGCCTGGGCTCTGCTGGGCACTCAGAACCAGCCTCAGACCCTGTGCAGGCAGGCCTGGGCTCTGCTGGGCACTCAGAACCAGCCTCAGACCCTGTGCAGGCAGGCCTGGGCTCTGCTGGGCACTCAGAACCAGCCTGGGCTCTGCTGGGCACTCAGAACCAGCCTCAGACCCTGTGCAGGCAGGCCTGGGCTCTGCTGGGCCCTCAGAACCAGCCTCAGACCCTGTGTGCCCGTGGCCCTGGGCTCTGCTGGGCACTCAGCACCAGTCTGGGCTCTGCTGGGCACTCAGAACCAGCCTCAGACCCTGTGTGCCCGTGGCCCTGGGCACTCAGAACCAGCCTGGGCTCTGCTGGGCACTCAGCACCAGCCTGGGCTCTGCTGGGCCCTCAGAACCAGCCTCAGACCCTGTGTGCCCGTGGCCCTGGGCTCTGCTGGGCACTCAGCACCAGTCTGGGCTCTGCTGGGCACTCAGAACCAGCCTCAGACCCTGTGTGCCCGTGGCCCTGGGCACTCAGAACCAGCCTGGGCTCTGCTGGGCACTCAGCACCAGCCTGGGCTCTGCTGGGCCCTCAGAACCAGCCTCAGACCCTGTGTGCCCGTGGCCCTGGGCTCTGCTGGGCACTCAGCACCAGCCTGGGCTCTGCTGGGCACTCAGAACCAGCCTCAGACCCTGTGTGCCCGTGGCCCTGGGCACTCAGAACCAGCCTGGGCTCTGCTGGGCACTCAGCACCAGCCTGGGCTCTGCTGGGCACTCAGAACCAGCCTCAGACCCTGTGTGCCCGTGGCCCTGGGCTCTGCTGGGCACTCAGCACCAGTCTGGGCTCTGCTGGGCACTCAGAACCAGCCTCAGACCCTGTGTGCCCATGGCCCTGGGCACTCAGAACCAGCCTGGGCTCTGCTGGGCACTCAGCACCAGCCTGGGCTCTGCTGGGCACTCAGAACCAGCCTCAGACCCTGTGTGCCCGTGGCCCTGGGCTCTGCTGGGCACTCAGCACCAGCCTGGGCTCTGCTAGGCACTCAGAACCAGCCTCAGACCCTGTGCAGGCAGGCCTGGGCTCTGCGGGGCCCTCAGAACCAGCCTCAGACCCTGTGTGCCCGTGGCCCTGGGCTCTGCTGGGCACTCAGCACCAGCCTGGGCTCTGCTGGGCACTCAGAACCAGCCTCAGACCCTGTGTGCCCGTGGCCCTGGGCTCTGCTGGGCACTCAGAACCAGCCTCAGGCTCTGCTGGGCACTCAGAACCACCCTCAGACCCTGTGTGCCCGTGGCCCTGGGCTCTGCTGGGCACTCAGAACCTGCCTCAGGCTCTGCTGGGCCCTCAGAACCACCCTCAGGCCCTGTTCGCTGGCAGCCCTGGCCTGGCTCAGAGTTCCATGGAGCACCACGTACCTCCTCATGCAATCCAGCGCCCGGATGAAGAAGTCTTTGTGCAGCTGGTGCTCGTCCCTCAGGATGGAGCACTGCTCCAGCGTCACTGACATGGATGTCCTGTCTTTGGCACTCTTGCAGCAGGTGAAGCGCACTCCGTTCAGCTTGCGGCAAATCTGAAACACGGGCAGGCCCCACAGGTCAGCCCTTCCTTCCTACCAGGCTGCGCAGCCCTACAGCTCTGCAAGCCCAGCGAGGGCTTCCAGACAGCTACAGCACTTCTCAAGAAGAAAACATCTTCTGGAAGTTAGTACCAGTACACTGAATTCCTGAATTTGACATGGGACTTTCATAACTATAAAAGAAACAGTTCCTTCACCGTTTCCTCACTGAATGCAGCAGCTGCCCTGTTCAATGAAAGCTAAATTGTCTGAATATCTGATGAATGAAGATATGGTGAGTCTTAACTCACAAACATGAATGTAGCAGACTAACTTCTTGTGAAGGTATGGAGTCAGACACATCTAACTTACATAGTTTTTATTTTCAACAGGTGAACTGTTCAATGTATGGCTCACAATTAATAAAGTTTAACAAATTGCTGCCATGGATTGTCTACTTTCACTTATACTTTGAAAAAGTTATAACACATAAAGGAAACATGACATTTTGGAGGATGATTCCTCCTCTTAGGAATCAATCTGTGGTTGTATCATTCCATTAGTTTATACTATTGTTTCAAATGATATTTTACTAGAAAAAGAAAAATTGAAGGAGAGCTTCTGTGCCCAAATCTACCATTTCCCAGATATAACCTGTCCTGAGAAAAGGTAATACTTTGCTTACACCTATCCCTGGGGAATCACAGCTGTAATGGTACAAAACCTCAAAATGTTTGTGAGAATGCAGCAAGGCAATAAACTACAGCAGGAATCACAAAAAGAAACTTCCCGCATTGGCTATCATGGGAGAGCTCGCAGGATGAACTGGAACATGAACTGAAACATGACCAGTGTCAGTCCAGCAAATAAGTGTTTCTTCATCTAATGCTAATTGCATTCTTAGAAATTCTATTAAACAATAAATACTATTAAATTCTATAAAAATCAGAAAATACTTAGAGCCTTTAAGTTCTTTGTGATACCATGGTGAGGACAATCTCAAAAGTTTAATTTAGGGAACCAATTAAGGGAATCTTACTTAGAATCCAAAGAGGTACAGGATAGTGAAGGAGAACCTATGAGTGTTTCTTCCATCATATAATTGAAAATTTTAAAAGTTAAATCTGTTTAAAAATTTGAACAGTTGCACTGGGATTTAAAACAAGTACTATATGATAATCTGCTTAAATAATTATGTGAAAGAACTGTTTCATTGAAGAGATTAATTCTCTTTGCACTAGTATCTTTGGAAGCCCCCGATTCATTGGGGCTATTCGATGTGAATGAGTCCTAAAAAAATTTTAAAATATTAAAAAATCATTTATAAAATAAAGTAAAAAAATCCCAGGTAATTATTCTGGATGAGTGATGGGCTCATATGTGGAATCTTGTACTTCCACTGCAATAAAAAAGTGATATTGCACAGCTACTGCACTGACAAAGTTTTCTTCTTACATCTTTTTCAATAAATAAATGGAATATAGAATAACAGTGTGTAGATCACTAGGACCAGAAATACACATTTCAGAAAGTTAAAGTAAGGGAACCAAGCAATCGTGTCCCACATCATACCTCAAGGACACTAAAAAATTATTTTGAGTAATTTTATATTATCAAAGAATGGATATCAAACAAATCACTCAAATTCTAGCAGGTTCTACCAGTTTAAAAAGTGGGAAAAAGAAATTGTCTGCAAAAAACTATTACAGCACATCTGCCTCCTTTAACCAGTGAGTTTTCCAGTCATTTCCTTAAAATCCATTGCAGTTACAAAGTCAGCAAGCTTATGAAAATGAGTTTATGGTTAGTTCATCAATTTCTTTGAAACAAGAGAGCTCACCGTTGCAGCCAGCCACATGATTTCTACATTCTTTCTCTTTTTGGCCTGGATATTTTGATGAAGACTTTCTAGCAATCCCTTTAAATCATTTTGTTCTTGAAAATGTGGTAAACCTGGGAAAAAAGGACGAAAAAAGTTGCTCATTTTGATAAGGTTGGTGATATGATTGTCCCGACTAAAGAATGCTCATGGTAAAGAACAGGTCTATTATTTACAGCCTTGTTTTGGAACACAGGATAGAAATTACCAGCTAAATATTTAAGGAATAAGCAAACCTTATGTCTTTTGAGTATTGCCTTGTCCTCCCTAAGATCTTCACGTGGAAATTTGAAGTATCTTCAACCTTTATCTTATAAATGGATGGTGAAAAACAAAACCAAATCTCTGCTGTAGTTCTGTTCATCAGCTATTACAGACATTCAAAAGAAATCAGAAAAATAAAAAAAAAACTGAGTGTATTACAACCTGCTTTGATGGGATGATTATTTTTTAAAATTAAAGTAAAAAATTAGGGTTTTGTTTTCAAATTGAAACATCTAGTTTTTGTTTTAAAATATGCCTTAGATTTTTCTATAATGTAAGATAAGGGTTAAACAGCACTTAGTATCCCCTCTAAAAAGTAACAAAGTATCTTTCTCCTGAAATTAAGTGGGGCTTTATTTTGAAGTAGAAAATAATTTCAAGTTTGCTTAAAATCCAAAAATTTACCTGCTTGTTCTGGGTATGGAATTTAAGTTGAAGTTTAATTTATCCTAC
Source organism: Melozone crissalis (assembly GCF_028551555.1). NCBI lineage: Eukaryota > Metazoa > Chordata > Aves > Passeriformes > Passerellidae > Melozone > Melozone crissalis. Next base: position 122,567 of record NW_026536130.1, read on the forward strand.
ATCTCCAGCAAAAATTCAAGAGTAGGCAATTTAATTTCCCCCTCTGTTTCATATGTATATAGAGGAGGGATTTTTCTAATGTTGCATTTATCCTTGCTAGTTCTGAAAATCAATAAAAACATGCAGAATCTGTTTTTTGAAATTATTTCTTCTCATGGTGGCAAAGTAAAAAGAATTTAAATCATAGTTATCACCAAATAAAGGGGCCAGAATCAAGTGGAACAAAGTGAAACTAAATTGATCAATGGATTTCTTCAAGCAGAGAAAGTAAATTATCCATCCAGTGAGGGGAAAAAACCCCACAACCCAAGCCCCAAACCCAAGCCCAAAAACTTATACTCAATTGGAAGAAAAAAAATGAGGGAAGTATTAATGAAGGTCAATATCCATTCTCCTAACGTGATCCAAGTTGGAATGATCCCTCTCATCAACAGGCTTTTACCTTTTACATCTAATAAATTCTGTAGTTTCCCTTATCCATGATTCATAGGAAGAAGTACTTTAAATCTATTCAAAAAGAACTAAGTTGCTCCAGTCATACTGTGCTGTCTAAAAAAACTCACAAACAAGAAAAAAAGAAAAAGGGAGGAAAACGTACATCCAGAATCTGTTTTGCAATAATTTTAATGTGGATTGTTTTACCTCTGTATCACAAGCTCTGATTGTACATTAGATAATGTAGAGCACATAAAACCACATCACACTCTGCTAGACTATTACACTTATGGGTGCATCTGTTTCTTTAAAACAGAGAGCACAAAATGGCAAAGATGCTTTGAGATGATGCAAATGTATCACTAAACATTCTATTGCTCCCAGTAGCTTTCCTTTGGGTCACAGCAGAAAACGTGACATCTCAGAGGGATGACTTCAGCACAGGTACAGCAAGAGTCTCCTAATTCACAGTACTGCCAAAGGGGTTGCACCTTGACTGGAAATGATCAATGGCCTAAACTCCTTGGGTCCCCCACAGTACCAAACCACCAAATCAGGCTGATAAGGGGGAGAAGCCTGGAAATACCAAACAGCCTTTTTGTTTTCAGGTACTTACGTACTACTAAACAACTATCTTACGTTTTTGGACCCTTACTGTCTTAGTATTTCTATAAAAGCAGTACCATTTTGAGCTATATTTGGTCAGCATTTTTGGTAGGAACCTTGCTGGAAACGTGCTCTTATTTTCAGTTTCTGCTAAAAGAATTTAAGAAGTTAACAAATGGGTAAATGACGAAGTGTATGTTCATCCTAAAGACAGAAAGTCAGTGGATGCTTAGTTACAAGCAAGACTATTATTGCCAAGGAGAAATACAGACACAAGAGGAAAACTAACAGCGAAGGTGGCAATACCTTCCAGGGAGTGGGAAATTGAATTCTTTGAAAGGGAATATATGAATGAGGCAGCAGGCCAGGGAGGCTACCAAGGGTGGATCCAACAGCCTGGCAAATAGGGCTGCAAATGCTCAAATTCTGTTGGGCTTTTTGAGCACTGTTTGGAACTGACAGCTTTGGGAACACAGTCCTGCATTGATTTTGTAGCACAGATTTGGCATTATAGGAAATTATCTGGATAGGTGGGACAAAACCATCAAAAAGCCATCAATATTGAATGCCTCTCACGTGGCCCCAGCACCAGGGTTGCTGCCAGCCTTGTATGGAGGTTTGTCTTCCAGACGAGGGGGAACAGGAGTGGGATTAAGTCCTGCCACAAATGAACAAGTTTGAGAGCTTCCCTTTTTTCCCAGGGGGCTGGTTTAAAAGGCACATTTCTCCAAGGCAAAAGACTGACTCTGTATACTGGCAGGGAGCTACTGGGAAGGGCAGTGGAACCAAAAGATGCTTTATGTTCCACAAAAAATTGTATAAAGAAGAGACTGAGTTCTTAAAGGTAAAGAAAAAAAGCAAGAAAGTTATAATAACCAGAAAATACACGATGAACTAGACACAATTAGTTCTCAAAAGCCTTCACAGTCTGAAAGAAGTCCAGGAACTGTGTGGCTCACTAATAATCCTTCAGGAAGGCAGTACAAGTTTAAATTGTGTTAATGAAAAGTAGCCAATACTGTCTGCATGCAGTATTTTATAAAATAAAATCCATTTATGAGGTAGCAGATCTACCTTAGTCCTAACCTGCATGAGGTTAGTTTTTCGAGGATGTTTTCTTAGCAAGATTCCCCTCAATTAATCACCCAACTTATTGTATGAGTTTCTCTGTAGACATCCTGGAAATAAATACTAGGTCTGTGGGGGGATGGATGGGCATCCTGCCCATCATTTAGGAAGGGCTTTTGTTTCTGTCAAAATGATTAACAAATTAAAATCATCCTGATATAAGAGATAAACATGTATACATACGCATGTGATGTATTAAAGTTTTACATAGCATTTAAACATCAGGCAGTTAAATCTCCCACATTTGGGACTATAGTTTGGGCATTAAAACTAACAGGATTCGATTGATGCAGATGTTTTCTTCAGTCCTTGCTTCTGGCAATCAGAGTAACAGCATAGTAATGCTTATGTTTATAATACAGAAGTTCTACAGAAGTGGAATACAGGGCCTATTCCAATGAAACCTTGTCGTTCATATAATGATGATGTGGCTCATTGCTTGTATTTGATCTGCAGATTTCTCCATGGTTCACCAAACCTCAACATATTTTCAGAATAAGAACAGAGGGTATGACTGAAGCTGATGAAATTGCCCACCAAGTATTTATGTAAAAATACAGTAGGTACAGACTGTCCTCTACATGAAATATTAACAAACTTATTATTTTAATAACTTAAAATAGCTGTTCAGTTCATCATTCCTCTGTTTCATTTTCTCTGTAGTTTCTGCTGTGGCACAAGGCCTGAAATCACTCCTGAGACCAGCAGGGTCATGTACAGGTACAAAATGTTTAAATTTATGGAACAAGTTATGGGATTCTGCTAATATTACTGTCTTATAACCTTCTACCTACTCAAAGCTTTTCAAACCGATTTGGACATTGCATTATTTTGTACTCACAATCAGGAGGCATTTTTTCTGTAAATAACTTGTAATATTCTTTGAGAAGCTCTAAGTTTTCCTGGTTAATGTTTTCCTGCAAAGTGGTATCTCCAAACCTATGAAAATACACAATAAATTATGAAAAAAACCCAAAACCCACAAACAACAACAAAAGATAAATTATCCTTCATAGTTATTTCTTTGCATAAAGAAATAACTTTGGTGCTAAATGCATTAGATTTTGTCAAACATGCAGTAGTTAAGTTCTTGTATGCTTTGGAATTAATTTTTGGAAACGAGATCATCGCTGATGCATACTTCTTCCAAAAGTTTATTAACAAAGCAATCTATTTACAAACATGCAATAAGGCACTTATTCTTTTCCCCTCACAAATCGTGAATAAATGGAAAGGCACTTTGGGGGAATTCCAATTCCAAAAATTGGGTACCACAGGCAGAGAACACCAACTCTCCATCTCTTAGTGCTGCTACTGCTTAAGCATACCAATTTCTGTAAGAGCTGGATAATATGGAAGTGACACAAGATGGAAGAGAAGCTTATCTACAAAATAACTGTAGCTATAAAAACAAATATCTTTCTCTCTGAGACCAAGATTTCTACAACAGCCACATTTCACATGCCAAGAAACTAAATCTCACGGTACTACAAGAGATATGATTGTAAAGACACGAATGTCCCCATGACAATTAGGGCCAAAGTTTTGAAATTCATCTTCAGAATAGATTTGAAACGGGAATGGAGGAGTACAGGAAGAGAGGCATGGGCAGATAAGTGAGAAACTCAGAGAGAAGGGGACACAGATCAGAAGATACCAAATATGCTGCTAAATTGGGAACAAGGGAAGCAAATATTTCAACAGGCCACAGGGAGAAGATGTAACTACTTCCTTAGTAGCCATTGCTGCACTGTCACATGAGAACATTTCTTTTAAATCGGAAACATTCTCAAGTGTATTCTATCAAAAAACAAATTAAAAGATTTTTTTTCTAATACAGTAACATTTCCTAGAAATTTGCCACGAAAGTGTTTTTATATTCTCAGGTTCTTTATCCCACAAACCCCTCCATGTTTTTAGCCATAAATCGTGTGTGGTGTTTTCAGTCTCAAAAACAAATGTACAACTTTAGGAGTTAAGCAGCATTTTGAATTAAGACAAAAGCAGACTGTAACTGCATGCATTAAAGCTGCTTCTGCATTGAACTTATTTTCTTGGCAGATATTAGTACATATCCATATTTATAAATATGCAGTTATTTTGTTTTCTCCTATGGCTTTCTTTGCACACAATGTAAAATGACCACTGGGAACAACACTTCCTGCCACTTCACTTGCAAGCCAGGCATCTTTTCATACCAACTCCTCTACAAGCCCCCAGGTAATCAGGCTATTTCTAAATGTTGTCAAATTTTTCCTCAGACTATTCATAACTCAGTCCTTCCTGCCTATCTCACTCGTGTAAGCTCCCACCAGCCTGCTTCTTGCTTACCACATCATGTCTTACCTCTTATTTTTTGAGTGTCCCACTCAGAACTGTCATGACTGATTTTGTTGGTTTTGCACATTATGAGTTTGGCCACGTCACTCCTCTCAGCACTTTTCTCTTTATGTCATCAGAATAACCTATTTTCATTTTCAAGAAGTTTCCAAGTTCTCTAACCAGCTATCCAGCTCTTTCACAGTAAAATGCCAGATTTTACTGTCTTTAGATTCAGTCTATGTCTCCCATTTCAACTTTCTGCCTAAATTTTCTCACATACCACCACTCAACTTGGAGAAGTGTCCCATAAACATTCACAAAGCTACCTAATGACATTCTTTAGTAGACTTCTTTAAAAGACTGGGTTTACTTGGCTGTCTACAGTGAACAGGAGATAAAATCCTGTGGTGTTTAACTTCTTGCCTATTACCCAGGTTAAGGATTTTCACTGTATCCCTCCATTACTCCAGCTACAGCTTTGCTATAAGCTTTTGGCTTAGAGCAAATGCAACCTCAAGATAAGCATTAGGTATTTTGGACGCTCTGTTAATAAAAGCAGCTAAAAGAAAAGAAGTTTTAACAAAGTAGCTGTCTGTATTGACATCTTGACTTCTACTTTGCAGTTTTAGCCCTGCACAAATGTGGTAATTTAACATGACTGACAGATACCCTTCTCTTGGAAGAGAAAATTAATACGTTGGTGAATCCATGACTATTTTTATACTAATTAATTAGTTTCCAGCAATCTGTTGCAGAGGAGTACTAATTTCTCTAGCTTATCACTTGTTTGGTCTCTTCAAACCCATCTTCAAGATGTAAGAATTTTGAATTTTCAAACTTGTGTGAGAATTTCAGAGTACTGCATACAACCAAAATTCTGCATCTGAAATAGAAATCCATTTTGCACCTGTATCCAAGAGAAACATGGCACCAACTCTGTGAAACGGAGCCCTGCTTATGATCTTATCTTCATCTGGACTTTTTCACTGTTCTACATTGCTTCATAGCTTGTGTTTATTTCCTTTAATACCTTTGAAAATACACACTGAGTCAATGTGAGATTGTCTAAGAGCAAATAACAAAGAAGATTTGTTTCTAATCCTGAGAGATAGCCTGTACCAGCATGGAGTACTTGGACAGAAAATGCAACGTGACTTTTCCTTACCTCTCTGCCAGTGTTTGCTGCTCATTGATTCCAACATTAAAGAGCACTGGATACATGCGAAGCAGCTTTCCCTCTTTAATCTCTTGTGGCAGCAGCTGAAACATCTTTGCTGGGAGCTGGACCTCTATAATGTAATGTTCACTAGGAACAATGAAAACAAGAGTGAGGATGGGGTTCTTGAATGTCAGGAAAAGTTTCTTCAGCCAGAGAATGGTTGAGCAGGTTGAACTGGCTCCCCTGGGAAGTGTCACAGCACCAAGCCTCACAGAGTTCAAGAAGCATCTGAACTCTCAGGCACGGGGTGTGATTCTTGGGAAGCCCTGTGCAAGGCCAGGAGTTGCACTTGATGATGCATATGGGTCCCTTCTAACTCAAAATATTCTGTGATTCTGTAAAGAATGTTCCAAAAGCGCCTCTAATAAAAGAATGGCCTCTAATAAAAGCATGTGAGCTCCTGAACAGAATTTCACCTCCCCTGGGTGGCTGGTGTCTACCACCCACACCAGATGATCAGTGCACTGCTAGACAGTGCCACACACTTTGGATTGATTTGTTTGTGCACACAGAATGTCAGGTTTAAGCACTTTCCTAGAAAAAACAATTACAAGTAAATATGCTGACTCTTCAAGATAAGAATTTGTAGTTTGATTTTTCTGTCTTGCATTTCTACAGTCTTTCACTCTCATTTATTGAGCCATACCATATAACAACCAAAATAAAAATGGAGGGTTTCTAAAAAAATTATTAGAAAATAACTAGATTTTCACCTTTTCATCTTTTCTTTTTACGGTTCACTTCCAATGCTGTTTGATAGGAGCAGTCTTATCACAGCTCTAAGAGGAATGGCACTCCTCCACATAAACCTTGTAGATTTTATTTTTAAAATTTTTTTAATTTTAATTATTCCCATTGTATTGCCTATCATATTCCAGCCTTCCTGTTATTTATTCAATCCCTTCTCAGAAAGCCCATATGATGAGAGTGAATCATCCAGATTAATTAAGTAAATCAGTGGTGAAAGCCCCCTTCAGAGGAAACATATATTTTCTAAAAGTTCCTGCTTTTAGCTGAATTTAATTTACAGTCATCTTAAGAGCAATGATACTATTAAGGAAGTGATTTTTGCAAAATAAAACTATTTGGAGCTTCAGACTAGAATAATAATAAAGATGAAAAATCCATTCCAATCTTGTTAACCCTCAAATAGCCAAAATAAACGGAGTATTGCAGTATATGTCCTGACATTCAGCAGTACTCACGTGAGATTCATAAAGGATAAGTGATTTTGTGCAAGGATTTCTGAGACTGCCTATGTCCTGTGTGATTTTCAGCAGCTAAAAAAGGCTTCCATTTTTAAAAGTGACTACTAAGTTTTTAATACTAAGTGGCATCGGAGTTTTTTGGTTTCCATCTTAAAAACAATCAAGGCCTAACTCTTGGAACTGCAGTTTCATTTCTCATGCTGAAATACAAATTCAGGACATTCAAAAGCAAAGTTTCTCAGTTAGAGACCACATTTGTAAACAATGGCCTTGTCACTTGTCCAGGGTTCAGTATCCATGTGTGAATAATGCACCAGCAGCTCTGCACAACACAGACGCTGCTCAGATTAATCTGTATTAGTAACTGGAACTTCAGCTTTTTATCAGGAGAGTAACCCAGAGCCTACTGGCTTTTAGAATCCCTACTAACTCACCTTCTAAAAAGTAAAACAATGCACTTTCAATAAAACAGAACTCAGCAACAAGAAAACCATTAGACGGGTTTCATGGGCTACAGATTAAAACTGCAGCTCAGTTTCCTGGGCTCCAAGAAACAAAGTTCTTACCGCCTTCCACTTATAATAGGCAAAAAATCTTCTGACTTGGCTTCAATTACTCTAAACATTACTTTCTGCAAATCTGAAATGCCCACAGCCATGTCTTCGAGCATCCCTGCTTCTTCACCTACATGAAAAGATTAAAGAGACTATTAACAGAGTTGGCAGATCAGTCACTGTATAGGTCAGGGCAAAGCAATATATTTTCCAGTCTGTGCATCTAAAAATCACAGTTCTAAATCCACATTACAGTAACCTACATAAAACCAGACTCATTTCTTGAACTGCTGACAATTCTGTGCCCTAAATGGTAACCATGAGTATTAAGCAATTCTGAAAATCAGCCTGCTCTATATAGACATAAAATAACCTCAGAAAAGCCATTTTTGTCTATTCTGAAAGTTTTCAAAAGGCTTTCCTGCTGATGGAGGACAAAGGTTTTGAGAATAAAAACAAGCATCATGTAAAATGAAGAAGACAGCTATCTCCAAATGAGCAACTGCATAATAAAGCTGCACAAATGCTAAATTCCTCTACTTTAGTCAAAATCTCTGATTCAGGGAATGATTCCAATAGATCTAGTTCAAAGTTTGAAACATAAGGCAATTTCTCCCTCCAAATTTCCTTTTTAATACATATCAAATAATGGCATGTGTAACAAACTATGAAACTGTTTTCAGGCTATCTTCACATTATCAGCACTGGGGATCAGGGCCGAGGCTGATAAAAGCAGTAAGTGTTTAAATCTTCCGTTTGCATTAGTTTTATAAACCTGCTATTTTGGGTCAGGTCTGCATGGAACAATAAGCAGGCCGTGTTCTCTGAGGAACTCAGAATGAAACAGATTAATAACTTTTGCTGCAGAATTAACAACACAGTGTCAATGACTTCAGCTGTGCTATTATGTGCAAGTCTACTGTCTTGTAAGGACAAGATTTGATTCAGCAAGCCAAATAAGAGGCTTGCTGAGGTTAAAATAAGAACTTCCTGGGTAACTTCTGGGCAGGGAACATAAGGAACTTTGTCCAAGAGCAATACTTACTGTATGTGCTAAGGAGTCCTTCATACTGCACCAGCAATCCAACAGTGTGAAGCTGTTGTAAAAATCCTTGATCATGTAAACCTGTGTGCAATTTGATTGCAAAACCACAGACCAATCCAGCGAGTTGTAAAGATAATTAAAACATGTGCAAGAGTGTTACAAGACAAACAGATACAAGACATTTCAACTGTTACAAGACAAACAGTTAAAATGAGGCTTGCCATCATTATACACAACAGAGGTAGCACCTACATATTTGAGAAATCAGCATAGGTATTTCTGTTTAGTGACTAAGTACATGATTTCATAATAATGTATTTTGATGGGTTTTTTGGGGGTGTATAAAGTAGTGAAATATTCTGTTAAGGTATATTAGATAAGCTTAATTTGTTTTGTATCATTGTGTGTTATTTACACTGACATAAATAAGACCAGAACCTCACTTGTCAGGCTTCAAACATGCAAGACTGTGAATTAAACATGTGAATTCTGATGGATTTGAAAGTGGTTCAACATCTAATGTAACTGAATCTCCTAGGCAGCTGCCAACTTAAGAGAGAAATTAAGTGAAATGTTTAGAAAAAAATCTATCTGAAAAAAACATGATATACAGGAGAAGACATAAAGAGCTTCAGTTATTTGCCAAGAAAAGACAGTTCTAAGGAAAGACATGCTAATAGTATTTAAACACTTAAAACACTGCCACAAACTGAAAACAAATTGTCTTCTCCCTATTTCCAAGGTGACCAGGAGAAAAAAATCTCCCTGACTTGGATGCTGCCTAGCCAGTACCATGGATTTCTACTTCCTATTTAATTTCTTACCACATTATAAATTATTTAGGTGAATATAATGGAAAATAAATGAAAAAGCTGTATCAAATTGTAAGGGAAAAAAAAAAAAACCAATGAGAAAGAAACCCACAAACACTGGCATGAAGAGTATGCTTATAATTAGAGCAAGAGAAGGAAGTGAGCGACACAAGACAACCTACTGCTTGGCTGAAGACGATGTCTCTCCTCAGGGTCAGCATCAGGCACTGGGGCAAGCCACAGGCAAGTTCCTGGAGCAGGACAAAGGCCATGGACTGCTTGGCCCTGGTCACCACCTCTGCCATGCAGTCCTTCAGCGTGACCACCAGCGGGTACAGCTGCTCGTACCAGTCACCTACAACACGACAGGTCATCTGCTCCAGACTGGAAAACTCGCAGTGAAAAACCCTTCTTCACTAGGAAGGATGGCAGGAGCAGCTGTGCACATCACCCTTCCCTTTAAAACAACCCCTGCAGCTCTCCCCAGACCACTGTGGGACCACAAATGCCACTGGAGAACATACTTATAAGCAGGATTCCATCTTACCACTGGGAATGGGGTTAAATCCCTGGCCTGAATCCAACTGCACTCTGAAACAATGGCCTTTTCCAACAGTCCCAGCATCCCTGTAAAACTGGTATTCAAGTGTCACAAACAGAGTACACAGGGAAACACATAAAACCTCATTTAGCACACAGAGATTAATACAGTGGCGATGGAGTCTCCTTTCAGGACTCAGAACTGGCTATGTAAGAAATGAAATAGCATCAAAAATGCAAAACCAGAGAGAATAACCAAATATGTAAGAAAAGGTGGGTGCTGGAGGGTAAAACACAATAACAAATAGGTATCTGGAAGGGTATCACCTACTTAATCTACAGGCTGGAAATATAAAAAGCTTCAGACCATATTCCTTTTTTTTTAGATTCTATGTTGTTCTCTTTAAACATTTAGACATTTTGAACTCATTTTAGCTATTTCTATCAGAGAGATGCAGAGTATTTTGAAACATGTTTTTCTCTATGAAAATACACGCTAGGCATATTAAAAAAAACACTCATGAAATGATTGAAAAATGTGATTCCTTAATACATTACAAATGAAACAGTGATAACTAGGAATGGAGGAGAATTGGAACACCTTACACAAACTTGCCCAATAATCCCAGCTACTCCTGAATTTTATATGATTTAATAAAATCAGACCTGCCTGGTAGTTGCATATGGCTTTGCCTACCCCTAAGTTGAGCAAATAATAAAAACAAATAAATAAATCCCCCTCCTTCAGAATCTACATCTCAGTTTGATTGTACAGTTTGAAATGAGGGAAATCAACACTCTAGAAGAATCTATATAAAAGTTGGGAATGCAACTGACAATGCAACAGTCTATAATTGGCTCATATTTTCTGTAGGTCAGTGTAATTAAGAATCAATGATAATTAAAATCTGTTGTAATTAGGTGCAAGACAGCAGCGTGTTGTTTCAGGTAACATTCTGAGTCAGGCCAGTAAAACCTCATTAGAACTGAGGAAGTTCTTGAGGCAGAAGACAGCTGCCTGTTGCCAGTCAATTTGGCTGAGCTCCAGAAAAACACACAAATTAATAAAACTGCAGCCAAGAAGACTGCAGAGAGCTTTGAAAGCTGGGAGAAATTAGAGAAAGCAAGGAGCAGGAAAGGGGAACAAGGACAGAGCATGCACAGAGAATCGGATGAGCTCTTTGTTAACTTTGTGGTCAGACAACATGAGTTTTACCACAGTCATACATATTTAACCATGAGTAACACAGACTGAGGAAGCATTCCCTGGAAAAAAGCAGTTCTGAAGCAAGTGTCATCCTGACAAAACAGACCATGAGCCACCCCCAGGCACAAGCTCCAGGTGATTTTATACATGTCATTGGCTAACAGAGTGATGACACGCTGTGTGCCAAACGCTGGTGTACACGTTTTAGAGAGGCTGCTGGAAAAATGGAGAGCTTGCAGCGCAGAGCTACCAAGATTTAATCTCCTTAAGCTGATGAAAAAGACTGAGCAGCAACTTGATTTCCCCTCTTCCTGAGGAGAAAATAACAAGAACTAACTGTGGTGTTTATTCCAGGGAATAAAAGCAAAAGAACAACCAGAGGCTGCTGCAAAACACAGACGAGTTTAGAAATAAGGTAGACAAAAAAGTGTAATGTACTGGAAGCCAGTGTAGACAGATCAGGCAATCTAAAGTCTCAGTCAAATTACAATCCTTTATTAATTTAAGCAATATACATATGCCAATAAAAGCATCAGCAGCAAAGTAAGCTCAAAGTCTAAAGTCTAAGAGTTCTCTTAGAGTGACTCAGTAAATCATATTGTATACATTTTAGAATAAGATATTTTTCAGAATACCTTTGTAGAATCACTTCAGGAAAGGAATAATACAAATTATTGCTTTTAACACATTCATGGACTCACACACATTGAGCCTTCGGATCTCAACTTTCTTTTAAATTAAAATCACAGCGGAAAATTGTTTGAAGAAGGGGTGAAGAATTAACTGAATGAGTGACCATCTAAAAAAAGGAGATTAGAAGCAAGAACAGAAGCGACAAGGAGACTCCGGGATGACTGGCAGGTTGCTAAAATGACATGGGCAGCCTGTCAGTTTGGAACACTTAGCATCCAGAAGAACTGTCAGAGTCTCCGGATAAAGCAAAGAAACTCAGCACAAAAATAGAGCTAGTCAGCCACGGGAAACTAAAACAAGGCATGAAAACCAAACATATTAAATTAAAAAATTAAAGGATGAAACTAAAAGGACAGTACCACCGCTATGCAGTTAGAATGAGATTAAAACAAAAGTGCATGTTCCACAAAGCACTGAGTAAATATTCCATGTTCATTGCCAAGAGAGTGATGGCAGCTCAGTCTGTGACAGGATTTGCCCTTTGGTTACTGGAAAACGCCCTTCAGCCCCATGTTCCTGTAATCAACAGGCTGTGCAGGCAAATGACCTGCTTAGCACCCAGCTAGTCAGTTCTGCGTGCTCATATCCAAGTTGCAATATGTCAAACCACATGTTAAATTTTATAAACTTTGGCAGAAAAGCAAGCTTCTGGTCTTTTCAAAGTCAGGCCCACTGAAATGCTCATTAAAATATGCTGGTAACCAAAAAGGATGCTTCAGCATTGTACTCCTATCTCCTTTAGCCCTAGCAACAGATTAAAAAAGCCAATTTTGTCACTGCTATTTGTGCCACCTAAAATCCATAAATTGCTTTAAGTCACTTCAAAACTTGAATGGTATGAAGTTAAAAAACCAAACCTTAAAGAAAAAGCAGAAGAATGCATAATGTTGTGCCCTTAAAGCAAAGGGGCGCACTACAGCCACACAAATGTAAGAAACACAAATATAAATGTGACGTATAAATGTAACAGCAGATACCCACGAGGTAACGTTTCACTTAAATTAATCACTCGCTACCTGATCATAAAAATATTCCATGACAGAATTGAAATAATTAGAGGTAAAAAAACATAAATGAGTTGTCTTTATATCACAAAGTGATCATTAGACAAACTCTGTTTTAATGAAAAAGGCAGGCAAATCAAACCAACCAACCAACACAGCAGCAGTAAATCCCTAAAATCAGCATGAAATAATTAACCCAGAATTTGATTTTACTGACTTAGGAAAGGAACAGTCTTTGAATTAATGTTTTTTTTTTTTTTAAAAGGGAGGTTTAAAAAGACAGAAGATTGCACATATTCAACTTTGCACCATAAAAAGGTCAGTGCCTTATTTCTTTATTTTGCCACGCAGCTCTTGGAGCTCAGCTGAACTGCAGCTGAGGGCTAAGCTCTTTGAAAAAGGAGGAGGCTTTGTACTCATAATGCTGCAGCAGTTCTTGCAGGAACAATAAAAACCTGAATAAGATTTCCTGGTGTTCCTGCACTTGAAGGTAGCAGTTTGCTTTGCACAGTTTGGGTGTCCAGAAATTTGGAATTCTTGGGATTTATTATTCCACTGCAACCATCCAAGATTTTCTCCACTGTCACATGGATTAATAGCTAAACCCAAAACCATCCAATAATACCTACATGAGCATCTCAGCATGCTTAGTCAGAGTGAAAACAGAAAGAGAGGACAAAGGTAATAAAAGACAAAGCTAAGAAAATCTAATACACTTTAAGCATAGGAAGGTTCTGTGAATGCTGTGCAACTAAATATTCTTATATCTTGTTTTAGTTTGTTGATTCAGTTAAACAGTCTTTCCCTTACATATTTTTCAGCTTCTGTTTTTAGCCAAAGTACTTAAAGAAAGTACTGCTGAAGGGGATTGTCTTGTATTCCTGGGCTACATTCAGCCCAGATAAGGATCCTATCAAAAAGAAAAGGATGACACAGAAGAGAGGGGAAAAGGGGAAAAAAAAGCATAAGTAAAACTTTTGTAAATACAAGCTTCAAAGAAAAGGAAGGAAAAATGTGAGGAAGAGGAAGGAAAGAGAAAGCTTTTCACATGTGACTGCTCTAAATAAATTATGTCTGCTGCTCAAGGACACAGACCACAGAAAAATTTTTCATCTTCATGACTAAACAATATTTTATAATAAAAGCTTTTCTGAAGATTCCAATAAAACTAGAGCACGGCTTTATTTCCCACAGAACATAGCTTTATTTCCCACTTCTACCAGCCTGCATTGGAAGGGATGCAACGAAAGATGTAGTCCCCATCCCCAGGGCAATGAAAGTCCGAAATTTTGAATCTAAACTTATATAGTCCCCAACAGGTATGAGATAATACAAGAAAAATAAACCCACATGTGTCTGTAGCAATGTGAGTATGAACAGAGGTCTCCTGTAATTCCAGCTAGGAAATGTGGCAATGTTCCCCAGGTGCTCTTTGCAAACCTATGCTGAAGGTTATCAAGGGCCAGTTCACGGAGCTCATGATTCCATAATTCACTTAAAGGCAAAATCCAGGTGCAATCACACTGGCAACTCAAATTGTTTGTGATGCTAGGTGGATCCTGTGTGTATCAAATGGGGGAGTCCTCACGCAGAGGCAGCGAGGGAACGGCTGGGTGGGAGCTCTGACAGGAGGCACGAGCAGCAGACAGAAACAGCAGCCACATGCAGCAGCCAAGCACAGACATCTGTCGGGGCTGTGCCAGCACCAGAGCCAACGCTGTGTTCCACTGGCACCTCTAATGCTGCAGGACAGGCTTTCACATCACAACTCTCACGGAAAACGAAAAGGCAAAAGTGAAAAGAATTTAATGTTGTCACATATTTCTCCAAGGCAAACCAGACTAGAGTCAGAAGAACAACAAAAAAGCCCTCTCCTTAAAAATCCTTCTACTCTTCCTGATTTATCCTGCAGAGGATTCATAATCCTGCGACTGATGAAACCATAGCATGTTACCTTGGTAACTGTAACTCAAATTCAGTCTTTAGAATACACTCAAAGGTCAGACTGCATGAAAAGTTAAGGCTAAGGAAGGTATAATTCACATTGAAAGGCAGAGTACAGCAAAAAAAAGTGCTCCAGTATCTCCAATTACAAAGATTCCAAACAACAAATATAAACATGTTTGAAAAAAGAGAGTAAGATCACACAATGCCATAGTCACTGAGACTGCAAATATCAACCTACTTTAGGAAACTCTGAATATATGTTACAACAATATCTAAATTTATATGAAAATGCTATTGCATCAAAATATTGTCATAATATTTTCTATCATCTAAAATGAACAGATGTGCATTTTTTGAAAGGTCTTTCATTGCTATATGCTACAAAAAACCAGTCAGGTTCACTAAATAAGCAAAAATTTAATCTCATACTTCAAGGCTTATTTGTTATTATTTTGTTCAAAACTCTGCATTCTTTTTCTTACAAAAGCAGCCCAATTTCTCTGAGTATCAACTAAAGCAGTTTCAGACTTAAAGATCAACCTGTGCGCCATATATTTGCAGTATTAATGAAATACATTATGCTCAAATATGCTCAAATTATGTATAATATATAAGCAAGATGTGGCAAGCTTTTCATTTATGTCACGTTTGTGAATTTTAAGTAGTGCAAAAGTCTGTTATTTTAGAAATGTATCTATGGGCGTACACAGTGTGATTTTGTATCTAGGAAAATGCTGTGAACTCATAATCAGGCTTCAAGTTTAAAATGAAGCAGAATTAAAGCCAAATTTGTAACTGTAAACTTGGAATCTCAACCTCTGTGTAGTTGCTTCACAGTGCAGCCTTAGGGTTTCACGTTAAATTTCAGAGAGGGAGATGCAGAGAAAAACAAACATCTACACCCACACTCTCATAGAGAAGTCAAGCATGAAAAATTCTGGCCCCAAAGTTTTGAAAATCATTAGGGAACCAACTTTGGCACACACCTGGAAAGCTCTTCGGAAAGCTCCATCTTTCAAGTTAGTCCTATAAAAGAAAGCAATTTTAAAACGTCTCCATCTCTATGTGACCTTGAAAGTCCTATAAACTGTCCAAGGCATTCCTAAAACGATGTCTTACTCAAAAAGGACATGAAAACACAGCAGTTTGCCCCACAGATCTCTGCAGCTCTCATGTGAGGGAGTGTTAGAGAACTTTCAGGACAGCTCAACAAAAGCACTGCTCTCACTGAAGGACACCTGTACTTATTCAAGAGAAATAGGGATGGCTCTGAAATGAAGAAAAAAGCAAGGATTTATTCCAGCATCATAGCAGTTGGATATTTTTTGTGTCTTTGGCCCACCAGCTCCAGAAGACAACCTCTCAGCTGGATGAAGCTCATCTAAAATTTTCTAACCATCACTATTATCATTATTGCTAAGCAAGAGCTACCTTTCATTCTACTTGATGACTTGATGGCTGCCTTATTACAGTACTTTAAATGATGCAACTTTGCTTTTTCCTTTTTTGTTTTTGGCTTGTGACCTAAAAGTTGTAACCAATATTTCATTTGCCTGTGCTGGTTAAATCCATAACACGGCGTATAGCAGAGGAGATACTCAGGGGGTTGAAGAGAGTGAAGGAAATTAGGGAAAAGTCTGTAAAAGTCTGTAAAAGGCCCACCATCTAAGGATTCTCCCAAGTTCAAAACTACACCTACCTAGCTGTTGAATATTTGTACTTTCTCTGAGGAAGGCGGGAAAGGTGTAGAAAGCTGTGTTGATATTTTTCACCTGCAAGCCTTCACTAGAGAGCAGAGATTATATCACCCTCCTGTCTAACATTACATGCCTGGTAGACAGAAACTTAGAGAACCAAACAGATAAGGAATAAGCTGCTCTCTGAACAAATCACACAAAATCAAGTCCAACACATCTTGCACTGAAAACAAGGATGCCAGGACTCCAGCATAAACCTCTCACACTGGTAAAATGCAGATGTTACAGCTGCATTAAAAATCAATACTACAACCAGAATTCACAGATCTCACCAGTACTACACAAATGACATAAAACTTTAAAAGTGATTTTAATTCTTGTTGTGTAAGAAATAAATTACAAGTGAGTACTGATAACTTTAAAAGTCTTTATATAAAATGATGTAATTAAATTCCGTGGAGAACATGTAAGGGAAGACACAGGATAAAATGCACAATGAAAAAAAAGAAAATTGAAACTATACAAAACTGTACAAAATAAAGCAGTTGTGTTGGTTTGTTGTTTTGTATGGGGAGTTGATTTATTTAGCCAAAGAGTGGCACAAAGGTTGGCTCTGATGTCCTTCCATTAGGACTACTACCACCATCACTAAGGATCTGTTTCATTTATTGCAACACACTTTCAGACTAGAAAATCCCATTAGACTTATTAAGCAGATATAATCTATGCATCAAGAATGCAAACATGAATCATAGGAGAAGATCAGAAGAAGATCAGAAGATGAGAAGGAGAAGATCAGAAGGTGACAAGGACCCTTGTCACAAAATTTTCTTTACATCATCCCACTGAATTATTCCATTTGACCTTTTGACACAGGCTGACAGGTATATCCAGGTAAACATGAATTTTATCAAATCAGAAAATAAAAATCAGTATATCACCTCAGAAAAGCAGAAGCATTTGCAGGAGAATGACACTGATTCAGAATGTTCACCTTTCCTTACAAATTTTCTATGGGGTAAGACACAGTCCAATTTTTTTTTTCCTCAAAATACTACACGCAAGTAAAATCTAGAGTAAATTAAATTACATCAGCCTACAAAAAGAAAAGACTGTAGTTTCAAAAGGTTTACACTCTAGCACAAACAACTGCACATGGCAAGCAGTCTGAGCACACATTAAAGCTGTACTTTGATAAATAACCTCCCACAAATGTGTAAACCTTGCCATTAGCACTCTCATCAAAGATACTATGGAGTCTTCTCTAGATGACTTTTCTGTAGCTGTGCAAATTTTTCTTTACTCTTGTCAATGACTAAAAAAAAAAAAATTAGGGGAGGTTGCTTACTGCCTGTATGCAACACCTTGCAATCTTCTGCTGAAGGCTCATTTTCACCCTCTTTGATGTTGCTGATGTTGTCCTTTTCAAGCAGCCTGTCCACCATGGCAATAAGGCAGTTCAAACTCTTTGCCACGTTGGCCCAGACCCTGTCCTGAAAAGACCAGAATTATCACTGCATGTTACTGCAGAAAAAAAACCAAAAAGGGACAATAGTAAGTTATTCATGATGTTAGCATACGACTGCTCCTCTCATCCTTCAGCCTATTACCAACCTGAGCCTTTTTCATGGAGATTCTCTTGCAGCGTAAATGAACCCAAACTTTTATGGTTTTAGACACTGTGCACAAGCGCTTCAAACTCGACATAATGCAGACAAAGTTTCAGGTCTAATAGCAAGGAACTGAGCAGCTTGTCTATTTAAATGATACCTTAAGAGTACAGACACACTCAAAGCTTGACAAATGAAACCTTGTGTGGGCCAGTTTTGTCACAGTGTTTAATAACCTCTTTTTGATAATTTAACATATCCTGTATTTTATCACATCAGTTACTCTGCTGAAGAAAATGTTAATTCAAGGACTAAAATGAGAAACTTGCTGTCATGGCATATTTATTAGCTAACACAATTTCAGTTTTGTTCCTCACCTCTCACACAAACTGCAACCATCACACTTAACTGAGTTTACAATAGGAGAATTAGGGAAGTAATAGAGAGGTACAAAAAGTTCTGTACAAGCAGAGAGGAAAAGAAATCATGTGGAGCATAAGAAAGAGCTGTTATGGATCAGAGATATAGGGAGGGTCCTTCAGGTGCTGGATGCTGCAGAAATCAAAGCTTTTGCACCTACTTTTGCAGCACTGAATAAGAAGGAAGAAACCAAGCCATACAAGTAATGAGGCTGTTCACAAGACAAGCAATCAGACTAAAACCAAACTATAACAAACCCACAGAAACCACCCTTCCCTCTCCAAGTATATGTTTCAATGCTGAGTCATTCTGAAAGTATTGCAGAGCAACCAGAGTTTGCTTGAGGGTTAAAAATGGGAATTTAACATCACTGCTTTGTTTTGTATTTTACAGAGCCAGAAGCATTATGTATTTGTCAGGTCTTCAGGCAGAAAAATGAAGTTGCAAAAATACCAAGAGAGAAGGTTAAAGAAAACTGAGAACTCAGAGAAATAGCATAGTTCCGTTTAAATGGCAACCCTTGGATTTTGAGTGGAGGCAAATCTAGAGCCACTGCTAAGGCAAACATTTAAATCTAATGTCGCTTTTCAACTATATGCCTCGCTTCAGCCTGACTAGAGGGATCTTATCTTATGCCCTGCTCCCTCCTCCTGAGGACACAAAAGACTGAGGGCAGGTATAGATTCCTTCAAAAGTTTCCTCCTCTATGCACTTCAAGCAATCCTGAAAAAACATTTACAATATGTGTGAAACTACTGATTTTTACCGCCCACAAGCATAATTCTGGGGAGAAGGATTCTATGAAGAATCCTCCAGAGTATAAGGGAGCTTCAGAGCTTTCAGTCACTGAAGTTGCTGAGGAATATGCAAGTGAGGTTGCTCAGAGAAGTTGGAGCAATCTAATTTCCCTTTTCTTTTGTGTGATGGGGGAACTTAATTCCTGCACAAAAAAAGCATTAAGCTCTTAAAGAGCATCTGGAGTTATTGCACAAGCAACACAAATATGAGCCCTTGTTTCACATCGGAAAGAGCACTTTTTTCAAACCAACTATTAACCCAGCATTGAGATGATTTCTATACAATATTCCCACAAACGTTCCCTGAGGGTTTAGAAGCGAAATTCATAAACATCTGTTGACAGAAAGCTCACTCTTATTATCATGTATCTGGCTTTTTTATATACAAGCAACTGAGAGGGAGCAAGGGCCTGTTTCACAGCCCCTTTTCTCCACACAGGAGGCTCCTGGGATTGTGGGCAGATAGAAAATGTAGAGGCATCTATTTATCATTCATTGAGATGTTATTCTGTCTGCACCAAAGGCAGTCACGTTTATCTAAGAAGGCTGTTGAAATTCTGCAGTTTGGCAGGAACAATTTTCAAGTAAAACTGCAGTTTCCCATCACTGAAAATCACGTGGCTTCTATGATTCTCCATGAGAAGAAATTAATCCGTTTCTTTGTTGGAGAATTTTGCTCAGACATGGCTTGAAGGAAAAAAGGCCATGAAAATATACAGCTGATTGAAAAGTAAAAGGCAGCTGTAAACAGCAAAGTTCTCAGGCTTGTTTTTAATAACAAGTAAATACCTTGTCCTTGGGTAGTGATGGGAAAGCAGTGACAAACATGGAGGCCTTGAGAACAGTTAATAACAGGATGAGAAACACAAGTTTTGGTCTCAATAACAAACCACAGGTATTGAAAACAAGAGGAGGGGTTGCTGTGTAATCTGTAGCCAATGATGAGCTCGGGTTTTGCAATATGTATGAACTTAATTAACACGGTTATAAAAATGTGCATGTTAGATCAATAAATTGGAGTTCGATGCTGATCAATTAAGATGGGCCGTCTCCCTTCACTTCGTCACTTCTTATTGTCATCTTTTACTACTTCCAGAATATTTTCCTGTAGCCTAGCACTGACCTTTCATCTTCTTAAGCAGATGAAAAGATGGAAAGGCAGGCCTTGGCATCAGTGAAAGCTGGGCACCTCTCCTAGGACAATTAAAAATGAGCCTGTAAAATAATTCTCTTTCATTCATCCAACTGAAAAAATTGTAATTAAGTTCCATCTGATCAGAAAGTATCATTAAAAACTAAGACACCTTCCTCATTTCAGAGAGCAGGAATGGACACTCCTTTCTGTCACTGCACCTGACTGGATGTCTTCCTTCTAAACACTGCCAGCCAGTGGAGTCCCAGAGGCTGTTTCTGTTTTTAAAGGATTCTCAGCCTTTCCGAATTCACCACAGAGCTCCTCAGTCACTTCTTGTCCCTCCATACACACCACTTCAGCTGTGTGCTTTGCTTGTGCCATGTATGGCACAGCATCTGCACGTCCAAGCACTCTGAAGATGCTGTGTCGCCTTCATTTCAGTGGATATTCAGATAATTCCTTAAGGCCTTTTTGAGCTCTGCTCAGAGATTAACACCCTCGTGGGCTGCTTCAAGGGTCAGCTTAAAGAGTTGTTTAAGGATGTAGATTTCAGGCAAAACTAAAGTTCCAACTGCAAAATGTAACACTAGTACTTATAATAGTACTTATAACACTTAGTACTGATAATAGTGAGGAAAAAACCTACAACAGCAAAGGAGGATAGAGCATTGTGCATACAAAGCAACATATATTAAAGTTTTTCCCTTTATAGTTGTGTTTCACAGTGGATTAAGTGTTTTTTCAAATTTTACATGCCTTTATTCTTTCTCTTTCCATCGTGCTAATCACAATTTGATTATTAAAACTCATATCACCTCTACTGACAGAAATAACTGAAAAGTTTAACCATTCAAATCCAGAAAAAATCACAAAATTTCTCCAAAATTTATACTGTCTCAAGTTTGACAATGACTCTGACTCAGCTCAATTCAGAAAACAGTGAAAGATACATTTAATTTGAATCAAGATTACTAATTCAGCAGAAAAAAATGAATGCTGTTTAAAATGACCCACTTATGCAGTTTAATAGGTGAGGACCAAGCACCTGGCGGCTTTTAGTTATGAATTACAGCAAAGCTATCTTCTCTTCAGAGATGCTGAACTGCAGTACTAAATTAAAATGCAGCTTTCACAAATGCCACTTTTTCCAGTGCAAAATTTATCTCTTTTACAAAAACTATTGTGTTATTTATATCTCTAAATGTTTCAACAGCTAAAAACAAACATTTTGGCTTTAGTTCAAGCAAAGAGCACCATTCCAGCCCCTCAGGTTGTTGAGAAAACAAGAAAAAGTGAATTAAAGGCTCTAAAACTGGAGGACAAATGAAATAATGAGTTATTTATTGTTTAAATCTCACGAATACTTAATGCATGGGGCTGGAAATAATTGCCTTTCTTCTAGAAGAAATATATTCTTCTTCCTTTATTTTTGGTGTGGAAAAAATTACAGGTTAGGTGGAATACCATAGCTCACACAAGTTATTAATTATTTACAATAGAGATGAATATGCTGACATCCTTTACGTCTATGAGAATACAGTGATGAACTCAAAGCATGAGCCTGGACTGAATAAAAATAGCTTGAGTACGTATGAAATAAAGTAACAGACCTATTAAAGAAGACATCCACCAAAATAATTGATTTATAACATTTCAGCCATATAAATAATACATATCTTTGAAAGATATGCTAAGAATGTTAAAATCCAAACACTGTATTTAATTCTTTTACAGAACCTCAGACAGTTTCTAAGAACAGAGTCTAGGGGCAATGGGCTGAGGGTTAATTCAGTGTATTTAAAATGATTACAGCCTGAGGGCTGGAGAGGGGTGTTGCAGGGGGTGGGGAAGAAAAAAACCATTTCCCTGTGAACAGCATATACTGTTCCAGTCCTTAAATCTGCCCAACTAGCAAAACCAACCCAAGTAAGAACAAAGACTATTCTTGTGTCTGGGCAAGAATACACTCAACACCTTCACTGTTCTATGCACAACTAGGCAGTCTCAGAGCAGCACACTGTACTTAGGCAAAGCCTTGCAATTTAGCTTCAAAATCTGCATATCTGCGATGCATCTGAGAAGCACAATTTTACAGTTTTGCACCCCTTTGCCCCCTGCAACGGCATGTGACAAGGACACTGAGGGCTTGAGGTGGCTTATGCTAATTTGTAGGGTTTCACTGGCCAAGGGTTTCTGTCCACTTACCCACTCCTCCTCATCATACTCAGAATGATGGGGTATGGAGTCCTGCCTTTTGACGTGAGCAGGATGGTCCTGGTGTTGTGCATCAGCCCCTTCCTCTGCACTGCTCCTGGGCACAGCTGGTTTCTTGAGCACACAGCCAGGCCGGGCCGTGTACAGCGCTAGAAGGGCACTTCTCACCAGCTGGTCCTTGAACGTGTGCACAAATAACTCCGTCTAGGGAAAAAACCAAACCAATGGAAAGGTTAGAGCAAAGAATGTGGTATGGCAGCAAAGCTGTGTAACACTGAATTATCCTTAGGCAGAGCGGCTATTTGTTTCAGGCCTGCCTGGGAGGCAGAAAACAAAGTAGGCCAACAAATAATGAGGAAAATTTCAAGAGTTTTAGAGATCACATTCTACAATCCCAGTGTTCTAAGCATTAACACAGGAGCACATTATCTGTCAGAGATCACAATCTTTTCACATTTTATTTGAATTCCAAATTTCACCTCAGAGGCAAGCCTCAACAAGAACCACTTCCAAGAGTAACCAACCACAGCACAATGATTTCTGAATAAGTGTAAGATAAAACACAATTAACCAGTTCAATAATCTCTCTAAATAAAACCCATCACTCTACAATGCTGAAATAGCAGTATCTGCAAACGCAGTATTTCCACAGATAAATTTTACTACTGGTAGGTGTCAACCCAGATATCATGGTAGGTGACACCTGATTTCAAGCTTGATTTTTTTGTATATTTTAAAGAAAGGAAACTCTGAAGTTGTCTTCTCGGGTCTTCTGAAGATGCTATTCAATCTCTGCATCATTTTTCTATGTTGACTGTTACAGCTGGCATTTTACCGTATTTTTTAAATCCTTCAACCTCCCTGCATTATTCATCTCCCTTCCACCTCAACAAGGAAAGTATGCCTTTGTGCAGACAATCTTAATTAAACAGGGATGTGGGAAGGTATGTAGATAAGAGTCAGAGGATCCAGCCTCAACCAGCAGGAAATGCCAAAAATGAGGGCTGCCCAGCCAAGCTCTCTTCAGCCCTTATGTGCTGCTTATGCAAAAACTGGAGGGAAAAGTAGCCAAAAAAACCCCAAAACAAACAAGTGCCAAGTGCCAGCACCTCCCTGGAACTCCTGAGAAGATTCCTGGAAGTCTTTTCTCCCAGTTTCTGCATTTCTTATCCTATCCCTTTCTTCATGCTACCTGTTCCTCTTTTGCACCCACTCCTACTCAACTTCTTTTTCTTGCCTTCCTGTCTCAAGACCCTCTCAAAAGTTTACAGATATTTAAGACAGAAAGGCTCTAAAAAATTAATGGTTTTCTTAAGGCTCCAGCTGCTAGGTGAGGTACTTAAATGAGAAGTTTCTGCCTTTCCCATTTTCATTATGTTTACCAAAAAAATGCTTTCTGAATTGTTTCACATGGACGGGCTGAAAATTTTACTCCAAATAAATCTCTACAGTTCTAAAAATAAGAACTGCAGGCACATCTAAGAAAAATTATTGATTTTTTAAAACCAAAATCAGACCTGACTTGGGATTCTTTAGACTTGGCAACGCTACTCATCTCCCTGGCGATATTACCAGACCCATTCCTTCTCCTCATTACCAACTTGGTGCCTGAGGGAAAGGCCATTTTTTAACAGTTTTCTCAGGACTGTCTCCTCGTTGTCCTGAATTGCTCTGCAGGACAATTGCAGTTTTCTACATTTCCAACCCAGATGGTGCATGCCTGGAGAATGACTTAGTCTCTGGGGAATAGTGCTATCACACCCCACCATTCTTTGCCTTACCATGGCACAATGAGATTTGAGGGGTTGTGTGGTAACAGCAAAGCTCCTCTTCAACACTTCTACAGTTCCATAGCAAGAGAGTTGAAACTCCATTACTTGTCTACCCTTAAAAACAGCAATATCATGGTTTTGCTGAGGTTTAATATCTACCTTCCCCACAATGTCTGTTTGAGAAAATTTCACGTTTCTGGTTCAGAATAACGCTCAAAAAAACTTTACATTTCAAAAAATTAGGAGAATTGGATAGCTTGATGTAAATAATGCCCACTAGGACTGCAAAGTTTAAGTAATATAATTGAATAGAAATATTTTATAGGGAAATTTAGTTTTTAAAAGAAAATCAGTACAGAAGTGCGACTCCATTTTTCATGCAGCAACTCAAATAATTCTGTAATTAAATTCCATTCAGAGATCCCATTGGTTTTACAGCAGTCTATGTTTTAACTTCACTTTCTAACAGCTCAGTACAGCTAAATTTGCAGAACATCACTATTTATGAAACTGCACTGAAATCACAAAACCAGTCTATACAAAGAAATAAAAACTCTGCAAATTCTTTCAGATACTCTACTAAAGAGTATTTCTGCAAACAAAGATAGGCATAGCTGGAAAATTAATTTATCAAGCCTGCTGCAAGCTGCAAATGCTGATACACTTGTCGATAGCTAAAGGCTTCCTTAATCAACTAACAAAAAGGGATGATAAAAGGTTAGTCTCAGGAAAACACTACAGGAAACTGTAAATTATATATGGAGATGCTTAACAGGAGAAAATAAGCTCCTTTTAAGAAGCAGCAGTGGAATTATTTGATTTCATTTTCCACTTTCAATCCATGCAGCCAGTCCTTCCATTTCCAACATGAACACTTTAATGTAATTCACATTATTGATAATTCAGATTTACTCACTGCTACCTAATAATTATAGAAAGAATTCTTATATATACCAAGTGATATGTTTTTTAATAAACTTGCAGAATTTAATCACCAGGCAAATAATTTTTATGGCTTCAAACAGATGTTTACTTTCTAAATATCTATCCAGTTAAAACATCAGAGCATTTATTTTTTACATACAAAAAGTGCAGGAAAGATGGAATAGCAAAGCACTACATATGCCTCAGGAGCACAAGCAGATATCATGTCATTATACTCAGCAGAGCATGTGCTACTCTGTGTTAAATGCAAGCAGGAACACTCTGGTAGTCTTGGTTCTCCAGTACTGTACCAGACTATACAGACAGAATATTTCAAGACAGCAATATAAGGCTTTGAATTAACCATGAGGGATCTAATTTCAGTATTGTGTGGGTTCACTGAGTTTAGGGCTTTGAAATTGTATTTCTCTTTCCTGAAGCTGTTTCTTGGTCTCTCTTCCCCATCTCTCCTCCCCTCTTTACAAGCAGCTGTCCCAGCACACTTGCTTCCTCAGCAATCCACCCTATTTCTCTATTGTCCACCTTTTCCTAGGAGTGCATTTGGTAATAGACAGGGAAGCAGGTATTGAACCACTCCTGCTGCAGTTGTTCAGACAACTGGATTTGTCTCTTCCAAGCAAAAGGTGGAGGCTAGACAGACATCCAAGGAGTACATGGGGTGAGACTCCTTCTTCTGGGAACCTGAGCTCATGCACTAACAGCAATTTAATCCTGGTCCTGAAAAGCTGATATGAACACACTCAACTAAGCCACCAGCTATAAATGTAAAATACCTAAGGCTTTAGCAAACTGAATGAATTGTCTTTTTTGTCCCCTTTTTATAGCCAGAGTCTCTAGCGAGCCATGGTTCAAGCAGTACTTTAGTACCATGGCTCCTGCCTCTGAAATCATCCCCTCCTCCTGTCCAGAGGCCAATGGCAGAGAAAATGCACATTGCTCAGCAACCACCCCTTGGATCTTCAGAACAAACCCTTCTTTGCCTGATTGGCTTTGCCTGTGCATACAGATTTCTTTGAACTAACCTCTAACAGAGCAGCTTCACTCTTCTATGCACAGCTAAAAATGCCCTCCTGCATCCAGAGGTACACCATAATCACTACAGTCCCCCTCCTTAAATTCCTCTGTTTCATTTCCAGGCTGAATTCTGCCTTCTTCCATCACCCCTGACGCTCAGAGCGACTCCACATTCTCAGAGCGAGTGTGGATTCACACATCTGCCGCTGAGAGCGATGTTCCTCTCCCTAGTGCTCTTCTGGAATGCCTTCCCAGCAAGTGGCCAAGCTCAATATCAATATTTGAAACCCTCCTATGGCACGAGGAGCTGCTGGGGTAATGGTGCTCAACAGACCAACAGGGCTGTCACTTCCCAATAGCTGAAGATGCATGGAAATGGTTACTGATCGTGTTATTGAGCCATACTGGGATCATACTGCTGAAGGGATGGCCCGTGGAGAAATGGGAAACTCTTCACAAGCTCTCGGGTCACAGAGTTCATATTGTTATTCATATAAGGGCTCATATTTTTATAGGGTAACATATGCTGGGAAGCACTACAGGCTTCAGCTAATCTCCATTATCAGTCTGTGAGACCAGCGGCGAACATTATCTTCTCTAATTTAGAACTAAAGGAACTAAAATGAGGAAGAGGTTACAGCTACAGACAGATATAATAGGAAAAAGAGAAATAAACTTTGAGATCTCCTAGAGCAAATTTCCCAGCTTCTCCTTCCAGGCTGCATCACCATTTCTGATCATGCTGTTATTCTAAACCTTATACACCAACCTGGCTTGAACTACCTCCCATAACCAGCAGCTTGAAATATCATAGAAAGAGAATGAAAAAAAAAGACTTCTCATACTACAAAATTATTTATAATTGTTGATATTTTCATAAACTCCACTATGTAGCCACTAGAGGATGAAGAAGCTACATGAAATTAAATTAATTACACTTTTTAATAAAGCAATCTTTATAGATTTCATTAACTTTCTATACGGAAGGCCTACAGAAATGCTAAATAACATTATTTTTCTAATAACAACATTTTGATGCTTATTTTAGCTGAGTTTATTTAACATTTCCTGATGCTGTGAAAGTCAAATGATGCAGAAACCCCCCCCCCCCCTTCCTCCCCAGCAGTTAGAGAGACTTGGTTACTCCATTTTCCATTGCAGTGAGGATTTGAATCTTACTTTTTCTGAAAGCATCTTTAAAGAGTTCTTCAAGCTGTCTGGAGAACGCTGGCTTGCAGAACTGAGCAGCAGGTCTGCATGGCTTGATATGAGAGGCTGCAGATGACTGATGTTGCTGAAAACTTCTTTTGCCTTGGCTGTGTTTTCAGGTGAATAGTAAATACACTGGTATCCAGTGCTGTGATAACAGAGAGTCACATCATGTCAAATTCATTTCTGCCATTAACAGCAATGCTTATGGTGCTAAAAATCTTACCACTGCTTTTGCAAAAAAAAAAAAAGCCAGATGCCTGAACTTCACAGACACCACTGATCCTGCATTTAAGGGTAAAAACAAACCTTTCCTTGAACAGTAAAAGCATAAACGGCATGAAACAGCCCACCACCACATGCTCCAAGTAATACAGTGCAAAATTCCTTTGAGTGGGTGATCTGAACATAAACCCCCATGTTTTTATGTGTTTCTTTTAAACACTGTAATTCTAGAGACAGAAAATATTTGACAAAGTCAGGTAATAATATCAAAGAGCATAAGGCTCCTTATTCTTCCAACTGAGCTCCCCAAAAGAGAATTGACTGCCTCACCGAGTCTTTCCAAGTGGGCCATTAAGGTTGAATTGATCAGTGGCCCACACTGTGTTTTGATTGGCCTCAATGATGTCCAGGAAGAGACGATAAACAGAGTTATCTCCAATAAAGAACAGGCATCTGATTTGCAAGAAGAGACCCAGCAATGGGTGCGGAAGTGAATTACTTCAAAACCACACAAATGCACACTGCAAACTTCCTACTGTCCACTGTTCAAACTACTGCAATTATTTTGCAGGACTTCTCCTATCCCTCTTTCTTCTTTTCCTCCCTACAAATTATGCAATATCCTCTTACACCACTGTTCTCAAACACCACTTCAGACAGCATGCACACACCCACTGGCTCTTGCCTGCAGCCCACAGCTCCTCACCTGAACCTCTGGTACGTAACCCTTCCTTTTATAAAGCCCTGGTTTAGTCTTTCAGAGAAACTAACCAAAATCTTCTGCAGCTTCAGATTAAAACAGGAAAAAAAGAACCCAAGCCCCTCCTGGCACATCACCAATGCCAGAGGAATGTACATGCTACTCCCAGCTGGTACTGTTTGTATCTCCCTTCTCTCCTTTTTGTCTGAAGTATTTCAGTCCCTTCAGCCATTTCACCACTTTCTTTCTTTCTTAATTTGGCATACCAAGACCAAATACTGACACTTGTTCAATCCTCTGAACTTTATGCATTCGCTTTCATTTCAGTCTTTGTCCAGATCTCTTCCCTACCCCCAGTTCCCCTTTGTGCCTTTTATTGAGTGAATTCTAGTTCCTTCTCTTTAGTTTTCTACAAATTAGAAACTAAATCTTGATCAGTCCCTTCCAATTCAGCATTTTCTATGATTCTGGCAAATAAGGATAGCTTCAAGCAGTTTTAAAATGAAGGCTCTTGCTTACATATTTTGCTGAGGTATACTCTCAATACCCAATTCTAATTTTCTATTCCCCAATATCCATTCTATTTTTCTGTCTTTCACCAATGTCTTCATTCCTAGATACAATTCTTTGTAGAAGCAATCAGGATTAATGGCATATAGCTGCCATTACTACCAGCCACATCTAAATTACGACGCATCTCCAACTTACATGAGCTACTCATGTCTACTAGACCCATGTCTAGTAGAAGTCATAATTCTGAGTATTTCAGCAAAGTGAATAATATAAACTGTCCCTCCTAATGAATTAGGAAAAACAAGCAAACCTCTGTCCCTCTGAGTAATCAAGAAACTGCCACAGTTCTGCCTTTGAGGTGGAGAGCCTGTTAGTGAGATGACTTCCAGAGTCAGATCTGGCACTACATCCACTGGAACCCTCAAGCAGCAGGCTCAGTGGATAGGGCAGGGACAAAGAGCAACAGTCTATGTTAATTGCAGTGAAGACATAGTCTTAAAAGTCTTGACACTTCTCTAATTCCCCATCAGGCTTTTCCCTCCCTTTATCAAAAAGTCCTTTTTGCAGGCTGAATCTGGCTAATGCTGTTATCAAGTTCACTCCTTTCTGGGATTTCCCTCAGTCTTTAAATCCTAGATAGTTTTCACTGATCTCCCACAGCTCTAGGCTTCACTGAATATTGCAGCAGAAAAGCTACAGACACCACTTGTAAGAAAGAGGGCAGTGACACCAAAGGTGTGGGCAGTTCTCATTGCAATTAAGTAAATCATAGCTTTTAAGTAAAGGAATTAGTGAAGAGAGAATGACTCTTCAGAATGAAGTGCACTACCAGACTGGTAATTATTTGGACAATTTAAACATTTTCAGAACCCTAGAAAGCACGACACAACTTCAAATATTTAGTTCCTCTCATAATTTGAGAGCAACTTTCTCAATCCCCCTAGAAGAATGTGTAATTATTTTTCAGAAACAACACGTTTGAAGTTTCTAACTGTTGTGTTCACACTGCTGCATGTATGACTAGCTGAGGTTTTCTGTGGCCTTAGCCTTCACAAACAGATATTCCCACTCACAAGTAAGCGACATTCCCTCCTCTGCAGCTACTTTTAAAGCTTAGTGCTGCATGCAGCTCTGGTATGTAAGCACTGTTAGGCAGAAGAGAAACTTTTCACAGGTGTCCTAAGGCACAAACTGCATGAAACTTCTGCATTAGGGTAAAGGCCGCATGGGTAGGTCCAGTGCAGAATAGCAGCAGCATAATGAAAACATACCTCTCATATGTAAATTATGACTCAGGTACCTTTTGAAAACTGTATTATAATGCTTTCTGGGAAAAGTTTGAAAGCTTTCACTAAGCATATAAAACCACACTTGACCATTTCCATATATTGGCGCCATCATTAACCATAACCACATGACTGTCAGCGGTCATTTCAGTCCTAAACTTGCTTTATGGACATTCTTCAGATCACATACCAGAAACTTTTCACTTAAAAGAAAAGCCTTTCTTGCTCTCATTTCAGGTCCTATTTTTTTTTTATAATGTGCCTTTTATAAAAATTGGATATGACATTCCTGATGGTAATAAATGAGAGAAGAATTGCAAAGCCACTGTATTTTTGTAAATATTATTATACAGGACTTTCCCTTTGTGTCTGCACAAAGATTGATATTCTGTGTAATAGAAAAGACGCCAGAACTATCTTCACATACACATTTTCCACATTCTTCTGCTTGATAAACTTTCACAAAACATATGTCTCAGTCTTGTTTTTGTTTTGCAACTGCAAATGCTACCAGATAACTGTTTCTCTTTGTCTGCAAATTCCACAAGTCTAAGACTGCGCAAGAAATATATTGCAATATGCTGACACTGTTGAATATTTTGATAAACTGCTCTAATAATCAGACTGAAGGTCAAAAACACGCAAGGCAATTCTGTCACATCTAGACAGCTGCTAGGATTGGCTGAGAACTAGTCTCTTCCCACGTCCTGCATTAGGTCTTCAGCTCAGTTAGCCTAGAGAAAACGGCTGCTGAATCTGCATTTTTCCTGTTCGTTCTGTATTCTGACTGACATCGCAAGGTGTCACTTCTTCCTTCAACAAAATCTTCAGAAAATCTAGCCCCATCATAAAACAGGAAATTCAAATTGCAGAAGGTGCCCCGGGGGACACAAGGTGTCCTCAAAACACCTTTATCCAGCAAAATAAACAGGTGCATGCAAAGTAGCACTGTTGTCGCCAGAGTGAAATAAATTTGTCCATTATAAGATTGAGAATGTAGTAAGAAATGGTTCATTTTCTGAAAGGTGAGCACTGTGAGAACTGTAATGCTACTTTATATCATATAACTTTAAAGGATTATGTCTATTATATTATTTATATCTAGCGGCTTCAGTTATAAATTTTTATGATAAAAACCCACAAATCACTATTGCAACTGCATTAATCAGATAGTAAAGGAGAAAATACTTTAAGAAGTGTCTTCAGACATTTTCTTCAACAGAAAACATGTACTTTCTAGGCCCTCATATGATGGGGATGAGGCTGCCCATACCAGTTTGCTGACAGCAGAATATTAACACCGAGTTTCTCGATGCGTCTTATGTGATCAACATGATGTACGTGTTTCATTGGCAGGTTTCAGCATCAGAGGTGGTCAGGGAAATGAAAGCTTTTTGAAGATTTAACAGGGTTTTTATACTGTGTAGGGCAAGCAAGACCCCCTCAATAATACAGCTTTCAAAGCAACTAGATCTGCTGGGTTTTGTTTGATGTTAATATTAATGCCAGCTCCTATTCAACCTAGAAGTCAACAGAAGAATTGAATAATTTCCCTTTTATTCTCTATGATATTTTATCCATGAAACTTTTTTGAGCATTGACTATAATGGAATTAATTTTCTGTGGACTGTCATGGTAATTTAGATCAGAGCACTCCCTCCCTGCTTTCCCTTTGGAATGCTGTAACACTGCAGTTGGCACCATCAGCTGGAGCACTGAGCAGTCACAACTACTGAAAAAATCTGAACAGCCACAGCAACAAACACAAATACATCCAATTCTTAGGAAAAGATGTGACTAACACTTTGGCGCATGTTCAACAGTGAACAAAGCATTTGAGCTCCACAATAAACTGAAACCTTTATTTTTGATTAGTCTTATTTTGGCTTTCTGAAGAATAAGAGTAGTTTGTTTTTTCACAGCGTACTAAAAATACTTCTACCTTAGCATACACCCAGGCCTGTCAGAAATAAAGCTGCTACCTTAAGTTACAATTTCTGTATTTAAAAATTGTCTACAGATACATTCCTCTTAGCACAAGAATTGCCAAAGAGATCGCTCATTCTGAACAGCAGGTTTTCAAGTACTGATATACCTCCAGCTTCCTAAAATACAAGGAAAAAAAATCATAATTTTGAACCATTAAGGTTGCAGAGGACCTCCAAGATCATCGAGTCCAACCTTTGACAGAACAACCCCCATATCAACTAAACCGCAGCACCGAGTGCCGAGTCCTGCCTTTTCTTGAGCACTTCCAGGGATGATGACTCCACCACAAGTCCCAATGCACAAAAACCCTTTACATGAAGAAATCCTCCCAACCTGAACACCCTGCAGCACAGCTTGAGGTAATTTCCTGTGTTTACTCAAAATTGGTCTTAACACAAGAAGTAGAGCGTGTTTCAATTTTCATCAAAGCAGGGGAAAAAAGGGGAATATTTTATGAATGCAGTGTTCAATCCTACCAGATTTTAATCTTCCATTCATTCAGCAGGATAAACTGTTTTGTTATTCAGTGAGCTTATAGCATTTTAATGCAACCTTAATGGTATTTTCCCAGCTGCTGGAAAGAATACTTACTTTCGTCTTTCAGCCTCAAATTTACTCAGCAGTTTCCGGAGACCACCATTCTTAAATCCTTGGAAATGTGCTTCTGGGGCTCCCACAGTGATAACATCATACAGAGCATCTGGAATGGGAACAGAGGAACACAGACATCTGAATGCTTCTATCCCTAAATCATGGAAACACTATGACATCTATTCCACAAAAAGTAAGGACAAGTCTATATAATTTCCAGGGAATAATTGATAATCCATGTCCCAAGAAGGCCCAAGAGCTAATCAATCTTTCTATACAGCCACTGCACACTTTAAAAAGTTCATTTGATTTATGGCTATATGTAAATTATGTGCCACTGAGTAGAAGAATATTCCAGCTCTGCAGTTTACAAAGCTGACAAGTAAATTGGCCCATTGCGTATTCCACTCTATTGCCCCTTTCATTATTTAACTTGTAGTCATGTTCAAGCATTTTAGAGTCAAAAGAGACCATTTTGATGGAATAGTCTGACTGAATAATAGAGACTACTGAATCACAGCTAATAATTCCTGCATCAAGCTTGTCTCTTGGTTGAGTGAAGGCATCTCTTTGTTTAGGCATCTAATCTTGATTAAAAGATTTCAAATGACAACAAACTCACTGCATTCCCAGAGAAGTCAATTAGGCTAGTAAAAATCCCTATTCCTTTTCTAGCTTGAATTTGTTCGGATGTAATGCTACTGTACTTTCAGATATAATGGTGTTTAATGCTGAATTGGTGAGCCCTGCTCTAGGATATACACTTCTTATATATGTTTATAAACACAAAGTCAGTTGAGAAGCTACCAGAATAGGAAATAAATCATACTAATGAAATGCTTGCTGAGAAAACAATCTGTTGTCTCTTTCTGTATATACCTGGTGCCTTATGACATAGGGGATGAATTCTTTTTGTGGATATATGCTTACAGAACTGGAGGTGAAACATCATTTTTCAAAGAGCTCGTGATTGATTCTCAGGGTGGAGATGAAGATTTAATTACATCCCACACCACATAACTATTTTTTTCTAAGTTTAAAAATTTACATTTACAGTAAGTACCTGTTTTGTACCTGAACTTACTGGAGGTACAAAAGTGCAGTTCCGAATGCCTCATCTTTAAAATGCATTTCTAAAGGAAACGTTACAGGATGTTTTTTGAGAACTGTTTTATTCCTCAAAGAAGTTTCCCATGTAAATTAAAATCTAGACCTCTCCTAAAATAGAACTTGCATTGTTATGATAAATATGCCCAGAAGCATGAGCACTGTACAAATGATTCACAGTTAATGAACTATGCCTTACTTCCTGAGCTGAATCTCAGAACACATTTGCTCAAATTGATTTGAGCTCTAATGAGTTGGTGACTCTTCAATATCCACTTAAAAGGAGAAGTGACATAATTTCATTTGCCTAAGGTGAGCCTCAAGGTTCTTAAATAGCCCATTCTTTTAGGTCTTTATACAGATTATCACTAATACATATTCTTCAGCTATTAGGACTCCACTGATACTTGACAATAAGGAGGAGGAGGAGGCAGTCAGTGTCTTAAACTGGCCAGATGCAAAACAAAAACCACTTCAGTTCACCAAATCTATTTAAAACAAGCACATATTGCAAACAGAAATAAAAGCAAAGCTATGTCAATATACAGATTTAAGTTCTCTAGTATGATGAACAGAGCACAATGTGGGGTTTATCAAATGGATAAGGATACCATTGACCCATAGGAAAACAGTATTTTTCCTCAAAGCTACTCCTACTGAAAGCTTAAGCACACTTTCTCTTCCATTTCAGTACTCAATGACAACCCAAACAAAAGTTCAGGAAAAGCAAACCTATTATTATACATGTCAAACACAAAAAAACCCACATACCAATGTGTATATACAATAGATGGGATAAAAACCTATCTTGCATTCCCAAAATTAAGATATCTGATAGTGTAAGGGCTAATGACACCTCCATGGATCATTAGCTTGTTTAAATGCCACCTCCATGAATTTTTATTCTTCCCCTTCCAGCATCATTCTCCTGGTTATATTCCAGGTGTCCTTTGATATATGCCAAGCAAAGCATGAGCTGAGAAAGACCAACTTCATATCGAAGTGCTGCCTATTCCAGATCAATTAGCAATTGCTGCAAACTGCTTAGCCTGCATATATCTAATACAAGACACAGGGAAGAACATCAGTTAACTAACAGAGGCAGAGTTTTATAATTTGAAGATCCAAATTTGGAAGACAACTAGAACAATTCTAACATTTATCTCTTCCTGTACTCTTTTTGATTATCAATTAATGATGTGTGCAAAGCAAAATGGTTTTGGAGAAGAAGGGAGAAAATTCATTAAAAAGCAAAACAAAACTCCAGTACTGTAAAAGTTGTGGGTGCTTAAGTAAGTCACAGATTTCACTCAAATTCTCTTTTTATTTAGCAAATAGAACAGTGTCCTGTTCACAAAGAGGTTTTGTTGAAAAGACAACGTTAAGCTTCTGGCCCCCATTACAAACCTAAAAATCCTTTTCAGTTAATTAATTAACTTGAAAACATTAAATTAAAATCTGTGTTATCACATTATGTCACTATAAATCCCCATCTTGTTGAAATATTTGGAGGCACAATTTTTTAGTAAAACAAATAACAAAATATTGAACCAACAAGTATCTAACAGATAATTGGAAGCCCCTGTGTCCCAATTTAGAAGTGGATGTATACTCACACAGTACAAAACAGGAAATTTACCACTGTTTTTATTTCCTGTTTTACAATCTTAGATGCAGAGTGTATTAATAAGGCAAAAACCATATCAGAATGTAATTTCTGTGTTTGTAGTTACAGCAAATTTATCAGATCTCAATTGATCAACAAATTATTCACTGTGCCATTTGGTCATATATATGTATCAATATGATCTTTGATCTGTAAAGGAAGCTGCTAAAATCATATGCAAGTGGCAACAACAGAATTCTGTGTTAAAAAGAACCACAGACCATGTTAGAGAAAGTTATCCCCCTTTCCAGGAGATGTTGGAAGCTTGCAGTATTTTCACTCAACACTGAGCCAAAATAGCACATATTCTCCATTTACTTATTTGCTTGAAGTGTCATAGGAACAACATGAGCACATTCTTGGAATCTGTTTTTAGAAAAGAACTTGGAAGAAATTTAGTTAACCAGCCCCTAGTTTTCCAAGATGTGCAGTAATTGTCCACAACTTGTGGCATCAGAAGACGAGGCAGGGAAATTCCTTGCAGAGCTTTGACTTTGGATGTGATTTCTAGATTTCAGTGAAACTGTGTTTCAAAGCACACTTAGTCATACTTGGGGAATTTCTTTACCTTTCAGTCGAGGACTATGCACATGCATTCTTTGCAGATGAAGATTTATTGGGATGAATTCTAGTGTTTTTTCTCCTTTGCTACAGCTTGATTTAAAGGAAGAACCTGAAAAACAAAAGTTTAAAGAATCATTGTCTTAACCACCCAGATGTTTTTGTATTCCTTTTAAAGGGAGACAATACTTGTATGTGAGGAGTTGTCTTTAATTTACCTTCAATGGATAATTATATATTAGGAGATGAAATGTTCACTGAGTCTCAGCATGTATCCATACTGGAAGCAGCAAAGCAGCATTTAATTCACAGAGCAATCTAACTGTTTTATTCTGGGAGACAGATACTCTTCCCTGCTGTCTGAAATCAGTCTGTAGTCTGCTGGAGACAACGCAGCAGTTAATGTGCATTGTGTATATTCTGTGCTAAAACTGCGAGGTTACAGAGCTATGATGGCACTGCATTTTTCCAAGTAAGATTATTTTCTTTGAAGAAAAGTATTGTATTGAATAGGCTATGCGTTCTTCCTAGAAAGGTCAAATAAAGAAACACAAACTATCTTAAGAAAAGCTATATATTTGTTCAGAGGAGGCATGATGCCTTGGAAAAACAAAACAAAACAAATTAATATGGCTGTATATTTCCAAAACATTAGAATTTGAGTAGTTTTTTGGTAGCGTAAAGAAAAATAATTAAAGTCCGACAGCATGAAAATATAATTTACCTGAACACATTTAATACAGAATCTGTATAAAATAAAAGGGTGTAGATTAGGAAAGAGAGGTGGCCTTGTCTTCTAACTCAGGCAGCCCAACGTTCACCTAGGCCACTTTTCCAACATTCTATCATTTCGCCAACTATTAATTACTAGAACTAAAATTCCTCTCACTCAGATGGAATTTTTAAATAAGTTTTGCCAAGGTTCAGCCTTTTTTTGAAGCAAACACATAAAAAGATAAAGAAAATATTTTAAATTGTTTTTTGCTTGCCCAATCAAGACTTGCTAGTGTTTATCTGTTGAAACTGCCACAGGACTGAGCACTGAGCCTCCCAATATAAACCACTCTGCCAGAGGGCACCAACGATGCTCCAGACCAGCCAAGCATGCTCAGGCTGCTCCCTAAGTTAGGAACTTAAAATTATAATTTAATACAGATGAAGAGCACAGCCAGGAGTCAAAATTTTAGATTAGACAGGAAATCCCATGATGCAGATTGAAACAAACAAATAATTTTCAAAGTTCCACTCCCTCCCAATATCACCAAATCTGTGCTTTAGAGTTACCTGAAATTACTGGGCTTTTTGTTTCCTAACACTTATATCTTCCTGGTATATTTCCTTACAATAAAATGCTTTACATTCTCTCAAATTCTCCCATAACTGAGGATAAAAGTGTTTGCCAAAACAACTCAAATCTGAAATAGTTTTAACTTTCTTAAACATCCATTTTCAATAAATATGCTGGTAAACCAAAATTGCTGTCTAACACTAATGTGGCTTCCTCATACTTCCACAGCAATCTCTCAACTTCAAAAAGAAATTAGGTGGTCTCCTAACAGCCTTCTCCACTAAATTCCCAAATAGTTTGGTTGAGTTCAAGTGGGTATCACTCAAAAAGCCCAACGTGAGATTATTGTGCTGGGGAAGCATGAGCATATTTTGGAGAAATTTTATTTGCAGGTGCCATCTGCCCTTCTGAACAATTCAACACAAACTCAGGCGATGTTTTAGGATGAAGAAAGACACCTGCACTGGCTACACTGAACAGCAAAATGGTTTTTGGCATGCCTTGAAATATGTTGACCTGAAAAGTCTGAATTAAAATTGTACTCACATCCCTAATCTTAGCAATTTCTACTTCATAAGTACTTGAATTTCAACGTGCTCCCAACGTAACTATTTGTTCAACTACAGTATTAAATCAAATCTATGTCTGGCTCGCTTTTCTGATCTTGTATACAATCTTGTATTAGACTGCTTTGTTTTCTGATTAATGTCCCTTTCTCTTTTACATGTGCTGATTTGCTCCTCCCGGATGACCTCAGTTTCCCAGGACCACATTATTTCTCTCAAGACCCAATTAAGATGGGTCCTTTAACATTATAAACCCTTTAGAAAGCCACTTTGCACAACACAGGTCTTGCAGGGTTTATGTTTAAGAGATTATATTGTCTGTTTTTTAAAATCTCAAAATGTTCCCTCAATATCTTCCTGAATGTTATAATTATTACATTGGATCTGTCATTATCTGTATTTATTGGCTTGTTTACGACACTTTATGGAGCGCTTTCAAGATTAATTAGGCAAAGATTGAAAATACATATAGATACTATTTAAAACAGAATCAGGAAGTGCCATACTGGGCTAGACAGTAGATGCCAAAATTGGAACTGGGATATTCTGATGATGACAAACAATCATAAATACAAGAAACGTCACTTCTGCCAACAAAATGGAAATAATTATACAACATTTAGTGCAACACAAGAGCTTTTTCCCCCACCAAATATTTAAGCAGCTGACCGACTGCTTTCAAAAAGGTGACTTTCAGTTAGAGACTGGTTTTTTTTAATACACTCAAATCGGATTTCTCCTTTTCTGTGACCAAGATCTCTGCATCCAGCTCTGGGCTCCCAGCGCAGGAGGGACACAGACCTGCTGGAGTGAGTCCAGAGGAGGCCACAGAGATGCTGATTGGAACAGTTCAGCTTGGGAAAGAGATTTCAGGCTGATGCAATTGCAACCTTACTGCCTCAGTACCTGGAGGGAGCTTACAATAAAAGCTGGAGCGGAACTTTCTACAAGATCATGTGATGACAGGACAAGGGGATTCAAACTTAAATGAGGAGATCTGGATTAGACATAAGGAAGAAATTCTTTAATGTGGAGGGAGGTGAGACACTGGAACAGGCTGCCCAGAGGAGCTGGGGATGCCCCATTGCTGGAAGTATTCAAGGCCAGGCTGGATGGGAGTTTGAGTAACCTGGTCCAGGTGGGCTAGAACTTGATAATCTTTAAGGTCCCTTCCAATCCAAACCATCCTTTGATTCTAAGATTTTTATGTATTTTATTCCCACTGAATATGCCAGTATTTTATAGCTAACAATCTAGTAAGCTCTGAAAGGTTCCAGATAAAATCACAGATTCCCACCTGTATGCTTCCCAAGCTCTGCCAGAGTGTCCTGGTACATGCTCAGCAACTGATCACAGTGAGCAATTACACTTTTGCGCATGTTGTCCCAGTGAGGAGCAAGCTCTCCCAGGTCTTTAAGCTCCTGATTCCTGTACCAAAAAGCAAAAAGGGAAGGCGCTAATTAACTCATTAATCTATCAAGGTTCATCCAAATTAATCTAAAACAAGTTTGCTACAAAACATCAGAAAGATTTCTAATTGAAATAAAATCCATTTTCGGACTGCTTGTGAGATCTGCTTTTCATCTCTCTTTTACAAGTAAACAATAAATTATGTCAGTAGATAATGCAGTAACTTTTGTGCTCAAAACTCATCTGGTATAAATGCAGTAACCTTCAAAATGAAATACCACTTCTTTCATGAAGGAAAGAAGGCTTCCAGGCTCCAGAGAGTTGTGCTCAGAGCAAGTAACTTTATCTCAAGAGATATTAAACAACATTGGAAAGAATATAAAGTTTCTTTTTCCTGCAAAACTTTCAGTATGGTTGTTTTGATGCACTACTCTTTGTATACTTTCATAAACATTTCATAAACACATATTTCTAGCAGTGTTTCTACAAATTCAGTTTAATCAACACATCAGCTCTCACCACATTTCTTCAGGATTCAAAACAAAATATACACAAAAAATCCCAACACCTGCTCCCTAAAATGTCATGTCCAGTGTTCATCAGGTCAAAAAAGTACTGCTGTGGTAACCAAACAGGTCACTGGAAATCCAAAAGGAAATCCTTTAGTAAATTATCAGTTTTCCTGTACACTCCTGAGAGCTGACCTGAGTGAAATAGAGATCATCTGAATTTCCTGCACAAACAAGCTTAGTATTTTGGGCTTTCTGTTTGGTTTTTCCTCTTGCAGAGGAAGTTTCTCCTGTATCTCTCCCAAAGCCATTTTGTGGGACCTGCTTTTAAGGAAAATAAAAGATCTTCAGTCAGTCTTCAAACATCTGGAATTTAACAGGAGAAAATGTTTGCAACACAACCAGTTTTCATTATTTTCCTTGGAGCATCAAGAAGAGTGTTCCACTGTAATTCTTGGAAGTCTCCAAAAAGTCTTCCAGAAGACAGTTCTTGCATACAGAAAAATTATGTAAGAAAAAGCAAAAATAGGGTAGAAGAGGTGGAAAGAGGGAGGAAAGGACCAGTGAGCTTGCAGCGCAGGAACACAGAGCTCACTTATGTGAGCAGCAGATCTGACCATTAGTCAAAAAAGCCTTAAAATGACTTCTTAAATGGAACAGCAACACACTGGTGGTGCTTTCCCCATCATTATTAGCTTTGCATTAGTGTGAGCAGTGCAGTCAGAACAAGCTCCATAGGCAGACCTCTGCTCCTGGTGTAGGTGACAATCAAAACCAGAGAGACTGCACTGGAAGCGGAATTAAAGCATTGCATTTGTACATGTTCTTGAAAATATCAACATGGAAACAAAGACACAACACGTGGACTTGCTGACAGTCTATGTTAACGATATTATTACTTTCTGCCATTTAATTGCTCCTGAAGCTGAACCAATTAAACTTTCCTCCAGCAATACAAACTGGTAATGCTGTAGCATAAGAACAATCTGTCACGAAGGGATTTGAGAGGATAAACCAAACATTCTCAGGGACCATTTTCTTTGCCAGTTTTTAGCAGTATAACATGAGGTTCCCTTTCAATTAAAATCTTAGGGCTTCCTTCTCAGCAAAGTGTGTAAAATTTGTCAGGGTATGCAATTTTGTTTATGTGCAGCGATAATGTTTTGGCCCTTAATATTTATGGTGTCTGATTTAATAGTTTTAGCAACAATGTTTGGACCTGGCTGGCTTCCAAAACTTTACTACTCCTTCTGTATAGGAATAGAGTATTCTATCCAAGAACTACATCCCTGCCTCCATCTAAGCTCATGCCTGGAGCTGCTGGTCTCAAACTGAAGTTTGAGAGTTAACTCCACTGACATCAATAGCAATGGGAATATTAATTTTAATAGGTCTTCAAGAAATATCAAATCCTGTCCCCATTACTGGTGACAAGGTTGGTATTTGTTTCTCCTCAGAAACATGTACAAATCAATGAAGTAAAAATTCAGTCTTCAATATGTGGCAAAAAAAGACACATCAACAATGCTTAAAGTGAGAGTACAGCGCTATAGCAATCTAGAGCATACACAGCGTGGAAATTTTAAAGACTACGATTTCTGAATTTATTTGCATTTTAAACTCCAGCAAAATCAAAACCATTAGAAAACAGGATTATATGGCAGACACTTCCATAGAAAACAGTCTCATAGCCTCACTTTATATCTATTTCTTTTTCTAATGAAATTATAGAAGACAGAGCATTTAAATTGGATTTATGTCTCGTGGTCTTTTTACAGTTTATCACTGCTGTTGTTGACTCCATAAAATTCTGAGTTATGAATGAAAAAAGAGTTGTCTTTTCTATATCTAAACTCCATCAACAATACTCCACAGTACCAAGCTTTATTATTATTACATGAAAGGCCTTTTCTAAAAGTACACAGAGTGGAAAAACCATAATATTTTCCATTTTTGAAAAAGTTTACAGTTCACACTAATACAATTGTTGAAATTTTTAATAATATTTTAATACTTTAATGTTAACTTATTTCATTGAATAACTTTAAAAATCCACTTCAACCAGTAACTGTGTCAAACAACAATTGTGCTATTAAAAAGCACATAAGCTGAAAATGCTGTATGAAGGCCAAGTAGCAATTTTTTATACATACAGCTTCAAAAATCTAATGATGTGTTTCCTAGTAAAGCAAACATGACAAATTCAAAACCTAGAAGACTAAGTGATTTTGGCCTCCGCTAAGCAAAATGAGCTTCTGAAATCTACTTTTGCAAAACATCAGTGCGCGAGGGCGTACACGGCCCTAAGTCCGGCTAGCTGAAGGGGTAAAGTGGCCGACGCCCCTGCGCATCTGAGGCCAGCCCCCCTTGGCGTCCTGGCCTCGGGCTGGGCTGGATTGCGGACTTGGGTTCGCGCTGGACGAGACGAGAGAGGAGGCGACCACTTGCTGGGGGTAAAACGTCGGTTTATTGAAGAGCCCACATGCAGCACAGGGCAAACCAACAGGTGGAAAAACCCACAGCAAAAATGGCCCCGAACACGGGGGGAGACAGAGTTTTACAGGGAAGGGGTGGAGACGGGAGGGGAAGCCCAGCTAACCAATAGGGGAACATGTGGGGAGGTACATAAGAAAACTGACACAAGAACTTATCCAATAAGGAGGGGCCCTGGGACGCCAGCCAACTATGACCCCAGAGAGAAGAATGTTCTCGAAAGCAGGGAGGAGTGGGGGGTGATTGACTGGGCCCAGGGAGGAGGAAAACTTTACTTATATGGTGGGATAAGGGAGGAGCAGTTATGTAACTTGAGAGATTGACAAATAAGGGGGACAGGGGTAACCGTGGTAACATAACTGCCAAAGACTCTGTGGCGGGAAAACTGGAGGGGGAAGAACCATCTTACAAAGAACAGGGAGAGAATAATACCTAA
This sequence comes from Melozone crissalis, assembly GCF_028551555.1. Classification (NCBI taxonomy): domain Eukaryota; kingdom Metazoa; phylum Chordata; class Aves; order Passeriformes; family Passerellidae; genus Melozone; species Melozone crissalis. Next base: position 165,440 of record NW_026536130.1, read on the forward strand.
AATGGGGGAACAAAACAAGAAACTTAAAAACACACTACAACATCTCCCCGTTTCTTAACAAATAAAATAAAAAGAACGGGAAGTCCACAGAAACTTAAAATTCAGGATCTCGCGGCTGGTCCGGCCAGGCCTCGCTTTCTTCGAGCTGGAATCCGCCCGCCCCTGGGTGGTCGAAGGACGGTGCAGTCGCCCCTTCCTCATCTGTAGCTTCTTCGGCCTCCGAGGAGAGGTCTTCCAGCTCGATGGGCTTGTCCGACGGGACTGCGGCATGGTTGACAGATGCTGAGGTATCTCTGACCATTAGTCTCTGGACCAAACCGCGGATCAAAATAATGAAAACTAAAAGTACTAATTAACTCAGAACAACCTTGCAAACAGATTCTATTATGGAACCGGCCCACCCGCTGAGGCCCCAACCCTTGAAAATGTCCCCCAGCCAGTCAGAGGTTTCTTGCTTGACCTGATGGACAAGGTCTTGCAGCCTCTTGATGGAATGTCTGGCGTCCTCGGCTCGAGAGGATAGGTTCAGGCAGCAGAGGCCCTCAAACTCCTCACAGTGATGATGATGGAGCAGCAATAGAAAATCTATTGCTGCTCTGTTTTGGAGTGTCGCCTTCCTTGTTATTTCCTCGTCTGTGAGGAGGTCGTAGAGCGCGGCCGAAGTAAAATTTGCTTGTTTAGCCACCCAGCACTCTAGACAGCCCAATTCACCTAGAGCCTTCGCCACCGATACCCAAGGCAACAAGATGGTAAAGGCGACGGATTTTGAGTGTGACCAATGAGTAATTTCATCATCACAATCCTCAATGAGATCCTTGAGATCTCTTTTAGGTCTAGCCAATTTAGATGTGATGTTTGTCTTCTTCCAATTGATAATTTGAGTGACGTTGGGGGTAAACAGTGTCAGCCGGCCAAAAGTGCACGGCCCTTCCGACCAGGCCAGAGGGGATGCCTGCCCACGCCCGGTCGCCACAATTAAAAACACGCCTCGGGGAAGGGAGTAAGGGGTCCGTCTGGTAGTGGTGGGGCCGAGGATCTTTAGGACAGCCTTACACCACTGCTTAGCTTGGTATTCTAACTTGGACTGTAGCACTACCTCACTACCCCTCTCGACGGGGGTGATTGTATAATCAAACTGAAAGCAAATTGATGCATTGGTCGAACCGAGGAAATGTAACTCTGTGGGCTCGGAGGGTGCAGGATCTAGCCTGCTCACTCCGTCTCTCCAGGCGTTGGAGGAATCACAACTGGGGAGGATAGTGAGGCTCTGGGCTAGGATAGCATTAAAGGCACTTTAGAAGGCAGGGAGAAACTCGCCTGGAGAGAAAGGGATCCCCACAAGGCGACATCGGGTCCTCTGCTGCGCCCGTGTCTAGGCATATACTGTCCTGTCCTAACGATTGAGCCAAGGCACGCCAGACGTTGACTTTCCGCTGGGGGATGACCCACGGCTCCGAAGGTGGCAAAAGGAGTCCGCAGGTCGTCATGATCGCCATTAGCAGGCTAGGGTTGGGAGTCAGCGATGTTGAAACGGGGGCCATGGGGGAGATGTAACTGAAATGAGATAAGATAGTAAAAGTATGACGAATTCACAAAAATGGTTCTTCTCCAAACAACCAGTTTAAGTAAAACATACAGGGGGTAAGAGCTGGAGCAGGGGGTGAATGGGAGGAAACATGACATAGGAGGTCAAGGGGTGGAGGAGAAGCTGGAGGAGAGGGCTCTTCTGTAACTGGGGGAAGATCCGGAAAGAAAGACAAAGATTGATGGTGTGGTTTCCTCCGCCAACGCCAACAAGCTTGCCGGACTTGTGGTACTGCCTCCTTCTTAGTCCTCTGTTTCGGGACGAAGGGCCTGACCCACTTAGATGGAATCCACCTGGGGCCTGAGGGAGTGGACACGCAGGCATATCCCCTCCCCCAGGTCACCAGGTCAAAGGGGCCCTCCGTCCGCCAGGTCTCCGGATCTTTTACAAGAACCGGTGGCCTGGCTTTAGGCTGCAGCTGCTGGTGACTGCCAAAGTGCCGGACCACTGGAGGATTTTGGCTGTCAAAAGAGCAATTTAGAAAGTTAAGCGTGTACAATGCCCTTGACAGCCGGACGTGGGGGGTCTCCACCTTCATCGCCGGTTGTTGCCGGGATAAGATCTTCTTAAAGCTCTGGTGGGCCCTCTCCACCATGGCTTGGCCTGTTGGGGAATAGGGGATGCCAGTCGTATGGACTACTCCCCATTGCTACAGGAAGCTCCGCAGCTCCTTGGAGGTATACGCAGGGCCATTATCTGTTTTTAGGGCCCTAAAGATGCCCAAGACAGCGAATGCCTGAAGCAGATGCTTCTGCACATCCGCTGCCTTTTCACCTGTGTGGGCAGAAGCATAGATAGCCCCAGAGAAGGTATCAACTGAGACATGGACGTAACACAATCGACCAAAAGATGGGACATGCGTCACGTCCATCTGCCACACTTCGCAGCTCGCCAAACCTCGGGAATTGGCCCCTGAGGCCACAGTAGGCATCTGATCTTGTTGGCATTGGGGACATGTGGCCACTATCGCCTTGGCCTGATCCTGTGTCAGATTGAACTGCCGGACCAGGCCAGGCGCATTCTGATGGAAAAGTTGGTGACTGATCTTAGCCTGGCCGAACACGTCTGGGAGAGGGGCCTGCGTAACAGCAGCCGCGGCCAGAGAGTCGGCACAACGGTTGCCTTCCGCAATAAACCCGGGCAGATCAGTATGTGATCTCACATGCATAACATAAAAAGGGTGCTCGCGGTGGGAGACTAGCTTGACGAGCCTGTTAAGCAATTCAAATAATCTTTTGCTGGTGACCTCTTGAAGAACCGCAGACTCAGCTTGAGACACTACACCTGCGACATATGCAGAATCTGTAACCAAATTAGAAGGCCCAGGGAACCTCTGGAATGCCCTGACGACTGCGTCCAACTCAGCAACTTGTGGAGAGCCCTCCACAACAACATCAGTCTCCCACTGCTGAGTCTGAGGATCTTTCCAAGTCATTACTGACTTGTGGGATGCTCCAGACGCGTCTGTGAAAACTGTCAAGGCATCCAGCAGCTTCCTGCTCTGAACCTTTTTCAGCGATAATTTAAACTCCGAATTGAATAATTTGCAGGCCGGCCGATCTACTGCGATGCGCCCGGTGTAGCTGTCGAGTGCAAACTGAAGATATTCATTAGTTTGCAGCAGTTCTTCAAAGGTCTTTAATTTGAGTTGTCCTGATTCTAATTTAATTGGGATATGTATGCATGCGAAATCACACCCCGCCAGCTCCCTGATCCTCGATCTTGCTTTGAGGATCAGTTCGGCTACCAACTCCTGTGGCCGTGTCATTCTTTTGGACCGATGGTGGCTGAGAAACACCCACTCTATAATTAAGAGGGGGTCACCCAGCCCCTGGTCCTTTACACTGGTGTCCCACTGGTGTATCACGCCATGGAGATGTGGCAATTTTCTCAGTATAATAAATTTGAAGGGCAGGCCCGGATGGTAACGGTGGGCCTGCCTGGCCAAAATAACTTTCTGTATCTTCTCCAAAGCCACCCCTGCCTCTGGGGTGAGAGCCCTAGGGGAACTCAGCCCCTCTCCCCCTTTCAACAAATTGAAAAGGGGGGCTAGGTCTTCAGTTGAAATGCCTAGCCAGGGTCTCACCCAATTTAAAGACCCACACAGCTGATGGACATCCGCTAGGGTCTGGACTTTTGTCCTAATAGCCTATTTCTGCGGAACAATGGTCCGCTTTGTGATTTCGAGGCCCAGGTATTTCCAAGGTGGCATCCGCTGAATTTTGTCCTGCTGGAGCTCGAACCCTGCAGCAACCAACGCATTGGTTGTCAGGTCAAGCGCATGGGCAAGCAGACTGTGGTCGGGTGCACACACGAGGATGTCGTCCATGTAATGGTGAATGATGACGGCATTCCCGAGGGCTGTACGTATGGGTGACAGCAGCAAAGCGACATACCATTGGCAGATCACAGGGCTGTTCTTTAGGCCTTGCGGAAGCATTCGCCAATGATAGCGCTTGGCTGGGGACTCACGATTGATGGATGGAACCGTGAACGCAAAGCGCGGGGCATCGTCTGGGTGCAGGGGAATCTGGAAAAAACCATCTTTTATATCTATAACTGCCAAATTCCAGTTTTGGGGGAGCATTGCTGGGGAAGGCATCCCTGGCTGAAGAGGACCCATGTCCATTATTTGTTCGTTAATTTGGCGGAGGTCGGTCAGGAGCCGCCACTTGTCCTTATTAGGCTTCTTAATGACAAACACTGGGGAGTTCCAAGGTGACATTGTCTCCACCAGGTGGCCTTTCAGTAACTGCTCCTGAATGAGCTCATTGAGCGCTTTTAATTTTTGCTTGTTGAGTGGCCACTGCAAGACCTGTACTGGTTTATCTGACAGCCAATTCAGCTTCCAGGTCTGGCGCTCCTCAGTGGCCACTGCCCGAAAAACCTGGGGAGCCTTTGGGAGGTCAATTCTGGCTCCCCACTGGGCTAGTAGGTCCCTTCCCCAGAGAGGCTCGGTGTAATCTAAAACGAACGGGCGTATAGAGGCCAATTGCCCATCGGGCCCCTTAATTTGCACAATGCTCTTAGATTGATTGGCCAATTGAAGGCCCCCAACACCTGAGATTGTGCCCGCAGCGCTTTGCAAGTCCCAATGTGACGGCCACTCCCGAGAGGGAATGATCGTCACATCCGCACCTGTGTCCAAAAGACCCCTCACGATCTTTCTGTCCCCTCCCAACGAGAGCTGACAAGTCAGGCGGGGCTTCTCCCTCCCCACCAGCTGTGCCCAGGCTACTGTCGGAGGCGATGTCCTCTCCACGGAGTTCTTCCAATTATCTTTATCTGGAACCGGAATAGCCTGGGCAATGATCTGTCCCTTAGGGAGGAAGAGTGGGGGTCGGACACAGTACAGCCCTACCGCGAAATGGTCCCGGTCGGTAGTTACTAGACCAGGGACGATGTGAATGTCTCGCGGTGTGTGCTTTGTGTCCCCGACGACTGTCCACCTGCAACGTCCAAGTTTCCTCCAGCGACCCGGGTGTTGCAGGTCGACAGACACCAGCTGGATGTCACTACTAGGGAGATAGAAGTCCCTAGTTAGCTGCAGCCTGTAGGGACAGAGGACATGGTGTCAAGCGCAGGTGTAGGCTGAATACCACAGGTATGTGTCAAGTCTGGTACTAAGTAAGACAAATCCGGCAGTGTGTACGGCAGCTCTCTGTCGTCTCCTCCCTCCCCGCTTGTTTTTAAGTGGCCTGCCGCATTTTTGTCTTCGCGCAGGGAGGGGCTGGGCTCCAGGCCTAGTTTTTTGTGCCCTTACTCTCCTCCTTTTCCCGCTTCCTTCTATACTCCAAATAATCTAATCGTATCTGGCATTGAGGCATCCAATGCCCTGTCTTGCCACAGAGGTGGCAGGGGTGGGTGGCTGTTGATCTTCTGCCGGACCCGGGTGTTGGGGGCCCGGCAACGGGGGCAGCTTCTATATCAAAGAAGTCCGGTTCGGGGTCCTCCGCAAAAGCCACTGAGGCTCTTTTAGGCCGCGATGGTAAGGATACCTGGCCTACCACGGCCTCTATCATGGCCTCCACCGTGGGCCGGGGACTTCGAGGGAGCCTCCTGATGGCCTTCCGACACTCTAGGTTGGCGTTGCTATACGCCATCCTCCAGAGCATCTTCTCCCTGTCGTCGTCCCCGGTCGCCTGGGCCTCCACGTATCTGTAGAGGCGCTCGATAAAAACCATGTAAGGCTCTTGCGGCCCCTGCCGGACTTCATCGTCCTCCCATTGGGAGGTCATCACCTCTAGCTTATAAAAGGCCCGCTCTGCTGCCTTAGCGGTCTCTACAAGCTGAGACGAGAACAAGGCCTTTGCTTGAGCTATCCCCTCTGCCCACTGTCCCTCGCCTAAAAGATATTCTTGGGAAATTGCCAAACCGTCCGCGTCATGAGACACTGAAGGATTCCCCCAAAGAATCGGGAGAACCTCCACTATCTCCCTCCTCCATTCCCCCACCCAGACCCTAAACTCCATGGGTCTTGTTAAACTAGAGAAAAGGGCCCTCAGGTCCGCCGGCACCTGATCTCCCTGTGCAAGGGCATTCCGGAGCATACCCCGGAAGTATTCAGACCCGCGGGAGTAGTCCTTCTGCGCCTTGCACAGTTTCTTAATCCGGGCCTGTGCTAAAGGCACCCACTGGGCCTGAGAGCTCCCCTCCCCGCTGAGGTGGTACGTAACCGGAGCGGCTTCCAATAAAGGCGCCTGCCCCGGCTTCCAGTCATCCATCCCCCCCCACCCCGAACACAAGGCGTGAGAACCGGAAGGGGGAGCGTGGGAACCGGAGTTGGAGGAGGTTGAGGCGGAGTCTGGCAATGGGGCAGGGCGAGGGAGTGGGCGCGGCACACCGCCCCTCTCCGCCCCCTGGGTGGAGTTCAGAGGCGGAGCAGAGTATGAAGGTGGAGCAGGGGAGGAGTAAACAGGGGGCTGAACTGGGGGAGGAACCTGGGGAGGAGCCGACGGAGGATCGGAGGGCGGAGAAATGGAAGGAGCAGAGGAAAGAGATGGGGGAGGGACAACCGAAAAAGAGGTTCGGTCCAGGGGAAGGAAAGGGTTAGCATTAGGGAGGAAAGGGTTAGGAGGAGAAGAAAGAGCCCTGGCGGGAGCGGCCGCGTGGCCGCCGCCATCTCGGGCACCAAGGGACCCCTTTTGAGGGTCGTCGCAAAACCGAACAACTTTGGGGTTTGGAACCGGGGACTTGGGGACCGGGGTAGAGGGTAAGGGAAGAGAAGGAGCCTGGCCAGGGCTCCTCGAAGGGGGAGGCCGAGCCGGTCGAGGGGGAGCAGGGGCAGGATGGACCCCCTGCCTCTGGTCGGCCCTCAAAATCCTCCTCGAGGGCTCATGCCTACGGGACGAGGGAAAGGTTTGGGGGACAAGGGCAACTGAACGAGGAGAACGAGGGGACAAACCAGAAACCGCGGGACATTTCTTAGGCTCCACAGGCACGCCGAGTGTCGCATGAACTCTGCGCGCGCAATACGCCACGGTGGCTAGTTATGTCTCCCCGGAATTTATGGCCTCTTCTAATTTTGCCACAACGGCTGCCCAAAACCGCGGCTCTTTTACGCGTTCCGGGGAGACCTCGGGAAACCTAGAAAATACCCACTTAACTAAACATTTTAACTCCTGCTTGCGGGCTTTCTGACCACCCCCAAGCAACAAACCCTTCACAACATAATAAACCTCCTTCTGGGATTTTCCCAAGCCGGCACCCATTGCGCCTTTCTAGAGCAGAAACTGCTACCGCTAGAAAGGGGGAAAATCCTCTGATGACGCAACCGCACGCCCGGGAAACAACGAGAACTTAAACAATGAGCCGCCTGCCGCCGGCCCCTGCCCCCCCCACTGCCCCAAAGTCTGGGTAAACAGCCGGAGGGAAAAAGAGATTGGGTGATGGGTGCGGCCCCACGTCTGGGGAAATCCGGCACCCAAAGGGAAGAGAAAACAAAAACGGCGCGGGGACGAGGAAAAACCTCAAGGAGAGAAGGCGGGGGGGTAGGTCCCCAACGCAGGGCATATACCCCTAGGGAAAGTTAAAAAGGCAGAGGGGAAGCCGGAGAGTCCCCAGGACGGGGCCCGAACTCACCAATCCTGCTGCGGCGACAAAGAAAAAACCAGGCGAAGGTCACTCGTCTCGGGGAGTCGTCCTCTGAGGGTGCGAGGAGTCCCGACTCCCTTCCGCCGGGGAGCGCTGCTTCTAAAACGAAGCCTGCTACTACCCGGGGTAGTCTGGCGTCCAGAGGGTAAGTAAATCCCAACTCCGCAGGGTCCAGTCCGTGGTCAAAAGTCCACTTCGTCGGCCCCCACGTTGGACGGCAAACTGCGCGAGGGCGTACACGGCCCTAAGTCCGGCTAGCTGAAGGGGTAAAGCGGCCGACGCCCCTGCGCATCTGAGGCCAGCCCCCCTTGGCGTCCTGGCCTCGGGCTGGGCTGGATTGCGGACTTGGGTTCGCGCTGGACGAGACGAGAGAGGAGGCGACCACTTGCTGGGGGTAAAACGTCGGTTTATTGAAGAGCCCACAGGCAGCACAGGGCAAACCAACAAGTGGAAAAACCCACAGCAAAATGGCCCCGAACACGGGGGGAGACAGAGTTTTACAGGGAAGGGGTGGAGACGGGAGGGGAAGCCCAGCTAACCAATAGGGGAACATGTGGGGAGGTACATAAGAAAACTGACACAAGAACTTATCCAATAAACATAGAACAAAGGAGGGGCCCTGGGACGCCAGCCAACTATGACCCCCAGAGAGAAGAATGTTCTCGAAAGCAGGGAGGAGTGGGGGGTGATTGACTGGGCCCAGGGAGGAGGAAAACTTTACTTACATGGTGGGATAAGGGAGGAGCAGTTATGTAACTTGGGAGATTGACAAATAAGGGGGGCAGGGGTAACCGTGGTAACATAACTGCCAAAGACTCTGTGGCGGGAAAACTGGAGGGGGAAGAACCATCTTACAAAGAACAGGGGGAGAATAATACCTAAAATGGGGGAACAAAACAAGAAACTTAAAAACACACTACAACACATCAGAAGCAAAGAGCTTAGCAGGATTCAAAACAAGAGGGGACATTTCTGCAGATTATATTTGCAAAACTTCTGTAATATTGTAACAGCTTAAAAATTCTGAATATTTATCAAACAGCAGCTTTGGAGTAAATATAAACTATAGCTTTGGGATATGACTCAATCATTCATACATAATGGAAGTTTAGAAGCTTCTAAGGAAAGGAGCACAGGAATTATTCTTCCTAACAAAGTTCACTTTAAAATGTATGGATAACCACTTCAATTTTTTTTTTTTTTTAAAGAACAGAATCAGATAAAATTACTCTCATTTTTCTTTGCTACAAGATATGCTTCTGTGATATATAGGCAATAAACTCCAGACAAACAATATAACATTCCCTCCAGAAATAAAATACTCATAGCTTTTTCACTCTGTTGTTTCCAAACCAGGCAAATAATTATTACGGAGGAGTCAATAAGAAAAAAAAAAGAAAAAAAAGAAAAAAAAAAAGGCATGTTTTTCTTTCTCTACTAATAATCTCATTTTAGACTCTCTTGAAAACAGTTGCAATTTTTGTCTCCTTACAGAATTTCCCAAAATTATTTCAAGTTTTGGTGAGCCTGACCCGACAGGCAACTAAAAACTTCAATGTGAGTTGTGCTTACCTTTGCATGCCCTGAACAGTTGTTTAGAAACAGAAAAAGAGAAAACAAAGCAGAAAAAAGAGACAAAAGAAACCCCACCAGAACCCCATGAGCAAACTACCCACCCCAAAAATGGCAACAAATACATTTAAAATTATTTTAAAGCCTCTTTTCCTATGCATGTGAGGAGAATAGACTGGGATTTGCAAAGCCATGATACGATTTTATATGGTTCCTAAGAGATGAAAACTTTAAGTTCCTTTTAAATTTCTATCCACTACACTTTTTATTATACAAAAGTGTAGACAATTATAAGCTAAATTTAACTTGTTTCTCCCTTCCTACTTTAAGATCATTTTGCTTCCATTCCTGCTTTAAATTCTTTCCCTTAAAGTTAAAATAAAGTCAAATACTGTTAGAAGTTACAAATTTCAAAGCATCATGTCAATAAATGAAAGGGTTTGGTTAACAATGAACACTGAAGTTTTATCAAGAGACAATCAATCTCAAGATGGCGAGAAAAGGGAATTTAAACTACAATTTTTAATGAATACTGAATAGCATTAACACTTACTGGCACATTTTTATAGATAATTGCTTCAGGCCTGACTATATTGAAGCCACAATAAAAAAAATGAAACAGGCTGAGTATGATAAGTGGCTTCTGAGACAGAAATATTTATCCTTTTATACTAACAGAGGGGAAAAGACACAGAGAAGAATACTTGAGCCCACACCGAATATAGCAGCATCCTCCTCACACGTTCTACTAGACTACAAGTGTAAGGACTCCACAAGAACACACATCTCCACAATTGCTTTTCTTGAAAAAGAAAGGCCAGACAAAGCAGAAGCTCCAACCCACACTCTTATATGATGGTAGATGACACAGATGCTCCTGTTCCCACCATCTGCTGGTATTCTACATAGTGTTGCTCATTTTGGTTAGTCTTATCTCCTCCTCCAGACTGCATCAATCACTTGGTCTCTTTCTTTCACACCCACACTTTCAACTAGGCTTGAACAGCTCAACCACACCGGCAGTCAGGAAAATCAGAGGCACTTATCTCAATCTTTGTGCCACTGTTACTTCTGTTTCTTTTTCAAATCTTTATTTTGGTGAAGAGAAAACCCCACCATGGTGAATTCTTCCTAGGAGTTTGTCCAGGGAGGTGAATTCTATAATATGATACAACAACAAGGGCTATTACTTGTATTATGCCTTTGGAGAGAATAATGCAGAAGTAGTAAAAGTGGTTCAAGTAATCCTCTAACATTTAAAAGGCACTTACCCATGAGGCAAATGAAAATATGGGAAGTGCATGAACTGTGAGACTCAGTATAATCTATTTTTATTGCTTACTGCAAAAACCTTGCCCATAAGTATTCTCAAACAAGATGAGGCCATAAATGCCTAAACACAGTACTAAATGAATAAAATAAACTATTATAACAATTCATAGGAATTTTATAACCCATCATCACCATGCATAAGGATGTATCAGTCCAGTGACTTTATTAAAATCAAGATTCCAGCCTCCCACATGCTGTTCTATTGGCATATAAACATCACAGGGAAGCAACAGATGGGGTAAATAAAAAAAGGAAAAGAAGCTTGATACTGCAGAACAAACAGCCACAACAGGTTGTTTTGGGATGTGACACAACAGGAAGGAATTGCCTCAAAGCGCACAGGATGGCTTTGGAATGCAGCACTGGGTCCCAGCATCACTCTTACACATGAGACCAGCTGCCCATCTATGTGTTAAGTAACTTGCATGAGGAAGGAGGCAATATCTTCTACATCATCCATTATCGCTGGAAGAAGAAGGAGGCACTGTCTTCAGGGTAGCCCTGGGTTACTTAAAAAGATGTTTCCCCAAATTTTATCAGCACAGCTTACAAGGGTTCAAGGACAGGCTCCATTTTAATCACTGCAATGGCAAATTGGACATTCAAAGGCTTTTGGGACACCTGTGTTCTCTATTCTCCTTTTTCTCCAGGCCATACACATTGTTATGATTCTCAGATATCTCTCTGGGTTATGAGGCCAAACGTTAGGGTTTCAAACAAACATTACTTTGGAATCCTTTTCTTATGCCAACTAATTTAGATTAGCTAAAGGAATGTCCATTTTATCCTCATTGCTCCTTTATTCACTATAAACTTGTCATTTTTCATGGCATAATGTTTCTCTATGTTATTAACTCTACCCAGACACATAGCCAAACACAGCACAATGTTGCTCAGCCCCCTGTCATTTTCTGATCCTTTATAAAATGCTAATGTTCCAGAATATTTAAATTGTTAATCAAACGGTGGTGCTAACAGGTTTAAAGCCATGACTGCACTTTAGCACAGTTCATTGCTCAGAACTTATGAGGTCACTGGAGTCCTATTGAGCAATCAATTCTGTTCAGTTACAGCTGTAAATTCTTAGCAGCTATAAAAGTGCCCATTTCATACTACAAATAAATATATTTTAGCTCCTCGTCTGCATGATTCAAAGTCAGAAAAATATAATTTATATTGCTGCCTCTTCCTTACCTTCTCATGTCCTCCTTTATGTGCAGATTTATTAGTTCTTTAGGAACGTGGAAGGAGAGGGTGGTCTCAGCCATCTGCTCCCGGATCCGCATCCACTTGTTGTCAGAAGTAGGGAATCTATACAACTTACAAACAGGGTTTCTCAACACTGCAAAGAGCAAAAATAATATCATTGCTTTCATGTGCTTATATGAGTCCAAACATTTATGACAATAACCTGCATAATTATTATATTATTTCCCCCTAGCTTACAAAATTAATTTTAGTATCATTAAAATTCCACTAAAAACATTTAATATCTATTTCATTTTTATACCAGCATGTGGAGGGCAAAGTATTACTAGTACATCAATAAATCGCATTTTACCAGCAGAGTAGCTAACTTTTGAATTTAGGTCTTCAAAGTAGTGAGAATGTCAATCAGACTCTCTTTTCTTGCATTTCAGCTGGAGTTAGGAAAACCAGAGAGCACAAATGAACAATGAACTCAGTACAGCCACCACCACAGCTTGCCAGCACCACTCACAATTCCAATAAATTGCACAGGACTCAGGGTTCAGCTGCATCTTCCCCTGGACATGCACACACAAATCATTAATGCAAATTGGAGGTGTGCTTCTGCATTAAAGGAAACTTGAACATATTAGAGTTACCTGGAACTTTGATGGGGTCAAGACACTGCCACTACATAGAAATAAATATAACAGCCCTGTCGATATGTTACACACACAGTTTTCAGATCACTATTGCAATGTGACATAAGAACATCACTTGACTTGGAATGAGTGACAGCTACTAACAGTGACAGCTACTAACAGACATTTCACAGACACCATTAATGTTTATGTAGTCTGATTTATAGAGAATTAAAAATAAAAGGTACCCAAACTGCCTTGTCTATCTAAGCAATCAGGATTTTTAACAAATATCCTTTAGGAAAGGCCTAAAAGAAGACCAGAGATTTAAATACACTGATAATAAACCCACTGCTTGCAACCCGAAGAAAGGAGCAATGTTTAAGTGGTCGCACTGCTCTATATTCCCATCACTCCACTGAGATGTCTTTCATCAGCAATCTTGGATGAAAAACTGTTGTTGGATTATGCCCTTTTCTGATCCAGAGATGGAGCAACCGAGTCTTAAAAAACTTTTATTCTATTTTCAATCTCTTGGGAAGGGTGAGACAATACAGATGTTATAATTTACGCCTTTACAATCAGAAGCCAACTATTTCTTAATTACAGTACATTATAAGCACTTCTTGCCATTTTATTGTCATTTTATGAGCCTTTTTAGAGTAATTTTGCCTTTAGTTCTTAGTGATTTTACTTTCAAAAACTAAATTTTCACTCAGTATTGTGAAATAAGCGAAAGAGATGCTTAATTTCTCTGACATATTAAAAAGAGCAATTTTTCTTTACTATCAATACCCAAAATATCTCAATGTTCAAACCTCAGGAAACTAAGGGCTAATTCAAGGGCTAATTCAAGTCTGGCCTTAAACAGAAAACTGCCAAACCAGATGATAATTTTGAGTTGGTACTGTTTTTTCTGTTGTGCCCCCCGATCAGCATATTACCTGGACATTTTAAATGATGATGCCCCTGACACAAAAGATTCTTTATTTTACCTTTTTATATCTACTTCCTAAGGAGTTTATCAAGGGATTTTTTCCAAGAGCAGCCCTTAAATTCACACTCAGAATCGACTACACTGAAAAATGCACATTAATCTGTGAGAACCTAATGCAAATATGTATCTGAAAAATCTCTTTCCTCCCATCTCCCCAATGTTGCCACCATCACAAAGTAAAGCAAAGCCCAGAAAACCCATCACAACTGCACCAAGGGACAAAGAACACTAAAAATATGGATTCAAAGTTGTGACTTTTATTGTGGCTAGAATTATTAAACTCCTCTCCAGGTACTGGCTTCATCTTCAGGTCTTTGATTCAGGTCTGAATTTTCAGATGGGGATAATCTCAAGTGTGTTGTAAGTTTTTTAAATGGTCAAATCCATGGGTTTAAGAAGAAAATTTCATTTACAAAGTCAAAAAAAGCCTGGGCATTTTTCCCAAATAATCCCAATATGCAGTATTGCTAAAGCTTAAGATTTAAGGCCAATAAAAGCTGCATAAGTACTTGATGTTTTTTCCTTATAAACAGAACTACTGAAGGCATGCAACTCCATAAAAATCTCAGAAGTATCTTCCCCTCCAACTGCAACAATAATTAATTTCTACCTGTAACAAGTTGTCTAGAACCAAATTCTAGAGGGCATGTACAATAAGAAGGGTGAGACTAGAATTGGTTTTCATAAAAAGTAGTGATTAAAATGAGTGGAAGTTTCATAAAGATAATCCTTGCTGTACTCAGACAGTGATCATGAGAAGCATTGAAGAAAACCCAAAATCCACATGAACTGCAGTGGTTAAAAAAGAGAAAACTCTGTTTTAAAAGCTTTTCTCACAGCATCAAGCCTGAAAGCCAATGCCATATATTTACCCATGAATATTTTTGGACATTGTCATTTTTAATATGAAGAACCTCTGTGCTTTTTATTCCATGCAATATCCTTCACATTGCTTCCCCTGAGAGTACAATAAAAATAATAAAAGATTGAATACTCTGGTTTTATTTTCATTCCCTATTGAACACAGATCAAAGCATATCTTTGCCATATATTAATTTGCTAACAGTGTTCCTATTTATATCTTTCTTTGTAGCATAGGAATATGATGTGTATTACCTCAGGAATAATAATTAAAGCTTTCCTAATTTTGCTTAATTTCAATTACTTTTCTTATCTTTCTTTTTTAATTTAGAATGCAATTTGTTTACATGTAAACAACTGGCAAACTCTCCAGCATTATAAATAAGTAACTGAATTTTGAGACGTAAATTCAGTCTCTGGAGGTATAGAAGCAATAGTGATAAGGCTCTGAAACACACTGCTTATTCCCACTCGCTCAACAAGCATCTCATAACTCACTGGAGGGCTGAGAGTTCCCTATCCTAGGATTTAAATTTCACAAGAATGCCAGCATGCTTCTATGCCTACAAGCTTAAGGATTCACAGAGGCAGCTTTTTTTTTCAGTTTCATCATTTTGAAGGCCTGATAAACAACAAGAAAATACCAGAAAGCTTTACAGCAGCATACACGTGAACTAAATATGAATGTATATGGAAAACATACTGTTCTGGGGGCAGTTCTGTATGAGCACAGCATGTCAGCAGGAAAGTGGAGGTGATGCTGCACGAGAAGAGAAAGTCACAAATACAGGAAACAGACTGAAGACTAATTATTTATCTGAGAAAAACTTCCTGTGAGTGCAAACTCTTCCCAATAGCCTGCATGCTGTCATTTCTTGCATATGCACCTCTTTCCCCTCAATTCTTTAAAAAAAGCCTGACAACCCAAAAAATGACAAAAAAAAAAAAAAAAAAAAAAAGCTCTTCAAGGTGTGTTTGACTTTATAACTTTATAAACCCGAGTAGTGTTGGGTGGGCTTTGGTTTTATATTGTGTTTGTATATGACAATAACAAATGTGAAAACGCTGCCTAGATACACTGTAGAATCACATGGAAATATTCTTGACAAATTGATCGAGACTTCAATATTCCTAAAACTGACATCTACCTTGGAAGTTCCAACAAAACATATTCACAACCTACAGCATTTTCCTATACAAAAGAAGTCAACAAAAAACCCCAATCAGACCTATACAAGGGAGGCAACAAACAGAAAACAATCTGTTGTGAATCAGCATCGTTCTCTGGCAGAAATGTCATTTCTTCAAGTCTCACTAATCTGGATGACATACAGAATCACAACCAAAGAACTGCACTGGGCTAGATGAAATCCTTCACCTGGCCTCTGTATCTTGTGCCCAAGAAAAGCCATAAATACACACCTGGAGACACAGGATACCCTCCATGCCTCCAGCTATTTCCAGTTCAGGAATTTCTGGAGCCGGATGTAGCTCCGGCACATTCAGAAATTCTCAATTAACATCTTTCTCACTTTGAATTGATGAAAATAAATGGTATTTCTCTAGAACATATTTTTTCTGATTCTGATCTAATCTCAACAACTCACAGAAAAAAAATGCAATATTCACACACATATGGAAGAACTTAATTTTTGGCAGTTTTTAGGGCTTCCTTCAGACTGCAAAGCAGATTCAGAAAGTCTGCCCTATCAGAGAAATCAGATTAAAAAGTTTCAAGAAAGATTTTAAAAAGTTGTAAAAGTTTGGTAACATTCCTCCTCAACGGTATGTAGCAAACACAGAATTCTTGACAGTGCTGTGGTTTTAGATGACCCATATAACTTATTTGTGACATTGTTATTGCCGAGTAATGGAGATTCATAAACTCGGGCTAATAAAGGTTTTATGGCACAGCACATCAGCATGTAATACTCCTCAGATAATGAAAGAAAAACAGATCTAGTTTAACACCATGCACTCAAGCCCAAGCTGGCCTAGAATTGAGAATGCCTTGCCAACAGCTCCCTTCATTCTAGGACAGACAGTTTCCAGATCAATCTGAAACTGCCACTTCACCAGTTATGAATGAGAGAGATTGATTGTCCTGGGTATTCACTTACAAATAATGCAGAATTATTTTACAGAATGCCGTGCAATGACACAACAGAAACTAATGATGGTAATTCCATGCCCATGGAAGTCACTGACAGTGATTTTTAGTCACTGAAAATCACTGAACAGTAAAGATGCAGGAGATGGAGATTTCAGCACTGCTTCAGAAAGCGCAATTGACACACACTTATTCAAACTTCTCCGTGAAATGATAATGCCAAACATGTATAAAACACTAAAATATTGAACTTGAACATCTGTGCAGCATTTGAAGAGACATTGATGAGCTCTGCCACGAATCTGTGTGATTTCTACAGGACCAGAGGTGGAGTTGCAAGAGCTGTCTCTTACAGATATTGGAATTCTTACCTGCATTTAAGGAAGGCAGGTTGTCCTTCCCACTTATGCCCTCAGTGGCTGTACACTCACGAACCAATGCACACTGCAAAAAAATACAATACAGATGTGACACATTCAGGGGGTCTGAGATAAATCCATGGCAGTTTATAAAAGGTAGGCTGAAAACCATGAGTGATAATAATACAAACTTCCAAAGTCTTACTTAGAATTTACATTTTTCTTTATATTTCTGTTCCAAGATACTGAAACACAATCAGAATTATAGCCAAGAAAATGAAAAAAATATGATCAGCTGTTCCATAACAAAACAGAAATGTTTCCTACCAGTATTATGGCAGAAATGTTGAGAGATAGTAATAGTTTAGCTTAATACGTTTTACTATAAAAATAAGGCACTTTAGTTTAAAACCATTTTTGACAAGTTCCATACTTTCGAAGAGGTTTCTTTAGACAAAGCAGTTTTCACATGCACAGTGCAAGAAAACCCTTCATTAATTTTTAAACAAGGGAAAAGCAGGAAGCACAAAAAAGTCCTTAAAATGTGCTCAGATTTTGTGATTCACCAGTTCAAAACTTATTTATTTTTTATTAATTCAATGACTCACCATTCTCACAATTGCATCCTCACTATCAACATATAATCCAAGACTGTGTTGCCACTGATTTGTACAAACCAAGGACTCCTTTAAAGACCATACATTGGTCATGAGTCTGGTCTCTCTTTACAAGTATTAGAAACCCCTAGAAAGCTGCTATTAAAGCCTTCTGTGTCCCCCAGGCCCAACAGAGCTCAGTAACTACATCTCCAATAACTGCAAGGAGTCTCATTCCACATTCTGCAGTGGAAGAAAAGCCAAATAAAAGAGAAGGCTGAAAAAAACAGCTCATGTTGCCTATATTGTGCAAGTTTTACGGGTCAAAGTCAGGAAGATTTCACAGCATTTGTTGCTTTTTTGGAACTGGTCACACTCATCTAAGGCATTGAAGTTCTCTGAGATAAGCAGTGAAAAAAAAGTGTGAAATTTACCCTCAGACTGATTTTGCTATGCAGAAAAGATACTGAAAATAATGTCCTCTGCTCAAAAAATAGTTTTATATGTAACTTCCAAACAAAAAAATCCTGCATTCCCTGTAGCAATATTTCCTTTTATTCAGGAAGAACAGGATACACCACAGTGTTAAGCAGTGAACTGTTGTATTCGGGCTGCAAAAATTGTGTGCTCCCATTTAATGCAGATGAACCTGCCCCTTTGCAAGGGAATTTACCTCTTCTTTGCTTTGCCTGTCTGTCATTCTTCCAGCTTTTCAGTATTGTGGGCACAGATTGCACATAAAAATCAACATAAACAGGACTTCAAGGGCAGAAACCAGACCAGCTGTCCAAGGAAAAAAGAAGCTGTATTTATGGCATCTCTCTGGACAGTTTTTATCAGAAGTGATCAAATATATTCAGTTGAGATAAAAATAAGCTATTTTTTTCTTCAAGAAGGAGAGGGCCTAGGAAACTCAGGTTAGGATATTACTCTGTACATCTTCATGAATTTGGTTTTTTTGGATGAGGGAGATAAGTTTACACAGCACTTGCGCCACAAATTTTGTTTTAAGTTCTTAACCCAATTTGGTAATTAGTATTTTAGACATCTGGTACAACAGATCATTCTAATTAACTTTGTGCAATAAACTGAGTTTCTACCTTTTGATCCTGAGCATCTGCTGTGATGTGGTCTGTTTCCCCCTCATCCAGCTCTCCCATCTTCATAAGATTGACTTCAATGGTACCAACTGTCTTTCCACCATCAGATGTCCTGGGAAAAAAACCAACCCATGACACCGGGTCACTTGCAGCATCAAATCCTTTCAATTAGAATAACATCAGTAAATATTTAGTGCCCTCTCCATTCTGTAAAGTGCAGCCACCGCTACTGAGCTGGCTATTTACCATCACAAACCAAATGTTAACAACAATGAGGCAACTTCTTCAGGACAATGAAAGCTCTCATCACAACACTGAGGACAGGTAAGTGCTATGAATGGTGCATGAATCCATGAACACTGCCAGGTTCTCATTCTAGACCTTATCCTCTTTGTGGACCATTGGATAAAGGGCTGTAACACTGCACCAATATTCCACTTAGGATCTGCAATCCCAATGCAGAGTACATGGCTTTGTTTCCTAACAATCTGCAAAGAAAGGATAGAGTGTATTAACAGAATCCCTGCAAAACCAAAACAGTGAAGCTAATCTGAATATCACGTTTCCCTTTGTAATCCCTCCACAGAGAAATTATTCAGAATCCATCCCATTTCTTGAACTATATGGGAATGGTAGTATAGTTACAGGTGAATTCCTTCATTATCATCCCCATAAATAGTTTACTTTCAATTAATCAAAAACAAATAATTTAGATGTACATCACCGAGGGAAGAGCATTGCTGACTTCCTTTAGGAAGAAACAAGGATTTAAACTCCTGAAAGATACCAAATGCTTTTTCAGCTTTCACTGGCAGCACAGCACCAAGTTTATCTCCCTGACTTCTTCTGAACAGCTAGATTTTTTTTTTTTTAAAGGAAGGAAAGAAGAGTAACTGATAGTTTCATAATAATGAGGAAAGGGTAACAAAAGGCACCAAGCAAAAATAGGCAAAAAGGAAATGACGAGAATAAGTTCAGCACAATTACAAAAACACAGCGAGGAAGGAGAATCAAAACAAATACGTGTGGGGCAATACTGTGTCTTTTCTGAGCAGTGGAAATGAAGAGTGATGAATCAAGAAAAAAGAATACATAGAAAACTTCAATGTCATAAAATCATTAAACCACAGAATTATTGAATATGCTGAGTTGGAAGGGACCCATTAAACAAGTTCAGCTCGTACAGTAAAGTCTCAAAAAATAGTTACCCCCAAGCTTTCAAATTAAATAATTATCTTCCTTGAAAACCATTAGGCTTTACTATGCACTCAGTAGAATACACTCATCTTGCAACTACACAAATCTGGTCTTCTATAAAACCTTGCAAAATAAACATAATTCTTCATATTTTACATGTGTAAAACTTCATCTGCTCTAAGCCAAATTAATTACTGAC
Organism: Melozone crissalis; assembly: GCF_028551555.1. NCBI lineage: Eukaryota > Metazoa > Chordata > Aves > Passeriformes > Passerellidae > Melozone > Melozone crissalis. The sequence continues at coordinate 185,270 of NW_026536130.1, forward strand.
AATAAAGAGACTATTAAAAATGAACCAGTTCCAGATATTTTTGCAATTGAAGAAGCCTGTATTAATTTAAGAAGTATCCAGAAGAAAAGCAGTAAGGGTTCAGTGTCCAAATTATGAGCAGAAATACATAATAATATTGAAAGGGCCTTCTGAATGAAGAACTTTCCCTGGAGTTGCTACAGCCGTGTGGCTTGACTGCTCCTTCTTGTGTCAAACCAGCACCCAAACTAGGCTCTGTCAACAAATGCACTGCAGCATCCCCAGCAGAAAGGGAATACAGCAGATGTCAGCAAATCACATATCTTTAGAAGCCAAAGTGTGTGGTTATGAGACTGACAATTTTTCAGGAGCTTAAGGTGTTCCGATCAAAGTGCCAAGCAAATGAACTGATCCAAACCAACAGGGCCTGTTGCTCCAGTAAAATGGAAATGCTAACTACACTTTCTCATCCTTGTCTCCTGTTCTTTAGAATCCTCAATATTTCCCTTGGTGCTATTATTAAAAGCTTGGCCTCAGTATGATAGCGAGCATTGCACTGTTTGCCTGCACAAGGAGCAATATGTATTTTGTATGGGTTTAAAAACAGTGATTGATATAATTCCACTTTTATATATTTTTTTATTATTATTTTCTTCTCAAAATCACTCCTGTTCTGGTCTAATACATATTTAATACTACAATCTGTTACAGGTGTTACCTGTAAGAGAAGGTAATGCAACACAATAAAACTAAACAGTGGGACTTGTTGCACTGTAGTTGCACTCCTTTCTCCAGTTCTTATCTTCCCACACAGAAATACGAAGACACATTTTAACGAAAAAGGCAACAACAACAAAATCAACAAATCCCAAACCCAAAGTTTCTTTTGAATGCTACGGGCATACAAATCAACAAAGAGCTCTGTAAATGCCCAGGGTAAAACTGTCAGACTGATTTTAAAACACCAGCAGTGCTTGAGAGTCTTCAGCTACTTGAAAACACGCATTTCAAACTTTCCAGCAATACCATGAGATTAAAATTTCATTTGAAAGAAAATTTAAAAAGAGAAACAGAAGTGACGGAGTGGGAAAAAAAAAAAAGCTTAGTGATCATACCTTAGTAGGATAAAACCCTGCATAATTTTACTTTGCACTAACAGTATTGAGCACACACACACATTATGTATACACCTCATGTCCTTTGCTTGTAGAGATGTAAAAAGTCTCACACAGACACACTGTTCAACACAGCACCAGATAAGGAATCAATTGGTTTTAGGATACTTCACAATGCATTAGAATGAGATCAGCTTATTTGCTGTAGTTTAATAAAGCTGAGAAGGGCACTCTGCACTCACACGGTGCAGTGAAGACGGTCCCTGCACCAAATTGCTTTCAGTCATGAGTGAGGAGACACATCCCCACAAAACAAAGGACTGCACCTTGACAACCTGCTTAGGGCGAGTTGGGATGGGGAATCTGGCCAAGAGAATAAACTCAGCATCAACATAAGAAGCCCATACACGGGACAAAACCCACCTGGCTTATGGAGATGGAAAATTGCTGATATTTTTTGGCACCCTGGGACAAGGATCAGCACTCATCTGATACCTGTCAGCAGAGCACCTGCATTTGAAACAGATTTCTCTACTATCCCAGGTCCTTAAGGATCCCCAGGTCAGTATTAGTTCCCCCAAATGTGAGGGAAGGAGATAGCCAGTAACACCACGAGCAGCAGGAATCTGTGCCCACCTTACTCCTTCTGGCCATAAAATGCTGACCAAGGCATCCAGGGAGAAAAAAGGTAACAAGCTAGTGATGGAAAAGTAAGTGAACAAGATGGACTGAGAACAGCAGGCATTTGCCTCCAATCTTCTAAAAAAAAAAAAATAAAAAAAATCAGCTTTTATTGCTAAATTAGCAACCAGTATACCTAGCTCTTATTTAGAAAGGAAAAAAAAAAGTGTGATTTTATTTTTTTCATCAGACACACTGTATCATACACTCAATATTAAGAAACATTCTCCTACTGAAAAATACTTCTGTTGCATTCAACAGCCCATTTTTTGCCATTCATCATCACAACTGTATGAGAAAGCTGGAAGCAAGTGACATTGCGTTATCACTGCAAAATGAAACATGCAAGTCTATAGAAAACCTCTCTCTTCTTATAAATTCCATATTGAAAACTGCAATCCCAAATCTCTAATAACTAAATTCCTCTCCCAACACCTGTTGTGTACACTGAAGTAATTCTGCAAATCAATCTTTTTGTGTTTTGATGATTACTGCATAGATCTACCAGAAACACTCAGCCACCAGTTTAGGACACCTTTATGGAGAAGAAAGGACAATCAAAATAAAAACTTCTTTTGCAGAGGTTTTGTAACTTGTGTCCCTAATCACTATTAGGGCACAATGGTAGAAAAAAAGGGAAGTAGAGCACTGTGTGTCAGCAGTAAGAATTTGTAGACACAAGCCAGCTCTCCACAAAATAACAGAAAAACACAAGAATGCTCCTTTGAAAACACTTTTATATTGTTCCATTGTACCTCAGAAAGATAAAGGAAAAACATAACTAAAAAAAAGGAAAAGAAAAAGAAAACTCAGTTAAAAATTAAGCAGATTCTATAATTACACCAATCTTTACAGGGCACACCACAGAGCTATTTCTGGGTCCTTAAATCTCTACTTTAAATCTAACAAAGGAGTATCTCAATCACAGGCATGCCCTGATAAACTCCTATCCAAAGAATATCAACAAGAATTAAATAGAATTTATTGCTCTGACAAGTCCCTTGATATATCCTCTATCCTCCTGAGAGGTACTAATATTGCAGGGTAATTAGAGGAAAGCAAGCTTAAATAAGTAGACTGCTCTGGTTAAATTGCCATCAAAGAAATGTGGATCATTTCTACTGACATTCTGCTGCCCAATAGTCATAACCAGAAAACAAACCCACTTTTGAAAGGTTAGGATGTTTTTCTTAAAAAATATCCAACTGACTAAACCCTACCATTTAATGTGTCTGCAAATTAAATTTCATTGGTACATTTGTATTTTAGTGTTAGCTGAACAAAGAGGGCAACCAAGACTAAAAATATTAATGAAAACCAATTTTTTCATCTATTTCTTATGAGTTTTCCATCTTAACTTTTTGCTTACAAATTGGATGGCTGAGATACAAAATATTTACTCTGAAACCGAAGCTTTCCGTTCTGTCAATTACTGTGCCACCTGTTGGAGACAATCTTCCAGATCAAATTTTCAATATGTCAGTTAGGGAAACCAAATTTATCCCAAAGAGCTGAAGACAACTTGAATTCCTGTAAGAACAGATTCTTACGATCACTAAGCTGGAGTTCATCAACCTAGGTCTGTACCCTGTCACTTATTAGAGTTCTGTATCACACCCCCTGCAGTCTCAGTGTAGCTGCATACAACGAGTTCAGGAGACCACAAGCATTTTCATGTGGGAGACACCTTCAATAATTAGGACCACCTTCTTTAAACGTGCCTAAAAAAACCTGTACACTGCTAATTCTTTAAACCACACACACCAAACAAAACTGACAATTTTATGCTCCTTTCTAAAGGAAACTTTGAATGAATATTCCCTATGCCAAGTTCTCTACAATTCTTCCATAGGTTATCATGGTATAAAATGACCTTTTCTAATCTGGCACATGGGAAGCTCACTTGCTACCTCTTGGGAGAAGAGACCAACCTGCATTTCTCAACATGGCCTTTCAGTTAACTGTGGAGGGTGACAGGGTCTGGCTGAGCCTCCTTTTCTGCAGGATGAACATGCCAGCTCCCTCAGCCATTCCTTGTTCGACTCGTGCTGCAGACCCTTCCCTATCTCTGCTGCCATTCTTTGGATGAGAAATGCCAAAGGTTAGTACTTAGAAAAACCCTGATTTACAACACTTACCTGAGGGTGAGGGTCAACTGCTGCTCCTTTGACTTTACCAGATCACCCACTCTAAAAGTTGCACAGCCCAGGAAGCTTCGCTACAAATCAAAGCAGAAAGAAAAGATAACATATTCATTCATTTTTGTTATTTCTTTTGCTCACACACTTGAAAATCTTCCTTTGCTACAAAGAAAAATATTGCATTTCAATATAACAGTTTGATACTTAATCCTCTAGAATTTTTTTTGTGCAGCATGATTATCAGTAAACTGTTAAAAACTTTGGTTTTATGGGCAGGAACCTTTCTCATTTCCATTAAGAACAGTCTAACAACCTGACAAAATAACAGGTTGTAAGATGTACAGCCACAGGAAGATTTTCATTCAGTACCAGTATTTGCATTTTGCATCTGTTCCTTCCTATTTTTCTAATTTCTGGATTACAAGAAGTGCTAAGTTTTCAGTGTTATACCAAAGTTGTTCTTGTTATGGTTTTTCCTCAAGCCATTGGCACTACCATCCACGTATTCAAAATATGAATGTATGTGCTAGGAAGGCATTCTTAAATTGAGTTCAGCACAAGTTTATTAATAGAAATGTTTTATTTCTCTAGTTCTTGGCAATGTTTTAAGTAGTGTTTTCCTCTATTTCCATTGTAAGGTGAACTTATTTACTGCATTAAAATTGCAGAGAAATGTGGTAATGTAACTAGAATGCCTAAAGTTAAATTAGGCTACACCACTGTATCTTTTTCTTCTATAAAAATCACTCTTCACGCATAACAAAGTACAAAGAGGAAAAAGGGTTAAATCTTCTCTTGCACTTGGGCTATTTTTTAACCTCTGCTCATATCCTGCTGAGATCCCATTTTGTCAATTTGGCCAGCAGTAGTATTCTTGCCTTGGGAACAATGGGCAAGAAACTAACAGCCATCTTCTACCAATTTATCTTTCAAATGTACAACACAACATCACTTGCTCTAAATAAATTGTAAGAAGATCATGACATTATGTTTAATTTTTAGCAAAAAAAAATAAGAAGGGCACAAAGTTTGGTTTTTCTTACATAACACTAAGTTTACTGTTGGAATGGCAAATTAGAATTCCAGGCTAAATTATATACATTCTTGGCTATACAAATGAAAGAAGAATCAAGTTGCTCTGAGTGAACAGAGGCTGCCTACAGAGAGCAATGTTCTCTTCAAGGAAAACAGAAAAGAATTTGTCACTGCTGAGAAGAGTTACTTCTCTGGTAAAAAAAAAAACAAACCTTCAGCCTGCTTTCTTTCAGGAAAGCCAGCAGGATGTTGTGTGCTTGAATGCAAACAATAAAGCTTTACACTAAGATAAGTTTTCTTCCATACACAACGTACAGTTCAAACACCAACTCTGAAATTGGGCAAGCACCCACAGTGCAGTTAGTAAACTGCAAACTGCATGTCTGCAGTTCAATAAACTGAGTCATGAGGTAAGGCTTGTTCCCATAAATGGCACAGCCTTAGATTTCCTAAGCAGCATGTAAGCAGCAATGGAACAAGGACACAAGTGTCTAGGGCAGGCTGGAAAAACATTGAATTTGGGAAGCGATGAACAGGAAGAAAGGAAGAAAAATAACACAGCCACACAAGCAAAGAGCACAGTTAGTTTTCAATGCCAAAATTAAAGGCACTTCTACAAAAAAAGACATCCAGGTGCAACACATGGTGATGCACAGCCTTGCTGGAGTGAACACACAGGTGGTTCTGTCTTCCTTTGGATGAGTCAGTGTGAGAGTGTTTCCACACTAAAACTCTGTGGTCACACACACTTAGCCCAGATTATTCATCTTCTTCCAAGAGCATATCCTTCTCCATGCTGCAAGAACGCATTCCACAGCACTGTCTCTCCACAGCAGCCTTTATTCTGGCATTTCATGACATTTGAGTGTTTGTATTTGAAACCTGACCGCTTGGAAAGGGGAAGAGGGCTATTTGGAATGAAACTGATATAAGGTTTGGTCACCTGGGGCTTCTTTCTGCAGCAAAATAGAACCATAATTATATTTAAGAATCCTAAGTCAGAATCCTCAAGTGACCAGGGCCAAGAGACAACTACACTGCTCTCTCATAAAGCCAAAGAGCTTTGGTCATTGTACCCACTAAACATGTCTGAGCATCAGATCTACTTCTTCTGTGTCATGAAATTAAAGGTGGATGATTTTATCGGCTTAAAATGTTCTACTTAGTTCTCTGTTTCATATTCATATGCTTATTTAGAAAAAAAGAAATTCTTTGCTTGACAGCACAGAGCTATGTGCAAAATCAAATAAAATTTCAAATGATCCCATGACCCAAATTAAGAGAGTTATGCTAATGTTCAAGGGGTCTAATATCAAACTGGAGAATACTTTTTCTATACTGATTCAGATACCAATAGTCCACCCTGGGGCCTGAACTGGCAGTCTACAAACCAATTTAACTTTGCCCACATGACTTGGAAAGGCTTGAAAAGTAGGCTTTAGAACAAAATTTGTTCTGTAATCCTAATCGCAGAGTAATGCTCCTTCGGAATTTTGCTAGTGTTCCAGACACAAATCTAAAGACACTCGCCTTGAGTAGTTTGATGAATAATCTCAACTAGCCAAAGAGAAAAGTCTCTATAATAGCTATATGGAAAGCTAAAACACACTGATTATTTCACTAAGATTGAACTTGCTGCCAAGCTACAGGTTTTTCAAACACTAGCTGAAGTCTTGAAAACCATGCCAAGGAAGCCCTTGTAAGGCAGAAAAGTCAAACCCTTAGGCTAAAAAATTGAAGCCTCCAGGCATTTTCCATATTTGCAGACAGATCTGACACCTGCACCAGGTGAGCTTTGTTCTTCTACTCAGCTCGAGCAGGACCAACCTTTCCCACTCCCACCAGGGGCCCATATTATCCATGAGGTTTTAGCCCTCTCAGAAAATGACTTCCCATCCAGACTGCTTGCTTGATATTAGCAAGGACTTTACAGGGTTATGCTGGTCTCAGGATAGCTTCAGTTGAAAGAGGTTTTCAAAAAGATGTGAATGGGATGACATCAATCCATGAGACTGCCACTCCTGCCTTGATTATTTTATTCATTCCACCAAAAACTTTCGCTATTAAAAAAGCTTTTCAGCTCCTGTTGAGCACTGAGTGTTAGTGCCTTCCAATGAGATGGAAAAAAAAAAAAATCAATTACTGAAAATGATTTCTTACCCCAACATCTGCTCTTGGTTCCTTGTGGTCAGGTAGGACACTGGTGTGGACCTGAGAGAAGGGAGGGGAAAAAAAGGCAAGAAATAATCAAACTCCTTCTGTAAATCTCTCTGCAAAAGACTCATTTTTTTTCCCATGCCCTCAAAAGTGACCCTCAATTCTTCTATTCTAGCTGCAACTTAGTGCACAAAAAGAAACACTCCTTTAATGTAAAGATAATTTAATTGTCTGTTTTATTCTAAATACATGTTGTTATAAAGCACCAATATAAAGGCTACCACAAAGACTTGACAAAGCAGAACCACAGCTTTTCTCAGCCAGCTCTTATCCCTTGATTTCCTACAGTGAGAACTTTGATTTTTCCACAAAAGCCTGGAGATAGTAAAAAAAATGCTATAATTAATTTATTAAGGGACAGCATACTTTAGAAATCTGTGGGAGTCCTCATATGGATGCAATTTTACATTTCGATTTTCCACACTAATACATTAGCAACTCCAAAGCATTTGGAAATCTACAGAAAGCTAGTATAAAATGTTCAATCATGATATTTTTATCTAAAATTAACCTTTAAATGCTTCACGCCCTGAATGAAAATGAAATTACTGGCATTTTCTTGTTGGTGATACCCATCTTTCCCTTTTGAAGCTGAGGAAATAACTTAGAGCAATCTGTTTCTTAAAAGAAAGATGGAGTATCAACACCAAACCAAAAATGCTGTGTCATTTTAAGATGCTAAAAAGCTGCTCTATGTGCCAGCCTCAAAGAAGTGACATCTGGCCCAACAACTGAGGTATTTATATTTTCTAATTATTATTATGGCTATTTATTCAAGAGAAATAAACTAATAATGTAAGAATTAACACTCCTTTTCATAATTTACTTACGTATTTGTAACCCAACAGCAGTTCATATTTTTAACAGTGTATGCGTTTTTATATGAGACTACGTTGTATTTCACAGCAAGAGAAAGCTAATGTTTCTTTTACACATACTGAAATCAAGGAAATTCAACATTAATTTAGAATCAAAGAATATTAATTCCTTCTTTTGCTGGATAAAATATCAATTCAGGAGAACATATTTCAGCTTTTCTGACCCAACACAGGAGCAGAAAGGGATGTCAACACCTGACTAACCTAGAGTCTTCCATATAATAAAAGCATATTCCTGAATTTCAAATGGACTTAAAATACAGAAAAAACTTCTGCTGCATTTTGCAATACTTTTTGGTTCAGCTATGTTTATTTGTTTTCATTGGGTTTTAACCCCTTTAAATTAGACTGTACATTAGACCGTACCTCTCTTCTTCCCAAAGTATATTTTGTTTGAAATTAAATCTAGTGCCTTGATCCAAATGTGTGCAAATATCTGCAATTTCGGAAGCAGTTTTACTATTTGACATTTATCAAAAGAGAAGCCACATATGTGTATGTAAATACATACATGGGTGGTACAGGCTGAACACTATCAGGCTGTCTGTTGGTTGAGTTCCCGAACAAACGCTGCAATTACTGGGGTATCATTATGGGGTGTTCACACAGGCCTCATTATAAACATCAGGTCAGCTCATAAAAACTTATAAAACATAAGAAACGAGTCAGTTTTAGTCCCAGTCCACAAAATGGAAGAGAAAAAATGGGAGATAAATACAGAGGATTTGACAGGTCAAATATCCTCCCAGCGCATTTCTTGATTAAACAAACTGCCACACTTTTTAAAACCACGTCATAAATCAACTTTTCCCCTCTGGCCCCATCCAGAACAACTATAAAATCTAAAAGCAAACAGAAAGTCAGATTTTATTCCCAAACCTCCACTACTCTGTTAGAATTTCAGTTTTCCCATTACTCTCTCTAGGTTTTCCTGTGCAAAATGCAAACCTCTGAGTGGGGAGGTCATTCACAACCGGGGTAAGCCCATGCCTGCAGGGAATAGCACCACTACTGCTTTACCTTTGTGACACAAAGAGATCACAAAGGCACACAAGAAACACAGCTTGTGACCTGGACTAAATGCAGCAAAGGTTTTGGCATCCATTCCTGTAATTTTGTGTGTAGAACAACACAGTTACCTTTTTACACCACAGTGGAGGCCTGTGAACCCACTGGGAAAAGGGCAGTGTGATGAAGGTTCGTGCAAGTGAAAGATGCACAAGAGTAGAGTTAGTTTTCAATGCCAAACACATCAGAGTCCAGGAGTTATGACTCCCTGGAATTTCCCAGTCAAACAAATTGCAGCTTCGTGTGTTTGTGCTGGGTGAGCCTAAAATGCCAAAACTGTTATGGGGTTCTGCCACAAAACCAATCAGTTTTTCCTACAGTCCATATAAAACAAAAGAGAAAATCTTTTCAAAATGGACATGCACGTGGTATTGCGGGATTCTACAGTTCCAATGGAAAACCTGATAGGCAGCGAAACTAATAAATGTTAAAACTTCATTAAAGATGAAAACTAATAAAGGGAATATAAGATTTATCAAATTACTGCAACATTGCATAATACATTGCATAATAACTGCATGATTTTTATTATATATTAAGTAGTTTAAACTTACAAAATATTTATATATATATATATATATATATATATATATATATATATATGTGCCTGTGTGTGTATATATATATATATATATATATATTTCCTACTACAGATAGTAGGGAAAATATGTATGCCCCTATCACTTGCTGTATAGCAACTGATATGGCACGAGAGAAGAATCACGAGATCCCCCAAGCAAAGACTGAGTTTAACATAAATCTAAATAATTTTAATATGTTTTTAGTGTATGCAACGAAAAAAATGGAAGGAAGGAAGAGTTTATTTACCTTCTTAACACAGCACACAGCGTGAGACTGGATTCAATTTTTTTAACCAATTTGAAACAGCATTTTTTCTGCAGAGAAAGCTTTGTCACGTAAGGTTATGCCACAGATAAAAAGTGACAAAGAAAAACGTGTATAACTGTGACAGGGACACTCAGGCATCCCAGTGCCCCACAGTGATGAGTGCTGACTGGCACAGACCCACTGGGGTTTTTTTAAGCAGTTGAATTTTTGCAATCCATGACCACTGGTAGCAAGCTAATGAGCCACAGGCTTTTTCTGCCATTTTTCAGGCTTTTTTGAACAAAGCCCAATGATGCAAAGTAGCCTTCTAAAGTCTTAATAGGTACTGAATATTCTAAGCATTTGGTCAGTTATAATTTTAATGAAATAGAGCAGAAAATCACATTTAAGTCTGTAGCTGTTACAATCAGCCAGTTAGCCTTGCCTCCTCCCCATAATAATTCCCAGGAATGAACCTGTTGAAGTCTGTTTTATGCTGGGAACAATCTGCAAAATTTGAAGAGTAAAAATACCCTTCAAAGTGCTTGTGGTGCCTCCTCTTTCCAGCTTTCTTCCACTGTGAAATAAAATTCACAAAAAGCAAATTCTGGCTTCTGTCAGCAAGCTACAGCTGGAGCATTCCTAAGCTCTTCTGGCTCTTCATTTACATGGAGCAGGCAATGGGGACCTGTGTTCCCAGATCCAAACACCTCAGCCCAGTCACTGCAATGGCACTATTCAAAAATCCCCGAGACAGACTCCACAGTCCAAACAAGGCAGCAGCTAATGGCAGCCAAAGAAATCCAGATGTTCTGACAAATTATATCCCAAAAAATACTCACTCTAGTGCGATGAAGGAAATAGGAAACTTGAGAGGATGCAAGCCCAAGCTGGTAAAAAGCTCCTACAGTTGTCTGATGAACACTCAGGTCAGCTCCACCTCGCTTCAGTGTATGGCAGACAACATGAATTAAAGCAAGTATTACTGGAGTGATCAGATGAGCTCAATGGCATAACAAAATTTCCAGAACATGATCTTCTGCCTAAAAACTTCAGCAAAATTTAAAATTTGACTGTGAATATCTGACAAAATAAACTGAAATCCTATATTTTGATTTACTGAATAAACAGCCTTTTTTGAATATGCTAAAGTCCACGTTTCATAATTTGCATCTATTACCATAGAAGCTGCAGTAAGAAATCTTAGTATAAATTAAGCATGATGCCATTTCCACTGACGAACCAGTTACAAGAAACAAGATTGATTTTATTCATTTTTTAGAGGTATATCCAAGTGTTCCAGTTCCTTACCAGATTGCAACATCTACTCAAGTGACAAAAGATTATTCACATATTAAACACAGAAAAAAAGTCTTGCTGCCTTAAACAAGTCCAGACCCTTCAAGACTCCACACAAAATACCCCTGTCTTCTGACTCATGGCAGAAGCTGAAATGAAGAACTCAGAATTTAACTTGCTGGAGCAGTCCATGAACCTCCAAAGTTCCCTTGAGGAGCTTGTATTATCCCTCTGCCAAGAAGACCTAAGTGCATTTCCAGCTGGGGGCCTTGAGTTCAATATTTTGAAAGAGTTATTTTCATGTGAGGTACCAAACTAACCAAATATAGAAGCAAACAGTGGTTTTAAGATCACCCCCAAAAAACAGTGAAGATTTTATCCCCCACTCCATGTTTTATGGTAACTTTTTAACATAAATTTTTAGATTCTAAAGTGAACACTTTCTAACTACACATTGAAATTATTTTAATTTCCTATTTCCTCTGCCTCTCTTCTGACTGGAAGGTCATTCAAAACACAGGATTGCAATGATAGCTCAGAGTCCTTTCCTAATCTACAGCCCATCATTATTCATGGCAAGTTTATACTCCTTTGCTCTTCTGCCAACATGGTGTCTTAGATAAGTAATTCTTTTCTGTTCCTCATACTGGTCTCCTGATGAATCAATGAGAAAGGAATCATATGCCCTCTTGTACTTCATTTTGTTAGGATAATAAGCCAATCTTTTCCAGTACACTGTCATACCATAAGCTCTGCATTCCCCAAATCACATCATCTGCTCCAGTCCTATGTCACACTTTGAACAACTAATTTACCTTTTTTTTTCCTTCACACCATTTGTTTCTGATGTATTAAGTCTTTGTTCACCCAAAAAACTTCATGTTATTAGAAAAGCACAGAGGCATGTACTGAGAGTCTACTTTATTTCATCCTGTTTGCATTGTTCCAGCTGGCAAACGCTTTTTTTTTAGGAGAACTAAGGGAAATTTCTGCACACACCAAACTTTTCTCTAACACATAGAAGCTGAAGGACTCTCGCACAAACATCCACAAAAGCAAAGAAAATTATATTTGCCAAGAAGGATTTTTCTTTTCTTCTCCTGACAGTTTGTGATAATGTTTAAAAAACAGCTGAGGCTGAGGTCTGGTGCTAGCATTACCTAATGGATAGGATTTCACTTCTCCTTTACAGAATTAGGGGTAAAATTGCTCATCAGATTTACTGTGGCAGAAGGTGTATTTTAGACAGATGAGAGGGAGTAGGAAAATATTCGGGGCTTCCTACAAGCTCTGGTTTTTTTTGCCTTCATAGACAGGATCTATTTATTCACAAAAGTCTGTTCTAGCAAGATTATAGCTGCACTTCCATAGTGAATGTCCCTTCCAGCCTGTGGAACTGCAGCATGAGAATTCATGAGAATTACTGCTCTGTCCAGGGCTCCCACATGCTCCGTCCACATTTCTAACAATCCGCGCTCGAGGGGAGCAAGGAATTTTCTCTAAAGAGCCTCCAGAAGATCCTGGGAAAATAAATGTTGCCAGCTATCCAAATATAAACACTCCCAACTACCCAAATATAAACATTTCTAAAGCTATCTAAAAAGAAAAAATGTACATTTTTTTTTTTTCATTTGAGAAAGCATTTTTTCTTGGGTTAAAACAGTTAAACCTGCATAGCAAGAATTAAATTCTTAAGTACACAAACACTAAAACCCATAACCTCCTGATCAGCTATCTTTAAATAGTTTTTGCTAGTGCTCTGCCCTTTGCTCCCTGTCTTCTGAGATGAGAAACTGAAAGGAGTTTTATTTATTTATTTATCAAATAAATTCACTGCTGGCTTTGGAAGAAGTTTCCAGACAAATGTGTCATCTGTCCCACAATCTAAATTAGTTTCTGTTTTAAAGGAAGGAGGAGGTATCACTGGGAACAAGTATCTCTGTGGGACTATTTCACTATGCAGCAACCCAAAAGAAACTTTGTGCCTACAAGCGAAGGTAAAAAGCAGTTTTCACACAGCACCTTCTCTCTCCTGTACCAGACACAGGTTTGTGTGAAGAGAAGTTCATTTTCCCATCAGTGATACTGTATTCATGGCTACATCCCCATTAAACACACGTGATTTTGCTCTCCAAACCATTTCACAGGAAGAGCAGCTTTCCTCACCAGAGTGTGCGTCATTGTGCCTGACTGCCACACAAAGATAAACCCTTTCCCTCCTCTACAGCGTCAATTCTACTTTTTTTAAAGCACAACTGCAATCTGCAAGACATGGTAATCCTCTTCTGCAAGCATGATCAAGCTCTTGCAGAGATGTTACTTAAAACCAGGTAAGAAATGAGCTCCCTACTTTCAGACTGATAAGCAGGCTCAGGAAAGTTCATAGTCACAGCTGCCTGAGATAAGTAATTAAACTCTGATTCTTACGAAGCACAAGGTGTGAATAAAGACATTAGGTGTATGTTTTTAAGCAATCATTTTGCCTCTTTCAGAATTAATGCAGAAAGATGCTAAGGCTCAGAGAGCCAAATATATTTCAATATTTTCACTGCTTAGAAAAAACAAAATAAGAGTTTTTTCAGAACCTGAAAAGTGGCCTTTTTTTGGGGAACTGTTTCAGTGATGCTTTTTCTGCAAATAAAAGGATCTATTAGGAACAATATTGTTGGCAAAGCTGCTTAGGTCTGAAATTTGACCACCACACTTCTATTTCTAGAAATTACTTACAGATTCTTTCTTCCTTTTTATATTGCATCTTCTTATTTGGAAATTCAGCATGACATTGTTTTCTGGGAAAGATAGGATCTGTTATCAGACAAGCTGATGTAAGATGGAAACAGGCACTTTTTTCTTGGCCCAAGGTTCCTTCAGGAACTAAAGAAAGCTCGTGCTTCTGAAAATTTCTGTGTTTTCTCCATCATACCGCAAGAATAGGGGTTGAAAAAAGCACGTGCACATTTCCACAGCAAGGATTTTATGTAATCTAAATTAGATGACAGAGTTGATTTCTCTCTAAATAAAGTGAAAGGAACAGATACATTTTGCCGTAGACAAATCTAAATTTACATAACTTGAAATGGGTCACTACAGATAATGCAACATCTTGAGGAGGGACTTCTGAAAAACAGTGAGAGATTCTATCCGTTTAATAAACCACATAGTCTGTGCTTCCAAAAATGTGTTGGTGGCCTCATGTATCATAAGGCCACAGGCCACAAGTTGTAGGTATCATAATTCAGCCAAGTACAGAGCAGCTTCACTCCTTCCACATGGAGCAGAACCTCCTTCCCTGACAAAGGGAGTCATTATTTGTAAAAGAAAACCATTTTAACACATGATGGATGATATGAACAGTAACTTTACATGTGAAAATATGGTAACCTCCTCAGCCTGAGGACAGCTGGTGATATAGCATCCCCAATAGCACAGCATCCCATGTGCTGGCAGGATAATGGTAGTTCTGGAAAATTAATGTTTAAAGGCTTCCCCTTCCACAACTCAACTAAAAGGGAAAAAGATATATGCAACAAGGAAGAGCTTATATGTGAAATAATGTTGTATTCACAGAACATCGCACAACTCATGCCATAAATTCTCCGTAAATTATTGCAGACCCACATTGCATCCAATATTACTATTATGGTGGAATCATAGAATCATCAGTGTTGGAAAAGCCCTCCAAAAGGAGTCCTCCAACTCAACCATCTTACAGATGGGTCCTTCTGACAAAAATCAAAAGCAAGACAAAACTCCATTAGATAAAAATGCATTCATTTTTATCTAATTAATTCCAGGAAACATTTCAAGATATTAACTAAGCTAGCATGAATGCCAAGGGTCACGTGCCCAGTTTTCTAATAAAACCCATTCAATTTCCAATGTTAAAAAAGCCATATCCAGCAGCTGAATTGTCCAAGTTAATTCAGAATCAAACCCCAAAAATACAACCCCAAAAACACAACCCAAAACACCTCCTACACACAGATTTATGACTTTTATTTGTCATACCACAAATAAAGAGTCCAAGTCCTCATCCACAACAGCAACAGCCACACTGAAAAATGACAAACAAAACATGAGGATGTAATGAGGTCAATGAACACTGGAGATGAGTAGAGAGTCTAACCTTAAAGGGAGACAGACAGTGTCTGTTTCACACACATCATTTGAAACACCCCATATAAAAGTTTATCACATCTTTCTGAAGACAGAAAAATCCCATTCTCACATATATGCCCCAACTTAGTCATTATTTTGTACAGTACCAGTATCATCAGAATTATTTTGAAATTAATCCTGAGTCTTCTCTCCATCTTTAAAACTTCCATAAAGTTGGCCAAAATTAATTTTGTCACTTCTAGCTTATTTCACAAAGGAAAGAATAAAAAGGCTCAAAATGCTTTTCAATATTTTGGCTAGCAAATCAAAAAAATATTTTTAAAATCTAAGAAGCTAATAATTTAACTTTAAAAAGAACCAAACACCAGCAAAATCACAATAAGTATTTCCATACACATCTCCTAGAATTCGCTACAATTTCCTCTATTTGCACATAAATATTAGCACCATTAAAAACCATCTTTATTCAGATGTACAAGAACGAAAATGGGCAGTTAAACCAAAGTATACCAATTGTTTATTTATGCACCTTCAATAGACATGGCCTAAACGAGAATAATTTCTTTTTGTTGCAGTCTGTGATTTCATTAAGTCACTCTGCTCAGCTTTAAGCACTAAAGATCTTGAAATAATACCTAATTTAATACTGCTGCAAGAACCTTAACTCCAAAGCTATCAGCACAGACCTCATCAGAGAGCCATTAATAAAATGCTCTTTATTGAAGTCTATCTTTTGGTTTTGAAAAGATCAGAGTGGAATAAAACCCACATTAATGATCTTCAGTAATCATTCCCTGCAAAAACTAAAACATGCTTGGACTTGAAAGCACACATTTAAAAATAATAGCTGAGCATTCTTTTAAAAGGAAGGCCCAGCACTGATCTAAATTTCATGTGAGGCTTCAGCTCAAGATTATGTTAGGATTAACAAAGTGTGCATGACAGGTGTGATTTAAAGACTGCAGCTTAAAATTCTCCTCCTTCCACACAAATCTCATGGCACAGAAAGGCAGTGATTTCTGTACCACTCTCTACCACAAACCTTTGAGCAATCCACAATTGCAAATACCTTGAGAGGGACAGTTTCAGGGCATGTGAAGGTCCTCAAAAACGCCAAGAATTCTCAAGGTTGGTCTGAGTTAACAATACTTCCCTTTTCCCTTGTGCATGTAAGAATAAACCAAGAGCCCTTGAATGAAGCCCATGAAGAACGTTTTGCAAACACAAGAGTGACAGACTTGCAGACCTCTGCAGGAAGGTTGATTGTGTGAAATAGCAAGCTCAAAAGCTAGACATTTATGGAAGCCGTTTTCTGGTCAATATTCATCTCATAAAAGCCATCCATGTCTATGTAAAACTAAATGCCTTTGTCCTGCAGAATGGAGGACCTAAGATGCTGGAGCCAGGACATCAATTCTCTGCTCCACCTGTCCTCTCGTTTCTGTCATGGTAGTTTTTGTTTCCCCTACCCCAATTTAATTCAACTGTTAATTTATTTTCTACCTAGCATCTTTGTCCTTAGCACACAGCAATTCCTTCCATGCTGCCACAGTGAAACACGTCCTTCCTGAGGCAGCACTTCCCTTAATTCCTCACCATGACTCACAACAGGACAAAGAATGACATTTTCAGCCTCTGTCAGAGGGAAGTCAGACTGCACAGCACTCAGCACCCAGACCCTTCTTTTCTTCAAAAGCCATGTGCCAACCCAGGCGTATTTTCTCCTGAGATATTTCTCTCCTGGAAGAGAGAATTGCTTTTCCTGCCTAACAGTGAGCTGAACACAGTGATCTACAAAGCCCTGCTGAGGAAAGCTGGTATTTAACACCTCAACCTGGACAGCACCAGGATGGATCACATGTCATAAGCATCCTTCCAGGATTCCTGGACTCCCATGATCAGAAACTTCTATTTGCTGGTAGGCCAAACTTCTACTCCTTTCCATTCTTCACTACCAAGAATTTGATAATAAAGTTTGCTGCAGAAGTTTCCTTTTCATGTAAGTCATTATGACGTTTTACCACTGGCATATGAAACAAAAGTTAAGTTGGTTACTCTTTTTTATTTTATGGACATAAAAAGGAAACTCATGCAAATAAATGCCTTCATTTAAAAACATTACCATTCCCTCTTTTCAAGTTTCATTTGTGAACATAGCTGGTAGAAGCCTTGGGAAAAGGCACACAGCTGCTGAAGGACTACTTTTTGGCACATGTCTCTTCCAAGTTCTTCCAAATGACAGAACCCATTTTACTCCTAACTTCAGTTTCTACTTAAAAATACCATACCAGTTATCCATAACATATAATCACAGAAACTTGGTTCTTCCAAAGACAACATTAAGAAGCAGCAGCTGGAAATGTCAGCATCATGAGAAGTATTATTAGTCTCACGGCCAAAAAATTCCTGTTGGTTCTTCTGGTTTGCCATGTATTGATGATCATTTTACAATCATGCACTTCACCTGCCTACACACAAGAGAGCTCCTGCCAGTACTATAGCTACCATAACCCCACAAATCCAAGTGAAGTCTGGAAGATATTTTTTTTTCCCTGCTAAAAAGTGATCTTCAAATGACAAAGAATTATTCAAGGTTTAACCTTTTTGTTCATCTACTGTGTTGTGGATGCTAAAGATCTCTCAAGGGCAGAGCTACTGTTCTTGTTCCATTTCACCAAAGACATAAGCACAGTGTCATCCCAGCAAACTACACTTTCCAGGAAAGAACGTCTGTAGGCTGGCTTCCATTTTGTCTTGCATATTTCTCTGTAAAGATAAGCACCAGTGCCTGGTGAACATCGTTTAAGAACACCAAACTTCCTGAGCAGATGCTCAGTTTGCTTCCAGCACTGCCTCCATATAGCAAAGCAACGACAAAAGCCACTTCCAGTTATGCAGCTCAATTGTATTAACAGCAGTATTTCTTCCTCTCCCTTTTTTTCTCCCCTAAATTTCCCACATCCTGTGCTGATAATAAACAGCTCCAATGCATTCTGTATAAATCCTGCTCTGTTGGCAACCCATGAATCATGTGGCAGTATAATTCCTCGTGCCTGCAGGGCACAGATAAAGGCTGCCCCGTGGCACGGGGCCAGTGCAGCACATTCACTGGTTCCAGACACCAGGAGTCGGCATGGTCACGCTGAACCCAGAAAAGGGTTTTACTCTTTTCTCTGTATATCTTATTCTTTTGTTAGTAACCACAAATCAAACTAGGCTCTGTGCTTGACTCGGAGCAACCAGCTCACTGGCCACCAAGTTTGCATCACAAAGGAAAGTCATCTCTGCTTTTCTAAACTCCCACATTCACAGCCTTTTTATATTAAGGCCTTAACAAACTCCATCTGCAAAGTTTCAAATTCAAAATTATCAAAGTTCGCATACATGTCTTTTAACTTTCACTTACATGTCTTTTAACTTTCTTTTAATCCTTACCGTAACATTGGCAAATATATTCCTGGGTGTGATCTACTAGCATTTATAATAGGATTTCACAGAAATTTTTTCTTGTACAAATATTTTAATATACACCACTTTCCATGAGGAGACACACACACATTAGACTGCACTAAACAACTGTTCGATTATCTACTCCTGACTTTCCTGCTCTTTATTTTCTGAGAATAAGATTTGCTCTCTCCATATATGAAAGAAAATTATTCATAAACGGTCTCATGCTCCTGCAAACTTCAGTAATTTCTGTACAACAGTAGATCAGTAGATCAGAAAAACCTGACACCCACATTTCAAATTTTAAAGAAACAAACAAAAAACCTCTCCACTTGTTTGCATATTAAAACAAGCAACACCACCATACTCAAAATAAGTGAAAACAAGCTGCAGTGAATAGTCAGGGTGAAGCCCCCAGAGGCTGACTGGCAGCCAAGCAGGACAACACAAAATATTTCAGCAAAGGTTACACACAGTAACATTTAAGTTAAAGGCAGCTCAGTCGGGTAACTAAACGAAATGCCAGCTCAAATCACATTCCTGACCATCACACACAGTAATATTCCATGGAACTCACTCCAGTGTATCTGCAGCTGCAAAAAAGGGTTAATAAACCAAGAAGCTATGGAAAAGCTTTGGATCCCTATTCATTTCAGGTAGACAGATGAACTCTAGCTACAAAAGCATTAAAAGAAAAAAATCTGTTTCTATTACCTTGATTGCTGTGTATTTATATACCTTTGTGAAAGAAAAAGAAGGAAAAAAGAAACACACTATAGGTTTTTTACTTGGTTTAGCTGTTCAGAAACTGTTTTAAATTATGGCACTCTTCCTCCATTCTGGTCAGAATTCACCACACAAAAGAGTTTGGGTTGAAATGAGTAACTTTGCCTTCTCCCACAGCCCAAGACCCCCAGAGATAAAATGAATTACTTATGAGGAATTTACCTGCAGAAAACTAAAACCATTCCTCTCCACGAGTGATACTTTCACAAGGGGCATGAATAATACTGCTTCAGAACTCCTCACTGGAGTCAGGAACTGCCTTTGGCAGTGGAATGCACGCTGGTTTGGGGAAGAGGTGAAAAAATTATGCGCAAACAAGTTGTTGCACCAGGATGGAAAATAAATTCTAAAGCCGCTGGTAGCCCCCTGGCATCCCAAGGAAGAAACTCAACTTTTCTACTTAGTTAGAATGCAGATGGCTAATATCAGTAGAGTCTAAAAGCTGGGGTAGTCTTTAACCAAAAGCAAAGAACTGAAGCTTTTGGAACATCCCAAACACTATGCCACAGCACGTGGGGACACCCAAACCAGACAGATAGCAGTGTATTAAAGACTCCAAGCAGGTCTAAGTTTCTCAGCATCCCTCTATTTAGAACTAGTGACAAGAAAAGTGGCAGAACCTTACTAGAAAAAGTGAACTTCCTTGCATCCAAATGCAAATAGATAAAAATAGATACAAGTCACTGTTTAAAGACTGAATAATACCAAAATAATTTAAACAAGAGATCCCCTTGTGACTCAGCATAATTATTTTTCTTTCAGAAAAGATTAGTTTTGAACCTAACTGAATCCTATCTTCCAAATGACCATATCTCCAAATGTAATTGAAAAATTGCAAATTCCTTTTGGGCTGTACTCCTCTTGAATTCTTTTGGGCACTCCATGACTGCTGCTATGCTTGCACTGCCCTGGGGACCATGACTGCTATTCTGGGCCACAGCAGACACACTCAGCTAAGAATCTGGCACAGTTTTAACCACCTGGCCTGGATTCAGTGGCACAGGCTCAAAGCACCCAAAATTCCTGTTTTGTCCTGAGGTGTGTAAAAGAGTAAGAGCATTGCCTTGCTTAAAATACTGACAGTATTGTTGTCCTAATTACATACATCCAGCTGCTCCTTCGCGCAAAGACGATTCTGCCGCTCACAGTGCTCTGCGGTGTGTGTCTTCTGCTGAAAGAGGCCCGGGAGCGGTGCTTAGCTCTGCAGAGCACCGTACCTGCGTCTTTACCCTCTCTTCTCGTCTACATCTTAGCAAAAAACTTTTCCACTCTGTCTGGCAAGGAGAAACTGTGCCAGCACAAAAAACATCTTCCATCGTGTTCTAGAAGCTGCACGGAGGTCTGCCGAGTGTTTTGCAAGAAGAGAAATCAAGTTGTCCAAAACAGCTTGCAATCGAATATTCATGTGAATAGAAAAGGCAGGAGAGTGGTCAGGTACTGTTTTCTCTCAGTTGGCAAGCTGCGCACACAATCGCAGTGTTGTACAGCTTGTTTCATCACCTTTGCCAAGTTGCCGCTCTCTCCGGCTCCCGGAGACGAAGAAGCTGCTTCTTCGCGCAAAGACGATTCTGCCGCTCACAGTGCTCTGCGGTGTGCGCCTTCTGCCGAAAGAGGCCCGGGAGCTGTGCTTAGCTCTGCAGACCACCGTACCTTCGTCGTTAGCCTCTCTTCTCGTCTACATATTAGCAAAAAGCTCTTCCACTCTGTCTGGCAAGGAGAAACTGTGCCAGCACAAAAAACATCTCCCATCGTGTTCTAGAGGCTGCACGGAGGTCTGCCGAGTGTTTTGCTGGAAGAGAAAGAAAGTTGTCCAAAACAGCTTGCAATCGAATGTTCATGTGAATAGAAAAGGCAGGAGAGTGGTCAGGTACTGTTTTCTCTCAGTTGGCAAGCTACGCACACAATCGCAGTGTTGTACAGCTTGTTTCATCACCTTTGCGAAGCTGCAGCTCTCTCCGGCTCCCGGAGACGAAGAAGCTGCTTCTTCGCGCAAAGACGATTCTGCCGCTCACGGTGCTCTCCGGTGTGCGGCTTCTGCCGAAAGAGGCCCGGGAGCGGTGCTTAGCTCTGCAGAGCACCGTACCTTCGTCTTTAGCCTCTCTTCTCGTCTACATCTTAGCAAAAAGCTTTTCCACTCTGCCTGGAAAGGAGAAACTGTGCCAGCACAGAAAACATCTCCCATCGTGTTCTAGAGGCTGCACGGAGGTCTGCCGAGTGTTTTGCAAGAAGAGAAAGAAAGTTGTCCAAAACAGCTTGCAATCGAATGTTCATGTGATTACAAAAGGCAGGAGAGTGGTCAGGTACTGTTTTCTCTCAGTTGGCAAGCTGCGCACACAATCGCAGTGTTGTACAGCTTGTTTCATCACCTTTGCGAAGGTGCCGCTCTCTCCGGCTCCCGGAGACGAAGAAGCTGCTTCTTCGCGCAAAGACGATTCTGCCGCTCACAGTGCTCTGCGGTGTGCGCCTTCTGCCGAAAGAGGTCCGGGAGCGGTGCTTAGCTCTGCAGAGCACCGTACCTTCGTCGTTAGCCTCTCTTCTCGTCTACATCTTAGCAAAAAGCTTTTCCACTCTGTCTGGCAAGGAGAAACTGTGCCAGCACAGAAAACATCTCCCATCGTGTTCTAGAGGCTGCACGGAGGTCTGCCGAGTGTTTTGCAAGAAGAGAAAGAAAGTTGTCCAAAACAGCTTGCAATCGAATGTTCATGTGAATAGAAAAGGCAGGAGAGTGGTCAGGTACTGTTTTCTCGCAGTTGGCAAGCTGCGCACACAATCGCAGTGTTGTACAGCTTGTTTCATCACCTTTGCGAAGTTGCCGCTCTCTCCGGCTCCCGGAGACGAAGAAGCTGCTTCTTCGCGCAAAGACGATTCTGCCGCTCACAGTGCTCTGCAGTGTGTGTCTTCTGCCGAAAGAGGTCCGGGAGCTGTGCTTAGCTCTGCAGAGCACCGTACCTTCGTCTTTAGCCTCTCTTCTCGTCTACATCTTAGCAAAAAGCTTTTCCACTCTGTCTGGCAAGGAGAAACTATGCCAGCACAAAAAACATCTCCCATCGTGTTCTAGAGGCTGCACGCAGGTCTGCCGAGTGTTTTGCAAGAAGAGAAAGAAAGTTGTCCAAAACAGCTTCCAATCGAATGTTCATGTGAATAGAAAAGGCAGGAGAGTGGTCAGGTACTGTTTTCTCTCACTTGGCAAGCTGCGCACACAATCGCAGTGTTGTACAGCTTGTTTCATCACCTTTGCGAAGTTGCCGCTCTCTCCGGCTCACAGAGACGAAGAAGCTGCTTCTTCGCGCAAAGACGATTCTGCCGCTCACAGTGCTCTTCGGTGTGCGCCTTCTGCCGAAAGAGGGCCGGGAGCTGTGCTCAGCTCTGCAGAGCACCGTACCTTCGTCTTTAGCCTCTCTTCTCGTCTACATCTTAAGAAAAAGCTTTTCCACTCTCTCTGGCAAGGAGAAACTGTGCCAGCACAGAAAACATCTCCCATCGTGTTCTAGAGGCTGCACGGAGGTCTGTTGAGTGTTTTGCAAGAAGAGAAAGAAAGTTGTCCAAAACAGCTTGCAATCGAATGTTCATGTGAATAGAAAAAGCAGGAGAGTGGTCAGGTACTGTTTTCTCTCAGTTGGCAAGCTGCGCACACAATCGCAGTGTTGTACAGCTTGTTTCATCACCTTTGCGAAGTTGCCGCTCTCTCCGGCTCCCGGAGACAAAGAAGCTGCTTCTTCACGCAAAGACGATTCTGCCGCTCACAGTGCTCTGCGGTGTGCGCCTTCTGCCGAAAGAGGTCCGGGAGCGGTGCTCAGCTCTGCAGAGCACCGTACGTTCGCCTTCAGCCTCTCTTCTCGTCTAAATCTTAAGAAAAAGCTCTTCCACTATGTCTGGCAAGGAGAAACTGTGCCAGCACAGAAAACATCTCCCAACGTGTTCTAGAAGCTGCACGGAGGTCTGCCGAGTGTTTTGCAAGAAGAGAAAGCAAGTTGTCCAAAACAGCTTGCAATCGAATGTTCATGTGAATAGAAAAGGCAGGAGAGTGGTCAGGTACTGTTTTCTCTCACTTGGCAAGCTGCGCACACAATCGCAGTGTTGTACAGCTTGTTTCATCACCTTTGCCAAGTTGCCGCTCTCTCCGGCTCCCAGAGACGAAGAAGCTGCTTCTTCGCGCAAAGACGATTCTGCCGCTCACAGTGCTCTGCAGTGTGTGTCTTCTGCCGAAAGAGGCCCGGGAGCTGTGCTTAGCTCTGCAGAGCACCGTACCTTCGTCTTTAGCCTCTCTTCTCGTCTACATCTTAGCAAAAAGCTTTTCCACTCTGTCTGGCAAGGAGAAACTGTGCCAGAACAAAAAACACCTCCCATCGTGTTCTAGAGGCTGCACGGAGGTCTGCCGAGTGTTTTGCAAGAAGAGAAAGAAAGTTGTCCAAAACAGCTTGCAATCGAATGTTCATGTGAATAGAAAAGGCAGGAGAGTGGTCAGGTACTGTTTTCTCTCACTTGGCAAGCTGCGCACACAATCGCAGTGTTGTACAGCTTGTTTCATCACCTTTGCGAAGTTGCCGCTCTCTCCGGCTCCCGGAGACGAAGAAGCTGCTTCTTCGCGCAAAGACGATTCTGCCGCTCACAGTGGTCTGCGGTGTGTGTCTTCCGCCGAAAGAGGCCCGGGAGCGGTGCTCAGTTCTGCAGAGCACCGTACCTTCGTCTTTAGCCTCTCTTCTCGTCTACATTTTAAGAAAAAGCTTTTCCAGTCTGTCTGGCATGGAGAAACTGTGCCAGCACAGAAAACATCTCCCATCGTGTTCTAGAAGCTGCACGGAGGTCTGCCGAGTGTTTTGCAAGAAGAGAAAGAAAGTTGTCCAAAACAGCTTGCAATCGAATGTTCATGTGATTAGAAAAGGCAGGAGAGTGGTCAGGTACTGTTTTCTCTCAGTTGGCAAGCTGCGCACACAATCGCAGTGTTGTACAGCTTGTTTCATCACCTTTGCCAAGTTGCCGCTCTCTCCGGCTCCCGGAGACGAAGAAGCTGCTTCTTCGCGCAAAGACGATTCTGCCGCTCACAGTGCTCTGCGGTGTGCGGCTTCTGCCGAAAGAGGTCCGGGAGCGGTGCTTAGCTCTGCAGAGCACCGTACCTTCGTCTTTAGCCTCTCTTCTCGTCTACATCTTAGCAAAAAGCTTTTCCACTCTGTCTGGCAAGGAGAAACTGTGCCAGCACAGAAAACATCTCCCATCGTGTTCTAGAGGCTGCACGGAGGTCTGCCGAGTGTTTTGCAAGAAGAGAAAGAAAGTTGTCCAAAACAGCTTGCAATCGAATGTTCATGTGAATAGAAAAGGCAGGAGAGTGGTCAGGTACTGTTTTCTCTCACTTGGCAAGCTGCGCACACAATCGCAGTGTTGTACAGCTTGTTTCATCACCTTTGCCAAGTTGCCGCTCTCTCCGGCTCCCGGAGACGAAGAAGCTGCTTCTTCACGCAAAGACGATTCTGCCGCTCACAGTGCTCTGCAGTGTGTGTCAACTGCCGAAAGAGGCCCGGGAGCGGTGCTTAGCTCTGCAGAGCACCGTACCTTCGTCTTTAGCCTCTCTTCTCGTCTACATCTTAGCAAAAAGCTTTTCCACTCTGTCTGGAAAGAAGAAACTGTGCCAGCACAGAAAACATCTCCCATCGTGTTCTAGAGGCTGCACGGAGGTCTGCCGAGTGTTTTGCAAGAAGAGAAAGAAAGTTGTCCAAAACAGCTTGCAATCGAATGTTCATGTGAATAGAAAAGGCAGGAGAGTGGTCAGGTACTGTTTTCTCTCAGTTGGCAAGCTGCGCACACAATCGCAGTGTTGTACAGCTTGTTTCATCACCTTTGCCAAGTTGCCGCTCTCTCCGGCTCCCGGAGACGAAGAAGCTGCTTCTTCGCGCAAAGACGATTCTGCCGCTCATAGTGCTCTGCGGTGTGTGTCTTCTGCCGAAAGAGGCCCGGGAGCGGTGCTTAGCTCTGCAGAGCACCGTACCTTCGTCTTTAGCCTCTCTTCTCGTCTACATCTTAGCAAAAAGGTTTTCCACTCTGCCTGGAAAGGAGAAACTGTGCCAGCACAGAAAACATCTCCCAACGTGTTCTAGAGGCTGCACGGGGGTCTGCCGAGTGTTTTGCAAGAAGAGAAAGAAAGTTGTCCAAAACAGCTTGCAATCGAATGTTCATGTGAATAGAAAAGGCAGGAGAGTGGTCAGGTACTGTTTTCTCTCAGTTGGCAAGCTGCGCACACAATCGCAGTGTTGTACAGCTTGTTTCATCACCTTTGCGAAGTTGCCGCTCTCTCCGGCTCCCGGTGACGAAGAAGCTGCTTCTTCGCGCAAAGACGATTCTGCCCCTCACAGTGCTCTGCGGTGTGTGTCTTCTGCCGAAAGAGGCCCAGGAGCGGTGCTTAGCTCTGCAGAGCACCGTACCTTCGTCTTTAGCCTCTCTTCTCGTCTACATCTTAGGAAAAAGCTCTTCCACTCTGTCTGGCAAGGAGAAACTGTGCCAGCACAAAAAACATCTCCCATCGTGTTCTAGAGGCTGCACGGAGGTCTGCCGAGTGTTTTGCAAGAAGAGAAAGAAAGTTGTCCAAAACAGCTTGCAATCGAATGTTCATGTGAATAGAAAAGGCAGGCGAGTGGTCAGGTACTGTTTTCTCTCACTTGGCAAGCTGCGCACACAATCGCAGTGTTGTACAGCTTGTTTCATCACCTTTGCCAAGTTGCCGCTCTCTCCGGCTCCCGGAGACGAAGAAGCTGCTTCTTCGCGCAAAGACGATTCTGCCGCTCACAGTGCTCTTCAGTGTGTGTCGTCTGCCGAAAGAGGCCCGGGAGCGGTGCTTAGCTCTGCAGAGCACCGTACCTTCGTCTTTAGCCTCTCTTCTCGTCTACATCTTAGCAAAAAGCTTTTCCACTCTGTCTGCCAAGGAGAAACTGTGCCAGCACAGAAAACATCTCCCATCGTGTTCTAGAGGCTGCACGGAGGTCTGCCGAGTGTTTTGCAAGAAGAGAAAGAAAGTTGTCCAAAACAGCTTCCAATCGAATGTTCATGTGAATAGAAAAGGCAGGAGAGTGGTCAGGTACTGTTTTCTCTCACTTGGCAAGCTGCGCACACAATCGCAGTGTTGTACAGCTTGTTTCATCACCTTTGTGAAGTTGCCGCTCTCTCCGGCTCCCGGAGACGAAGAAGCTGCTTCTTCGCGTAAAGACGATTCTGCCGCTCACAGTGCTCTGCGGTGTGCGCCTTCGGCCGAAAGAGGCCCGGGAGCGGTGCTTAGCTCTGCAGAGCACCGTACCTTCGTCTTCAGCCTCTCTTCTCGTCTACATCTTAGCAAAAAGCTTTTCCACTCTGTCTGGCAAGGAGAAACTGTGCCAGCACAAAAAACATCTCCCATCGTGTTCTAGAGGCTGCACGGAGGTCTGCCGAGTGTTTTGCAAGAAGAGAAAGAAAGTTGTCCAAAATAGCTTGCAATCGAATGTTCATGTGAATAGAAAAGGAAGGAGAGTGGTCAGGTACTGTTTTCTCTCAGTTGGCAAGCTGCGCACACAATCGCAGTGTTGTAAAGTTTGTTTCATCACCTTTGCCAAGTTGCCGCTCTCTCCGGCTCCTGGAGACCAAGAAGCTGCTTCTTCGCGCAAAGACGATTCTGCCGCTCACAGTGCTCTTCAGTGTGTGTCGTCTGCCGAAAGAGGCCCGGGAGCGGTGCTTAGCTCTGCAGAGCACCGTACCTTCGTCTTTAGCCTCTCTTCTCGTCTACATCTTAGCAAAAAGCTTTTCCACTCTGTCTGGCAAGGAGAAACTGTGCCAGCACAGAAAACATCTCCCATCGTGTTCTAGAGGCTGCACGGAGGTCTGCCGAGTGTTTTGCAAAAAGAGAAACAAAGTTGTCCAAAACAGCTTGCAATCGAATGTTCATGTGAATAGAAAAGGCAGGAGAGTGGTCAGGTACTGTTTTCTCTCACTTGGCCAGCTTCGCACACAATCGCAGTGTTGTACAGCTTGTTTCATCACCTTTGCGAAGTTGCCGCTCTCTCCGGCTCCCAGAGACGAAGAAGCTGCTTCTTCGCGCAAAGACGATTCTGCCGCTCACAGTGCTCTGCGGTGTGCGCCTTCTGCCGAAAGAGGCCCGGGAGCAGTGCTTAGCTCTGCAGAGCACCGTACCTTCGTCTTTAGCCTCTCTTCTCGTCTACATCTTAACAAAAAGCATATCCACTCTGTCTGGCAAGGAGAAACTGTGCCAGCACAGAAAACATCTCCCATCGTGTTCTAGAGGCTGCACGGGGGTCTGCCGAGTGTTTTGCAAGAAGAGAAAGAAAGTTGTCCAAAACAGCTTGCAATCGAATGTTCATGTGAATACAAAAGGCAGGAGAGTGGTCAGGTACTGTTTTCTCTCATTTGGCAAGCTGCGCACACAATCGCAGTGTTGTACAGCTTGTTTCATCACCTTTGCCAAGTTGCCGCTCTCTCCGGCTCCCGGAGACGAAGAAGCTGCTTCTTCGCGCAAAGACGATTCTGCCGCTCACAGTGCTCTGCGGTGTGCGCCTTCTTCCGAAAGAGGCCCGGGAGCGGTGCTTAGCTCTGCAGAGCACCGTACCTTCGTCTTTAGCCTCTCTTCTCGTCTACATCTTAGCAAAAAGCTTTTCCACTCTGTCTGGCAAGGAGAAACTGTGCCAGCACAAAAAACATCTCGCATTGTGTTCTAGAAGCTGCACGGAGTTCTGCCGAGTGTTTTGCAAGAAGAGAAACAAAGTTGTCCAAAACAGCTTGCAATCGAATGTTCATGTGAATAGAAAAGGCAGGAGAGTGGTCAGGTACTGTTTTCTCTCAGTTGGCAAGCTGCGCACACAATCGCAGTGTTGTACAGCTTGTTTCATCACCTTTGCCAAGTTGCCGCTCTCTCCGGCTCCCGGAGACGAAGAAGCTGCTTCTTCGCGCAAAGACGATTCTGCCGCTCACAGTGCTCTGCGGTGTGCGGCTTCTGCCGAAAGAGGTCCGGGAGCGGTGCTTAGCTCTGCAGAGCACCGTACCTTCGTCGTTAGCCTCTCTTCTCGTCTACATCTTAGCAAAAAGCTTTTCCACTCTGTCTGGCAAGGAGAAACTGTGCCAGCACAAAAAACATCTCCCATCGTGTTCTAGAGGCTGCACGGAGGTCTGCCGAGTGTTTTGCAAGAAGAGAAAGAAAGTTGTCCAAAAGAGCTTCCAATCGAATGTTCATGTGAATAGAAAAGGCAGGAGAGTGGTCAGGTACTGTTTTCTCTCAGTTGGCAAGCTGCGCACACAATCGCAGTGTTGTACAGCTTGTTTCATCACCTTTGCCAAGTTGCCGCTCTCTCCGGCTCCCAGAGACGAAGAAGCTGCTTCTTCGCGCAAAGACGATTCTGCCGCTCACAGTGCTCTGCGGTGTGCGGCTTCTGCCGAAAGAGGCCCGGGAGCAGTGCTTAGCTCTGCAGAGCACCGTACCTTCTTCTTTAGCCTCTCTTCTCGTCTACATCTTAGCAAAAAGCTTTTCCACTCTGTCTGCCAAGGAGAAACTGTGCCAGCACAGAAAACATCTCCCATCGTGTTCTAGAGGCTGCACGGAGGTCTGCCGAGTGTTTTGCAAGAAGAGAAAGAAAGTTGTCCAAAACAGCTTCCAATCGAATGTTCATGTGAATAGAAAAGGCAGGAGAGTGGTCAGGTACTGTTTTCTCTCACTTGGCAAGCTGCGCACACAATCGCAGTGTTGTACAGCTTGTTTCATCACCTTTGCGAAGTTGCCGCTCTCTCCGGCTCCCGGAGACCAAGAAGCTGCTTCTTCGCGCAAAGACGATTCTGCCGCTCACAGTGCTCTGCGGTGTGCGCCTTCTGCCGAAAGAGGTCCGGGAGCGGTGCTTAGCTCTGCAGAGCACCGTACCTTCGTCTTTAGCGTCTCTTCTCGTCTACATCTTAGCAAAAAGCTTTTCCTCTCTGTCTGGCAAGGAGAAACTGTGCCAGCACAGAAAACATCTCCCATCGTGTTCTAGAGGCTGCACGGAGGTCTGCCGAGTGTTTTGCAAGAAGAGAAAGAAAGTTGTCCAAAACAGCTTGCAATCGAATGTTCATGTGAATAGAAAAGGCAGGAGAGTGGTCAGGTACTGTTTTCTCTCAGTTGGCAAGCTGCGCACACAATCGCAGTGTTGTACAATTTGTTTCATCACCTTTGCCAAGTTGGCAAGCTTGGCAAGCTGCGCACACAATCGCAGTGTTGTACAGCTTGTTTCTTCACCTTTGCCAAGTTGCCGCTCTCTCCGGCTCCCGGGGACCAAGAAGCTGCTTCTTCGCGCAAAGACGATTCTGCCGCTCACAGTGCTCTGCGGTGTGTGTCTTCTGCCGAAAGAGGTCCGGGAGCTGTGCTTAGCTCTGCAGAGCACCGTACCTTCGTCTTTAGCCTCTCTTCTCGTCTACATCTTAGCAAAAAGCTTTTCCAGTCTGTCTGGCAAGGAGAAACTGTGCCAGCACAGAAAACATCTCCCATCGTGTTCTAGAGGCTGCACGGAGGTCTGCCGAGTGTTTTGCAAGAAGAGAAAGAAAGTTGTCCAAAACAGCTTGCAATCGAATGTTCATGTGAATAGAAAAGGCAGGAGAGTGGTCAGGTACTGATTTCTCTCAGTTGGCAAGCTGCGCACACAATCGCAGTGTTGTACAGCTATTTTCATTACCTTTGCGAAGTTGCCGCTCTCTCCGGCTCCCGGAGACGAAGAAGCTGCTTCTTCGCGCAAATACGATTCTGCCTCTCACAGTGCTCTGCGGTGTGCGTCTTCTGCCGAAAGAGGCCCGGGAGCTGTGCTTAGCGCTGCAGAGCACCGTACCTTCGTCTTTAGCCTCTCTTCTCGTCTACATCTTAGCAAAAAGCTTTTCCTCTCTGTCTGGCATGGAGAAACTGTGCCAGCACAGAAAACATCTCCCATCGTGTTTTAGAGGCTGCACGGAGGTCTGCCGAGTGTTTTGGAAGAAGAGAAAGAAAGTTGTCCAAAACAGCTGGCAATCGACTGTTCATGTGATTAGAAAAGGCAGGAGAGTGGTCAGGTACTGTTTTCTCTCAGGTGGCAAGCTGCGCACACAATCGCAGTGTTGTACAGCTTGTTTCATCACCTTTGTGAAGTTGCCGCTCTCTCCGGCTCCCAGAGACGAAGAAGCTGCTTCTTCGCGCAAAGACGATTCTGCCGCTCACAGTGCTCTGCGGTGTGCGCCTTCTGCCGAAAGAGGCCCGGGAGCAGTGCTTAGCTCTGCAGAGCACCGTACCTTCGTCTTTAGCCTCTCTTCTCGTCTACATCTTAGCAAAAAGCTTTTCCACTCTGTCTGGCAAGGAGAAACTGTGCCAGCACAGAAAACATCTCCCATCGTGTTCTAGAAGCTGCACGGAGGTCTGCCGAGTTTTTTGCAAGAAGAGAAAGAAAGTTGTCCAAAACAGCTTGCAATCGAATGTTCATGTGAATAGAAAAGGCAGGAGAGTGGTCAGGTACTGTTTTCTCTCACTTGGCAAGCTGCGCACACAATCGCAGTGTTGTACAGCTTGTTTCATCACCTTTGCCAAGTTGCCGCTCTCTCCGGCTCCCGGAGACGAAGAAGCTGCTTCTTTGCGCAAAGACGATTCTGCCGCTCACAGTGCTCTGCGGGGTGCGCCTTCTGCCGAAAGAGGCCCGGGAGCGGTGCTTAGCTCTGCAGAGCACCGTACCTTCGTCTTTAGCCTCTCTTCTCGTCTACATCTTAGCAAAAAGCTTTTCCAGTCTGTCTGGCAAGGAGAAACTGTGCCAGCACAGAAAACATCTCCCATCGTGTTCTAGAGGCTGCACGGAGGTCTGCCGAGTGTTTTGCAAAAAGAGAAACAAAGTTGTCCAAAACAGCTTGCAATCGAATGTTCATGTGAATAGAAAAGGCAGGAGAGTGGTCAGGTACTGATTTCTCTCAGTTGGCAAGCTTCGCACACAATCGCAGTGTTGTACAGCTTGTTTCATCACCTTTGCGAAGTTGCCGCTCTCTCCGGCTCCCAGAGACGAAGAAGCTGCTTCTTCGCGCAAAGACGATTCTGCCGCTCACAGTGCTCTGCGGTGTGCGCCTTCTGCCGAAAGAGGCCCGGGAGCAGTGCTTAGCTCTGCAGAGCACCGTACCTTCGTCTTTAGCCTCTCTTCTCGTCTACATCTTAACAAAAAGCATATCCACTCTGTCTGGCAAGGAGAAACTGTGCCAGCACAGAAAACATCTCCCATCGTGTTCTAGAGGCTGCACGGGGGTCTGCCGAGTGTTTTGCAAGAAGAGAAAGAAAGTTGTCCAAAACAGCTTGCAATCGAATGTTCATGTGAATAGAAAAGGCAGGAGAGTGGTCAGGTACTGTTTTCTCTCACTTGGCAAGCTGCGCACACAATCGCAGTGTTGTACAGCTTGTTTCATCACCTTTGCCAAGTTGCCGCTCTCTCCGGCTCCCGGAGACCAAGAAGCTGCTTCTTCGTGCAAAGACGATTCTGCCGCTCACAGTGCTCTGCGGTGTGCGCCTTCTGCCGAAAGATGTCCGGGAGCGGTGCTTAGCTCTGCAGAGCACCGTACCTTCGTCTTTAGCCTCTCTTCTCGTCTACATCTTAGCAAAAAGCTTTTCCTCTCTGTCTGGCAAGGAGAAACTGTGCCAGCACAGAAAACATCTCCCATCGTGTTCTAGAGGCTGCACGGAGGTCTGCCGAGTGTTTTGCAAGAAGAGAAAGAAAGTTGTCCAAAACAGCTTGCAATCGAATGTTCATGTGAATACAAAAGGCAGGAGAGTGGTCAGGTACTGTTTTCTCTCAGTTGGCAAGCTGCGCACACAATCGCAGTGTTGTACAGCTTGTTTCATCACCTTTGCCAAGTTGCCGCTCTCTCCGGCTCCCGGAGACGAAGAAGCTGCTTCTTCGCGCAAAGACGATTCTGCCGCTCACAGTGCTCTGCGGTGTGCGGCTTCTGCCGAAAGAGGTCCGGGAGCGGTGCTTAGCTCTGCAGAGCACCGTACCTTCGTCGTTAGCCTCTCTTCTCGTCTACATCTTAGCAAAAAGCTTTTCCACTCTGTCTGGCAAGGAGAAACTGTGCCAGCACAAAAAACATCTCCCATCGTGTTCTAGAGGCTGCACGGAGGTCTGCCGAGTGTTTTGCAAGAAGAGAAAGAAAGTTGTCCAAAACAGCTTCCAATCGAATGTTCATGTGAATAGAAAAGGCAGGAGAGTGGTCAGGTACTGTTTTCTCTCAGTTGGCAAGCTGCGCACACAATCGCAGTGTTGTACAGCTTGTTTCATCACCTTTGCCAAGTTGCCGCTCTCTCCGGCTCCCGGAGACGAAGAAGCTGCTTCTTCGCGCAAAGACGATTCTGCCCCTCACAGTGCTCTGCGGTGTGTGTCTTCTGCCGAAAGAGGCCCGGGAGCGGTGCTTAGCTCTGCAGAGCACCGTACCTTCGTCTTTAGCGTCTCTTCTCGTCTACATCTTAGCAAAAAGCTTTTCCAGTCTGTCTGGCAAGGAGAAACTGTGCCAGCACAGAAAACATCTCCCATCGTGTTCTAGAGGCTGCACGGAGGTCTGCCGAGTGTTTTGCAAGAAGAGAAAGAAAGTTGTCCAAAACAGCTTGCAATCGAATGTTCATGTGATTAGAAAAGGCAGGAGAGTGGTCAGGTACTGTTTTCTCTCACTTGGCCAGCTGCGCACACAATCGCACTGTTGTACAGCTTGTTTCATCACCTTTGCCAAGTTGCCGCTCTCTCCGGCTCCCGGAGACGAAGAAGCTGCTTCTTCGCGCAAAGGCGATTCTGCCGCTCACAGTGCTCTGCGGTGTGCGTCTTCTGCCGAAAGAGGTCCGGGAGCTGTGCTTAGCTCTGCAGAGCACCGTACCTTCGTCTTTAGCCTCTCTTCTCGTCTACATCTTAGCAAAAAGCTTTTCCAGTCTGTCTGGCAAGGAGAAACTGTGCCAGCACAGAAAACATCTCCCATCGTGTTCTAGAGGCTGCACGGAGGTCTGCCGAGTGTTTTGCAAGAAGAGAAAGAAAGTTGTCCAAAACAGCTTGCAATCGAATGTTCATGTGAATAGAAAAGGCAGGAGAGTGGTCAGGTACTGATTTCTCTCAGTTGGCAAGCTGCGCACACAATCGCAGTGTTGTACAGCTTGTTTCATCACCTTTGCGAAGTTGCCGCTCTCTCCGGCTCCCGGAGACGAAGAAGCTGCTTCATCGCGCAAAGACGATTCTGCCGCTCACAGTGCCCTGCGGTGTGTGTCTTCTGCCGAAAGAGGCCCGGGAGCTGTGCTTAGCGCTGCAGAGCACCGTACCTTCGTCTTTAGCCTCTCTTCTCGTCTACATCTTAGCAAAATCTTTTCCTCTCTGTCTGGCATGGAGAAACTGTGCCAGCACAGAAAACATCTCCCATCGTGTTCTAGAGGCTGCACGGAGGTCTGCCGAGTGTTTTGCAAGAAGAGAAAGAAAGTTGTCCAAAACAGCTCGCAATCGAATGTTCATGTGATTAGAAAAGGCAGGAGAGTGGTGAGGTACTGTTTTCTCTCAGTTGGCAAGCTGCGCACACAATCGCAGTGTTGTACAGCTTGTTTCATCACCTTTGCGAAGTTGCCGCTCTCTCCGGCTCCCAGAGACGAAGAAGCTGCTTCTTCGCTTAAAGACGATTCTGCCGCTCACAGTGCTCTGCGGTGTGCGCCTTCTGCCGAAAGAGGTCCGGGAGCGGTGCTTAGCTCTGCAGAGCACCGTACCTTCGTCTTTAGCGTCTCTTCTCGTCTACATCTTAGCAAAAAGCTTTTCCTCTCTGTCTGGCAAGGAGAAACTGTGCCAGCACAGAAAACATCTCCCATCGTGTTCTAGAGGCTGCACGGAGGTCTGCCGAGTGTTTTGCAAGAAGAGAAAGAAAGTTGTCCAAAACAGCTTGCAATCGAATGTTCATGTGAATAGAAAAGGCAGGAGAGTGGTCAGGTACTGTTTTCTCTCAGTTGGCAAGCTGCGCACACAATCGCAGTGTTGTACAATTTGTTTCATCACCTTTGCCAAGTTGGCAAGCTTGGCAAGCTGCGCACACAATCGCAGTGTTGTACAGCTTGTTTCTTCACCTTTGCCAAGTTGCCGCTCTCTCCGGCTCCCGGGGACCAAGAAGCTGCTTCTTCGCGCAAAGACGATTCTGCCGCTCACAGTGCTCTGCGGTGTGTGTCTTCTGCCGAAAGAGGTCCGGGAGCTGTGCTTAGCTCTGCAGAGCACCGTACCTTCGTCTTTAGCCTCTCTTCTCGTCTACATCTTAGCAAAAAGCTTTTCCAGTCTGTCTGGCAAGGAGAAACTGTGCCAGCACAGAAAACATCTCCCATCGTGTTCTAGAGGCTGCACGGAGGTCTGCCGAGTGTTTTGCAAGAAGAGAAAGAAAGTTGTCCAAAACAGCTTGCAATCGAATGTTCATGTGAATAGAAAAGGCAGGAGAGTGGTCAGGTACTGATTTCTCTCAGTTGGCAAGCTGCGCACACAATCGCAGTGTTGTACAGCTATTTTCATTACCTTTGCGAAGTTGCCGCTCTCTCCGGCTCCCGGAGACGAAGAAGCTGCTTCTTCGCGCAAATACGATTCTGCCTCTCACAGTGCTCTGCGGTGTGCGTCTTCTGCCGAAAGAGGCCCGGGAGCTGTGCTTAGCGCTGCAGAGCACCGTACCTTCGTCTTTAGCCTCTCTTCTCGTCTACATCTTAGCAAAAAGCTTTTCCTCTCTGTCTGGCATGGAGAAACTGTGCCAGCACAGAAAACATCTCCCATCGTGTTTTAGAGGCTGCACGGAGGTCTGCCGAGTGTTTTGGAAGAAGAGAAAGAAAGTTGTCCAAAACAGCTGGCAATCGACTGTTCATGTGATTAGAAAAGGCAGGAGAGTGGTCAGGTACTGTTTTCTCTCAGGTGGCAAGCTGCGCACACAATCGCAGTGTTGTACAGCTTGTTTCATCACCTTTGTGAAGTTGCCGCTCTCTCCGGCTCCCAGAGACGAAGAAGCTGCTTCTTCGCGCAAAGACGATTCTGCCGCTCACAGTGCTCTGCGGTGTGCGCCTTCTGCCGAAAGAGGCCCGGGAGCAGTGCTTAGCTCTGCAGAGCACCGTACCTTCGTCTTTAGCCTCTCTTCTCGTCTACATCTTAGCAAAAAGCTTTTCCACTCTGTCTGGCAAGGAGAAACTGTGCCAGCACAGAAAACATCTCCCATCGTGTTCTAGAAGCTGCACGGAGGTCTGCCGAGTTTTTTGCAAGAAGAGAAAGAAAGTTGTCCAAAACAGCTTGCAATCGAATGTTCATGTGAATAGAAAAGGCAGGAGAGTGGTCAGGTACTGTTTTCTCTCACTTGGCAAGCTGCGCACACAATCGCAGTGTTGTACAGCTTGTTTCATCACCTTTGCCAAGTTGCCGCTCTCTCCGGCTCCCGGAGACGAAGAAGCTGCTTCTTTGCGCAAAGACGATTCTGCCGCTCACAGTGCTCTGCGGGGTGCGCCTTCTGCCGAAAGAGGCCCGGGAGCGGTGCTTAGCTCTGCAGAGCACCGTACCTTCGTCTTTAGCCTCTCTTCTCGTCTACATCTTAGCAAAAAGCTTTTCCAGTCTGTCTGGCAAGGAGAAACTGTGCCAGCACAGAAAACATCTCCCATCGTGTTCTAGAGGCTGCACGGAGGTCTGCCGAGTGTTTTGCAAAAAGAGAAACAAAGTTGTCCAAAACAGCTTGCAATCGAATGTTCATGTGAATAGAAAAGGCAGGAGAGTGGTCAGGTACTGATTTCTCTCAGTTGGCAAGCTTCGCACACAATCGCAGTGTTGTACAGCTTGTTTCATCACCTTTGCGAAGTTGCCGCTCTCTCCGGCTCCCAGAGACGAAGAAGCTGCTTCTTCGCGCAAAGACGATTCTGCCGCTCACAGTGCTCTGCGGTGTGCGCCTTCTGCCGAAAGAGGCCCGGGAGCAGTGCTTAGCTCTGCAGAGCACCGTACCTTCGTCTTTAGCCTCTCTTCTCGTCTACATCTTAACAAAAAGCATATCCACTCTGTCTGGCAAGGAGAAACTGTGCCAGCACAGAAAACATCTCCCATCGTGTTCTAGAGGCTGCACGGGGGTCTGCCGAGTGTTTTGCAAGAAGAGAAAGAAAGTTGTCCAAAACAGCTTGCAATCGAATGTTCATGTGAATAGAAAAGGCAGGAGAGTGGTCAGGTACTGTTTTCTCTCACTTGGCAAGCTGCGCACACAATCGCAGTGTTGTACAGCTTGTTTCATCACCTTTGCCAAGTTGCCGCTCTCTCCGGCTCCCGGAGACCAAGAAGCTGCTTCTTCGTGCAAAGACGATTCTGCCGCTCACAGTGCTCTGCGGTGTGCGCCTTCTGCCGAAAGATGTCCGGGAGCGGTGCTTAGCTCTGCAGAGCACCGTACCTTCGTCTTTAGCCTCTCTTCTCGTCTACATCTTAGCAAAAAGCTTTTCCTCTCTGTCTGGCAAGGAGAAACTGTGCCAGCACAGAAAACATCTCCCATCGTGTTCTAGAGGCTGCACGGAGGTCTGCCGAGTGTTTTGCAAGAAGAGAAAGAAAGTTGTCCAAAACAGCTTGCAATCGAATGTTCATGTGAATACAAAAGGCAGGAGAGTGGTCAGGTACTGTTTTCTCTCAGTTGGCAAGCTGCGCACACAATCGCAGTGTTGTACAGCTTGTTTCATCACCTTTGCCAAGTTGCCGCTCTCTCCGGCTCCCGGAGACGAAGAAGCTGCTTCTTCGCGCAAAGACGATTCTGCCGCTCACAGTGCTCTGCGGTGTGCGGCTTCTGCCGAAAGAGGTCCGGGAGCGGTGCTTAGCTCTGCAGAGCACCGTACCTTCGTCGTTAGCCTCTCTTCTCGTCTACATCTTAGCAAAAAGCTTTTCCACTCTGTCTGGCAAGGAGAAACTGTGCCAGCACAAAAAACATCTCCCATCGTGTTCTAGAGGCTGCACGGAGGTCTGCCGAGTGTTTTGCAAGAAGAGAAAGAAAGTTGTCCAAAACAGCTTCCAATCGAATGTTCATGTGAATAGAAAAGGCAGGAGAGTGGTCAGGTACTGTTTTCTCTCAGTTGGCAAGCTGCGCACACAATCGCAGTGTTGTACAGCTTGTTTCATCACCTTTGCCAAGTTGCCGCTCTCTCCGGCTCCCGGAGACGAAGAAGCTGCTTCTTCGCGCAAAGACGATTCTGCCCCTCACAGTGCTCTGCGGTGTGTGTCTTCTGCCGAAAGAGGCCCGGGAGCGGTGCTTAGCTCTGCAGAGCACCGTACCTTCGTCTTTAGCGTCTCTTCTCGTCTACATCTTAGCAAAAAGCTTTTCCAGTCTGTCTGGCAAGGAGAAACTGTGCCAGCACAGAAAACATCTCCCATCGTGTTCTAGAGGCTGCACGGAGGTCTGCCGAGTGTTTTGCAAGAA
This sequence comes from Melozone crissalis, assembly GCF_028551555.1. Classification (NCBI taxonomy): domain Eukaryota; kingdom Metazoa; phylum Chordata; class Aves; order Passeriformes; family Passerellidae; genus Melozone; species Melozone crissalis. The sequence goes on from NW_026536130.1 coordinate 223,250, forward strand.
GAGAAAGAAAGTTGTCCAAAACAGCTTGCAATCGAATGTTCATGTGATTAGAAAAGGCAGGAGAGTGGTCAGGTACTGTTTTCTCTCACTTGGCCAGCTGCGCACACAATCGCACTGTTGTACAGCTTGTTTCATCACCTTTGCCAAGTTGCCGCTCTCTCCGGCTCCCGGAGACGAAGAAGCTGCTTCTTCGCGCAAAGGCGATTCTGCCGCTCACAGTGCTCTGCGGTGTGCGTCTTCTGCCGAAAGAGGTCCGGGAGCTGTGCTTAGCTCTGCAGAGCACCGTACCTTCGTCTTTAGCCTCTCTTCTCGTCTACATCTTAGCAAAAAGCTTTTCCAGTCTGTCTGGCAAGGAGAAACTGTGCCAGCACAGAAAACATCTCCCATCGTGTTCTAGAGGCTGCACGGAGGTCTGCCGAGTGTTTTGCAAGAAGAGAAAGAAAGTTGTCCAAAACAGCTTGCAATCGAATGTTCATGTGAATAGAAAAGGCAGGAGAGTGGTCAGGTACTGATTTCTCTCAGTTGGCAAGCTGCGCACACAATCGCAGTGTTGTACAGCTTGTTTCATCACCTTTGCGAAGTTGCCGCTCTCTCCGGCTCCCGGAGACGAAGAAGCTGCTTCATCGCGCAAAGACGATTCTGCCGCTCACAGTGCCCTGCGGTGTGTGTCTTCTGCCGAAAGAGGCCCGGGAGCTGTGCTTAGCGCTGCAGAGCACCGTACCTTCGTCTTTAGCCTCTCTTCTCGTCTACATCTTAGCAAAATCTTTTCCTCTCTGTCTGGCATGGAGAAACTGTGCCAGCACAGAAAACATCTCCCATCGTGTTCTAGAGGCTGCACGGAGGTCTGCCGAGTGTTTTGCAAGAAGAGAAAGAAAGTTGTCCAAAACAGCTCGCAATCGAATGTTCATGTGATTAGAAAAGGCAGGAGAGTGGTGAGGTACTGTTTTCTCTCAGTTGGCAAGCTGCGCACACAATCGCAGTGTTGTACAGCTTGTTTCATCACCTTTGCGAAGTTGCCGCTCTCTCCGGCTCCCAGAGACGAAGAAGCTGCTTCTTCGCTTAAAGACGATTCTGCCGCTCACAGTGCTCTGCGGTGTGCGCCTTCTGCCGAAAGAGGCCCGGGAGCGGTGCTTAGCTCTGCAGAGCACCGTACCTTCGTCTTTAGCCTCTCTTCTCGTCTACATCTTAGCAAAAAGCTTTTCCACTCTGTCTGGCAAGGAGAAACTGTGCCAGCACAAAAAACATCTCCCATCGTGTTCTAGAGGCTGCACGGAGGTCTGCCGAGTGTTTTGCAAGAAGAGAAAGAAAGTTGTCCAAAACAGCTTGCAATCGAATGTTCATGTGAATAGAAAAGGCAGGAGAGTGGTCAGGTACTGTTTTCTCTCACTTGGCAAGCTGCGCACACAATCGCAGTGTTGTACAGCTTGTTTCATCACCTTTGCGAAGTTGCCGCTCTCTCCGGCTCCCGGAGACCAAGAAGCTGCTTCTTCATGCAAAGACGATTCTGCCGCTCACAGTGCTCTTCAGTGTGTGTCGTCTGCCGAAAGAGGCCCGGGAGCGGTGCTTAGCTCTGCAGAGCACCGTACCTTCGTCTTTAGCCTCTCTTCTCGTCTACATCTTAGCAAAAAGCTTTTCCACTCTGTCTGGCAAGGAGAAACTGTGCCAGCACAGAAAACATCTCCCATCGTGTTCTAGAGGCTGCACGGAGGTCTGCCGAGTGTTTTGCAAGAAGAGAAAGAAAGTTGTCCAAAACAGCTTGCAATCGAATGTTCATGTGAATAGAAAAGGCAGGAGAGTGGTCAGGTACTGTTTTCTCTCAGTTGGCCAGCTGCGCACACAATCGCAGTGTTGTACAGCTTGTTTCATCACCTTTGCGAAGTTGCCGCTCTCTCCGGCTCCCAGAGACGAAGAAGCTGCTTCTTCGCGCAAAGACGATTCTGCCGCTCACAGTGCTCTGCGGTGTGCGGCTTCTGCCGAAAGAGGCCCGGGAGCAGTGCTTAGCTCTGCAGAGCACCGTACCTTCGTCTTTAGCCTCTCTTCTCGTCTACATCTTAGCAAAAAGCTTTTCCACTCTGTCTGCCAAGGAGAAACTGTGCCAGCACAGAAAACATCTCCCATCGTGTTCTAGAGGCTGCACGGAGGTCTGCCGAGTGTTTTGCAAGAAGAGAAAGAAAGTTGTCCAAAACAGCTTCCAATCGAATGTTCATGTGAATAGAAAAGGCAGGAGAGTGGTCAGGTACTGTTTTCTCTCACTTGGCAAGCTGCGCACACAATCGCAGTGTTGTACAGCTTGTTTCATCACCTTTGCGAAGTTGCCGCTCTCTCCGGCTCCCGGAGACCAAGAAGCTGCTTCTTCGCGCAAAGACGATTCTGCCGCTCACAGTGCTCTGCGGTGTGCGCCTTCTGCCGAAAGAGGTCCGGGAGCGGTGCTTAGCTCTGCAGAGCACCGTACCTTCGTCTTTAGCGTCTCTTCTCGTCTACATCTTAGCAAAAAGCTTTTCCTCTCTGTCTGGCAAGGAGAAACTGTGCCAGCACAGAAAACATCTCCCATCGTGTTCTAGAGGCTGCACGGAGGTCTGCCGAGTGTTTTGCAAGAAGAGAAAGAAAGTTGTCCAAAACAGCTTGCAATCGAATGTTCATGTGAATAGAAAAGGCAGGAGAGTGGTCAGGTACTCTTTTCTCTCAGTTGGCAAGCTGCGCACACAATCGCAGTGTTGTACAATTTGTTTCATCACCTTTGCCAAGTTGGCAAGCTTGGCAAGCTGCGCACACAATCGCAGTGTTGTACAGCTTGTTTCTTCACCTTTGCCAAGTTGCCGCTCTCTCCGGCTCCCGGGGACCAAGAAGCTGCTTCTTCGCGCAAAGACGATTCTGCCGCTCACAGTGCTCTGCGGTGTGTGTCTTCTGCCGAAAGAGGTCCGGGAGCTGTGCTTAGCTCTGCAGAGCACCGTACCTTCGTCTTTAGCCTCTCTTCTCGTCTACATCTTAGCAAAAAGCTTTTCCAGTCTGTCTGGCAAGGAGAAACTGTGCCAGCACAGAAAACATCTCCCATCGTGTTCTAGAGGCTGCACGGAGGTCTGCCGAGTGTTTTGCAAGAAGAGAAAGAAAGTTGTCCAAAACAGCTTGCAATCGAATGTTCATGTGAATAGAAAAGGCAGGAGAGTGGTCAGGTACTGATTTCTCTCAGTTGGCAAGCTGCGCACACAATCGCAGTGTTGTACAGCTATTTTCATTACCTTTGCGAAGTTGCCGCTCTCTCCGGCTCCCGGAGACGAAGAAGCTGCTTCTTCGTGCAAATACGATTCTGCCTCTCACAGTGCTCTGCGGTGTGCGTCTTCTGCCGAAAGAGGCCCGGGAGCTGTGCTTAGCGCTGCAGAGCACCGTACCTTCGTCTTTAGCCTCTCTTCTCGTCTACATCTTAGCAAAAAGCTTTTCCTCTCTGTCTGGCATGGAGAAACTGTGCCAGCACAGAAAACATCTCCCATCGTGTTTTAGAGGCTGCACGGAGGTCTGCCGAGTGTTTTGGAAGAAGAGAAAGAAAGTTGTCCAAAACAGCTGGCAATCGACTGTTCATGTGATTAGAAAAGGCAGGAGAGTGGTCAGGTACTGTTTTCTCTCAGTTGGCAAGCTGCGCACACAATCGCAGTGTTGTACAGCTTGTTTCATCACCTTTGCGAAGTTGCCGCTCTCTCCGGCTCCCAGAGACGAAGAAGCTGCTTCTTCGCGCAAAGACGATTCTGCCGCTCACAGTGCTCTGCGGTGTGCGCCTTCTGCCGAAAGAGGCCCGGGAGCAGTGCTTTGCTCTGCAGAGCACCGTACCTTCGTCTTTAGCCTCTCTTCTCGTCTACATCTTAGCAAAAAGCTTTTCCACTCTGTCTGGCAAGGAGAAACTGTGCCAGCACAGAAAACATCTCCCATCGTGTTCTAGAGGCTGCACGGAGGTCTGCCGAGTGTTTTGCAAAAAGAGAAACAAAGTTGTCCAAAACAGCTTGCAATCGAATGTTCATGTGAATAGAAAAGGCAGGAGAGTGGTCAGGTACTGTTTTCTCTCACTTGGCCAGCTTCGCACACAATCGCAGTGTTGTACAGCTTGTTTCATCACCTTTGCGAAGTTGCCGCTCTCTCCGGCTCCCAGAGACGAAGAAGCTGCTTCTTCGCGCAAAGACGATTCTGCCGCTCACAGTGCTCTGCGGTGTGCGCCTTCTGCCGAAAGAGGCCCGGGAGCAGTGCTTAGCTCTGCAGAGCACCGTACCTTCGTCTTTAGCCTCTCTTCTCGTCTACATCTTAACAAAAAGCATATCCACTCTGTCTGGCAAGGAGAAACTGTGCCAGCACAGAAAACATCTCCCATCGTGTTCTAGAGGCTGCACGGGGGTCTGCCGAGTGTTTTGCAAGAAGAGAAAGAAAGTTGTCCAAAACAGCTTGCAATCGAATGTTCATGTGAATAGAAAAGGCAGGAGAGTGGTCAGGTACTGTTTTCTCTCAGTTGGCAAGCTGCGCACACAATCGCAGTGTTGTACAGCTTGTTTCATCACCTTTGCCAAGTTGCCGCTCTCTCCGGCTCCCGGAGACCAAGAAGCTGCTTCTTCGCGCAAAGACGATTCTGCCGCTCACAGTGCTCTGCGGTGTGCGCCTTCTGCCGAAAGAGGTCCGGGAGCGGTGCTTAGCTCTGCAGAGCACCGTACCTTCGTCTTTAGCCTCTCTTCTCGTCTACATCTTAGCAAAAAGCTTTTCCTCTCTGTCTGGCAAGGAGAAACTGTGCCAGCACAGAAAACATCTCCCATCGTGTTCTAGAGGCTGCACGGAGGTCTGCCGAGTGTTTTGCAAGAAGAGAAAGAAAGTTGTCCAAAACAGCTTGCAATCGAATGTTCATGTGAATAGAAAAGGCAGGAGAGTGGTCAGGTACTGTTTTCTCTCAGTTGGCAAGCTGCGCACACAATCGCAGTGTTGTACAGCTTGTTTCATCACCTTTGCCAAGTTGCCGCTCTCTCCGGCTCCCGGAGACGAAGAAGCTGCTTCTTCGCGCAAAGACGATTCTGCCGCTCACAGTGCTCTGCGGTGTGCGGCTTCTGCCGAAAGAGGTCCGGGAGCGGTGCTTAGCTCTGCAGAGCACCGTACCTTCGTCGTTAGCCTCTCTTCTCGTCTACATCTTAGCAAAAAGCTTTTCCACTCTGTCTGGCAAGGAGAAACTGTGCCAGCACAAAAAACATCTCCCATCGTGTTCTAGAGGCTGCACGGAGGTCTGCCGAGTGTTTTGCAAGAAGAGAAAGAAAGTTGTCCAAAACAGCTTCCAATCGAATGTTCATGTGAATAGAAAAGGCAGGAGAGTGGTCAGGTACTGTTTTCTCTCAGTTGGCAAGCTGCGCACACAATCGCAGTGTTGTACAGCTTGTTTCATCACCTTTGCGAAGTTGCCGCTCTCTCCGGCTCCCGGAGACGAAGAAGCTGCTTCTTCGCGCAAAGACGATTCTGCCCCTCACAGTGCTCTGCGGTGTGTGTCTTCTGCCGAAAGAGGCCCGGGAGCGGTGCTTAGCTCTGCAGAGCACCGTACCTTCGTCTTTAGCGTCTCTTCTCGTCTACATCTTAGCAAAAAGCTTTTCCAGTCTGTCTGGCAAGGAGAAACTGTGCCAGCACAGAAAACATCTCCCATCGTGTTCTAGAGGCTGCACGGAGGTCTGCCGAGTGTTTTGCAAGAAGAGAAAGAAAGTTGTCCAAAACAGCTTGCAATCGAATGTTCATGTGATTAGAAAAGGCAGGAGAGTGGTCAGGTACTGTTTTCTCTCACTTGGCCAGCTGCGCACACAATCGCACTGTTGTACAGCTTGTTTCATCACCTTTGCCAAGTTGCCGCTCTCTCCGGCTCCCGGAGACGAAGAAGCTGCTTCTTCGCGCAAAGGCGATTCTGCCGCTCACAGTGCTCTGCGGTGTGCGTCTTCTGCCGAAAGAGGTCCGGGAGCTGTGCTTAGCTCTGCAGAGCACCGTACCTTCGTCTTTAGCCTCTCTTCTCGTCTACATCTTAGCAAAAAGCTTTTCCAGTCTGTCTGGCAAGGAGAAACTGTGCCAGCACAGAAAACATCTCCCATCGTGTTCTAGAGGCTGCACGGAGGTCTGCCGAGTGTTTTGCAAGAAGAGAAAGAAAGTTGTCCAAAACAGCTTGCAATCGAATGTTCATGTGAATAGAAAAGGCAGGAGAGTGGTCAGGTACTGATTTCTCTCAGTTGGCAAGCTGCGCACACAATCGCAGTGTTGTACAGCTTGTTTCATCACCTTTGCGAAGTTGCCGCTCTCTCCGGCTCCCGGAGACGAAGAAGCTGCTTCATCGCGCAAAGACGATTCTGCCGCTCACAGTGCCCTGCGGTGTGTGTCTTCTGCCGAAAGAGGCCCGGGAGCTGTGCTTAGCGCTGCAGAGCACCGTACCTTCGTCTTTAGCCTCTCTTCTCGTCTACATCTTAGCAAAATCTTTTCCTCTCTGTCTGGCATGGAGAAACTGTGCCAGCACAGAAAACATCTCCCATCGTGTTCTAGAGGCTGCACGGAGGTCTGCCGAGTGTTTTGCAAGAAGAGAAAGAAAGTTGTCCAAAACAGCTCGCAATCGAATGTTCATGTGATTAGAAAAGGCAGGAGAGTGGTGAGGTACTGTTTTCTCTCAGTTGGCAAGCTGCGCACACAATCGCAGTGTTGTACAGCTTGTTTCATCACCTTTGCGAAGTTGCCGCTCTCTCCGGCTCCCAGAGACGAAGAAGCTGCTTCTTCGCTTAAAGACGATTCTGCCGCTCACAGTGCTCTGCGGTGTGCGCCTTCTGCCGAAAGAGGCCCGGGAGCGGTGCTTAGCTCTGCAGAGCACCGTACCTTCGTCTTTAGCCTCTCTTCTCGTCTACATCTTAGCAAAAAGCTTTTCCACTCTGTCTGGCAAGGAGAAACTGTGCCAGCACAAAAAACATCTCCCATCGTGTTCTAGAGGCTGCACGGAGGTCTGCCGAGTGTTTTGCAAGAAGAGAAAGAAAGTTGTCCAAAACAGCTTGCAATCGAATGTTCATGTGAATAGAAAAGGCAGGAGAGTGGTCAGGTACTGTTTTCTCTCAGTTGGCAAGCTGCGCACACAATCGCAGTGTTGTACAGCTTGTTTCATCACCTTTGCGAAGTTGCCGCTCTCTCCGGCTCCCGGAGACCAAGAAGCTGCTTCTTCATGCAAAGACGATTCTGCCGCTCACAGTGCTCTTCAGTGTGTGTCGTCTGCCGAAAGAGGCCCGGGAGCGGTGCTTAGCTCTGCAGAGCACCGTACCTTCGTCTTTAGCCTCTCTTCTCGTCTACATCTTAGCAAAAAGCTTTTCCACTCTGTCTGGCAAGGAGAAACTGTGCCAGCACAGAAAACATCTCCCATCGTGTTCTAGAGGCTGCACGGAGGTCTGCCGAGTGTTTTGCAAGAAGAGAAAGAAAGTTGTCCAAAACAGCTTGCAATCGAATGTTCATGTGAATAGAAAAGGCAGGAGAGTGGTCAGGTACTGTTTTCTCTCATTTGGCAAGCTGCGCACACAATCGCAGTGTTGTACAGCTTGTTTCATCACCTTTGCGAAGTTGCCGCTCTCTCCGGCTCCCAGAGACGAAGAAGCTGCTTCTTCGCGCAAAGACGATTCTGCCGCTCACAGTGCTCTGCGGTGTGCGGCTTCTGCCGAAAGAGGCCCGGGAGCAGTGCTTAGCTCTGCAGAGCACCGTACCTTCGTCTTTAGCCTCTCTTCTCGTCTACATCTTAGCAAAAAGCTTTTCCACTCTGTCTGCCAAGGAGAAACTGTGCCAGCACAGAAAACATCTCCCATCGTGTTCTAGAGGCTGCACGGAGGTCTGCCGAGTGTTTTGCAAGAAGAGAAAGAAAGTTGTCCAAAACAGCTTCCAATCGAATGTTCATGTGAATAGAAAAGGCAGGAGAGTGGTCAGGTACTGTTTTCTCTCACTTGGCAAGCTGCGCACACAATCGCAGTGTTGTACAGCTTGTTTCATCACCTTTGCGAAGTTGCCGCTCTCTCCGGCTCCCGGAGACCAAGAAGCTGCTTCTTCGCGCAAAGACGATTCTGCCGCTCACAGTGCTCTGCGGTGTGCGCCTTCTGCCGAAAGAGGTCCGGGAGCGGTGCTTAGCTCTGCAGAGCACCGTACCTTCGTCTTTAGCGTCTCTTCTCGTCTACATCTTAGCAAAAAGCTTTTCCTCTCTGTCTGGCAAGGAGAAACTGTGCCAGCACAGAAAACATCTCCCATCGTGTTCTAGAGGCTGCACGGAGGTCTGCCGAGTGTTTTGCAAGAAGAGAAAGAAAGTTGTCCAAAACAGCTTGCAATCGAATGTTCATGTGAATAGAAAAGGCAGGAGAGTGGTCAGGTACTGTTTTCTCTCAGTTGGCAAGCTGCGCACACAATCGCAGTGTTGTACAATTTGTTTCATCACCTTTGCCAAGTTGGCAAGCTTGGCAAGCTGCGCACACAATCGCAGTGTTGTACAGCTTGTTTCTTCACCTTTGCCAAGTTGCCGCTCTCTCCGGCTCCCGGGGACCAAGAAGCTGCTTCTTCGCGCAAAGACGATTCTGCCGCTCACAGTGCTCTGCGGTGTGTGTCTTCTGCCGAAAGAGGTCCGGGAGCTGTGCTTAGCTCTGCAGAGCACCGTACCTTCGTCTTTAGCCTCTCTTCTCGTCTACATCTTAGCAAAAAGCTTTTCCAGTCTGTCTGGCAAGGAGAAACTGTGCCAGCACAGAAAACATCTCCCATCGTGTTCTAGAGGCTGCACGGAGGTCTGCCGAGTGTTTTGCAAGAAGAGAAAGAAAGTTGTCCAAAACAGCTTGCAATCGAATGTTCATGTGAATAGAAAAGGCAGGAGAGTGGTCAGGTACTGATTTCTCTCAGTTGGCAAGCTGCGCACACAATCGCAGTGTTGTACAGCTATTTTCATTACCTTTGCGAAGTTGCCGCTCTCTCCGGCTCCCAGAGACGAAGAAGCTGCTTCTTCGTGCAAATACGATTCTGCCTCTCACAGTGCTCTGCGGTGTGCGTCTTCTGCCGAAAGAGGCCCGGGAGCTGTGCTTAGCGCTGCAGAGCACCGTACCTTCGTCTTTAGCCTCTCTTCTCGTCTACATCTTAGCAAAAAGCTTTTCCTCTCTGTCTGGCATGGAGAAACTGTGCCAGCACAGAAAACATCTCCCATCGTGTTTTAGAGGCTGCACGGAGGTCTGCCGAGTGTTTTGGAAGAAGAGAAAGAAAGTTGTCCAAAACAGCTGGCAATCGACTGTTCATGTGATTAGAAAAGGCAGGAGAGTGGTCAGGTACTGTTTTCTCTCAGTTGGCAAGCTGCGCACACAATCGCAGTGTTGTACAGCTTGTTTCATCACCTTTGTGAAGTTGCCGCTCTCTCCGGCTCCCAGAGACGAAGAAGCTGCTTCTTCGCGCAAAGACGATTCTGCCGCTCACAGTGCTCTGCGGTGTGCGCCTTCTGCCGAAAGAGGCCCGGGAGCAGTGCTTAGCTCTGCAGAGCACCGTACCTTCGTCTTTAGCCTCTCTTCTCGTCTACATCTTAGCAAAAAGCTTTTCCACTCTGTCTGGCAAGGAGAAACTGTGCCAGCACAGAAAACATCTCCCATCGTGTTCTAGAAGCTGCACGGAGGTCTGCCGAGTTTTTTGCAAGAAGAGAAAGAAAGTTGTCCAAAACAGCTTGCAATCGAATGTTCATGTGAATAGAAAAGGCAGGAGAGTGGTCAGGTACTGTTTTCTCTCACTTGGCAAGCTGCGCACACAATCGCAGTGTTGTACAGCTTGTTTCATCACCTTTGCCAAGTTGCCGCTCTCTCCGGCTCCCGGAGACGAAGAAGCTGCTTCTTTGCGCAAAGACGATTCTGCCGCTCACAGTGCTCTGCGGGGTGCGCCTTCTGCCGAAAGAGGCCCGGGAGCGGTGCTTAGCTCTGCAGAGCACCGTACCTTCGTCTTTAGCCTCTCTTCTCGTCTACATCTTAGCAAAAAGCTTTTCCAGTCTGTCTGGCAAGGAGAAACTGTGCCAGCACAGAAAACATCTCCCATCGTGTTCTAGAGGCTGCACGGCGGTCTGCCGAGTGTTTTGCAAGAAGAGAAAGAAAGTTGTCCAAAACAGCTTGCAATCGAATGTTCATGTGAATAGAAAAGGCAGGAGAGTGGTCAGGTACTGTTTTCTCTCAGTTGGCAAGCTGCGCACACAATCGCAGTGTTGTACAGCTTGTTTCATCACCTTTGCGAAGTTGCCGCTCTCTCCGGCTCCCGGTGACGAAGAAGCTGCTTCTTCGCGCAACGACGATTCTGCCCCTCACAGTGCTCTTCAGTGTGTGTCGTCTGCCGAAAGAGGCCCGGGAGCGGTGCTAAGCTCTGCAGAGCACCGTACCTTCGTCTTTAGCCTCTCTTCTCGTCTACATCTTAGCAAAAAGCTTTTCCACTCTGTCTGGCAAGGAGAAACTGTGCCAGCACAGAAAACATCTCCCATCGTGTTCTAGAGGCTGCACGGAGGTCTGCCGAGTGTTTTGCAAGAAGAGAAAGAAAGTTGTCCAAAACAGCTTCCAATCGAATGTTCATGTGAATAGAAAAGGCAGGAGAGTGGTCAGGTACTGTTTTCTCTCAGTTGGCAAGCTGCGCACACAATCGCAGTGTTGTACAGCTTGTTTCATCACCTTTGCCAAGTTGCCGCTCTCTCCGGCTCCCAGAGACGAAGAAGCTGCTTCTTCGCGCAAAGACGATTCTGCCGCTCACAGTGCTCTGCGGTGTGCGCCTTCTGCCGAAAGAGGCCCGGGAGCAGTGCTTAGCTCTACAGAGCACCGTACCTTCGTCTTTAGCCTCTCTTCTCGTCTACATCTTAGCAAAAAGCTTTTCCACTCTGTCTGCCAAGGAGAAACTGTGCCAGCACAGAAAACATCTCCCATCGTGTTCTAGAGGCTGCACGGAGGTCTGCCGAGTGTTTTGCAAGAAGAGAAAGAAAGTTGTCCAAAACAGCTTGCAATCGAAGGTTCATGTGAATAGAAAAGGCAGGAGAGTGGTCAGGTACTGTTTTCTCTCAGTTGGCAAGCTGCGCACACAATCGCAGTGTTGTACAGCTTGTTTCATCACCTTTGCCAAGTTGCCGCTCTCCGGCTACCGGAGACCAAGAAGCTGCTTCTTCGCGCAAAGACGGTTCTCCTGCTCACAGTGCTCTGCGGTGTGCGGCTTCTGCCGAAAGAGGCCCAGGAGCGGTGCTTAGCTCTGCAGAGCACCGTACCTTCGTCTTTAGCCTCTCTTCTCGTCTACATCTTAACAAAAAGCATATCCACTCTGTCTGGCAAGGAGAAACTGTGCCAGCACAGAAAATATCCCCCATCGTGTTCTAGAAGCTGCACGGAGGTCTGCCGAGTGTTTTGCAAGAAGAGAAAGAAAGTTGTCCAAAACAGCTTGCAATCGAATGTTCATGTGAATAGAAAAGGCAGTAGAGTGGTCAGGTACTGATTTCTCTCAGTTGGCAAGCTGCGCACACAATCGCAGTGTTGTACAGCTTGTTTCATCACCTTTGCCAAGTTGCCGCTCTCTCCGGCTCCCGGAGACGAAGAAGCTGCTTCTTCGCGCAAATACGATTCTGCCGCTCACAGTGCTCTGCGGTGTGTGTCTTCTGCCGAAAGAGGCCCGGGAGCTGTGCTTAGCGCTGCAGAGCACCGTACCTTCATCTTTAGCCTCTCTTCTCGTCTACATCTTAGCAAAAAGCTTTTCCTCTCTGTCTGGCATGGAGAAACTGTGCCAGCACAGAAAACATCTCCCATCGTGTTCTAGAGGCTGCACGGAGGTCTGCCGAGTGTTTTGCAAGAAGAGAAAGAAAGTTGTCCAAAACAGCTCGCAATCGACTGTTCATGTGAATAGAAAAGGCAGGAGAGTGGTCAGGTACTGTTTTCTCTCAGTTGGCAAGCTGCGCACACAATCGCAGTGTTGTACAGCTTGTTTCATCACCTTTGCGAAGTTGCCGCTCTCTCCGGCTCCCGGAGACGAAGAAGCTGCTTCTTCGCGCAAAGACGATTCTGCCGCTCACAGTGCTCTGCGGTGTGCGCCTTCTGCCGAAAGAGGCCCGGGAGCAGTGCTTAGCTCTACAGAGCACCTTACCTTCGTCTTTAGCCTCTCTTCTCGTCTACATCTTAGCAAAAAGCTTTTCCACTCTGTCTGGCAAGGAGAAACTGTGCCAGCACAGAAAACATCTCCCATCGTGTTTTAGAAGCTGCACGGAGGTCTGCCGAGTGTTTTGCAAGAAGAGAAAGAAAGTTGTCCAAAACAGCTTGCAATCGAATGTTCATGTGAATAGAAAAGGCAGGAGAGTGGTCAGGTACTGTTTTCTCTCAGGTGGCAAGCTGCGCACACAATCGCAGTGTTGTACAGCTTGTTTCATCACCTTTGCGAAGTTGCCGCTCTCTCCGGCTCCCGGAGACGAAGAAGCTGCTTCTTTGCGCAAAGACGATTCTGCCGCTCACAGTGCTCTGCGGTGTTTGTCTTCTGCCGAAAGAGGCCCGGGAGCGGTGCTTAGCTCTGCAGAGCACCGTGCCTTCGTCTTTAGCCTCTCTTCTCGTCTACATCTTAGCAAAAAGCTTTTCCTCTCTGTCTGGCAAGGAGAAACTGTGCCAGCACAGAAAACATCTCCCATCGTGTTCTAGAGGCTGCACGGAGGTCTGCCGAGTGTTTTGCAAGAAGAGAAAGAAAGTTGTCCAAAACAGCTTGCAATCGAATGTTCATGTGATTAGAAAAGGAAGGAGAGTGGTCAGGTACTGTTTTCTCTCAGTTGGCAAGCTGCGCACACAATCGCAGTGTTGTACAGCTTGTTTCATCACCTTTGCCAAGTTGCCGCTCTCTCCGGCTCCCAGAGACGAAGAATCTGTTTCTTCGCGCAAAGACGATTCTGCCGCTCACAGCGCTCTGCGGTGTGTGTCTTCTGCCGAAAGAGGCCCGGGAGCGGTGCTTAGCTCTGCAGAGCACCGTACCTTCGTCTTTAGCCTCTCTTCTCGTCTACATCTTAGCAAAAAGCTTTTCCACTCTGTCTGGCATGGAGAAACTGTGCCAGCACAGGAAACATCTCCCATCGTGTTCTAGAAGCTGCACGGAGGTCTGCCGAGTGTTTTGCAAGAAGAGAAAGAAAGTTGTCCAAAACAGCTTGCAATCGAATGTTCATGTGAATAGAAAAGGCAGGAGAGTGGTCAGGTACTGTTTTCTCTCATTTGGCAAGCTGCGCACACAATCGCAGTGTTGTACAGCTTGTTTCATCACCTTTGCCAAGTTGCCGCTCTCTCCGGCTCCCGGAGACGAAGAAGCTGCTTCTTCGCGCAAAGACGATTCTGCCGTTCACAGTGCTCTGCGGTGTGCGGCTTCTGCCGAAAGAGGCCCGGGAGCGGTGCTTAGCCCTGCAGAGCACCGTACCTTCGTCTTTAGCCTCTCTTCTCGTCTACATCTTAGCAAAAAGCTTTTCCACTCTGTCTGGCAAGGAGAAACTGTGCCAGCACAGAAAACATCTCCCATCGTGTTCTAGAGGCTGCACGGAGGTCTGCCGAGTGTTTTGCAAGAAGAGAAAGAAAGTTGTCCAAAACAGCTTGCAATCGAATGTTCATGTGAATAGAAAAGGCAGGAGAGTGGTCAGGTACTGTTTTCTCTCAGTTGGCAAGCTGCGCACACAATCGCAGTGTTGTACAGCTTGTTTCATCACCTTTGCCAAGTTGCCGCTCTCTCCGGCTCCCAGAGACGAAGAAGCTGCTTCTTCGCGCAAAGACGATTCTGCCGCTCACAGTGCTCTTGAGTGTGTGTCTTCTGCCGAAAGAGATCCGGGAGCTGTGCTTAGCTCTGCAGAGCACCGTACCTTCGTCTTTAGCCTCTCTTCTCGTCTACATTTTAGCAAAAAGCTTTTGCACTCTGTCTGGCAAGGAGAAACTGTGCCAGCACAAAAAACATCTCCCATCGCGTTCTAGAGGCTGCACGGAGGTCTGCCGAGTGTTTTGCAAGAAGAGAAAGAAAGTTGTCCAAAACAGCTTGCAATCGAATGTTCATGTGAATAGAAAAGGCAGGAGAGTGGTCAGGTACTGTTTTCTCTCACTTGGCAAGTTGCGCACACAATCGCAGTGTTGTACAGCTTGTTTCATCACCTTTGCCAAGTTGCCGCTCTCTCGGCTCCCGGAGACGAAGAAGCTGCTTCTTCGCGCAAAGACGATTCTGCCGCTCACAGTGCTCTGCGGTGTGTGTCAACTGCCGAAAGAGGCCCCGGAACACTGCTTAGCTCTGCAGAGCACCGTACCTTCGTCTTTAGCCTCTCTTCTCGTTTACATCTTAGCAAAAAACTTTTCCACTGTGTCTGGCAAGGAGAAACTGTGCCAGCACAGAAAACATCTCCCATCGTGTTCTAGAGGCTGCACGGAGGTCTGCCGAGTGTTTTGCAAGAAGAGAAAGAAAGTTGTCCAAAACAGCTTGCAATCGAATGTTCATGTGAATAGAAAAGGCAGGAGAGTGGTCAGGTACTGTTTTCTCTCAGTTGGCAAGCTGCGCACACAATCGCAGTGTTGTACAGCTTGTTTCATCACCTTTGCGAAGTTGCCGCTTTCTCCGGCTCCCGGAGACGAAGAAGCTGCTTCTTCGCGCAAAGACGATTCTGCCGCTCACAGTGCTCTGCGGTGTGCGCCTTCTGCCGAAAGAGGCCCCGGAACAGTGCTTAGCTCTGCAGAGCACCGTACCTTCGTCTTTAGCCTCTCTTCTCGTCTACATCTTAGCAAAAAGCTTTTCCACTCTGTCTGGCAAGGAGAAACTGTGCCAGCACAGAAAACATCTCCCATCGTGTTCTAGAGGCTGCACGGAGGTCTGCCGAGTGTTTTGCAAGAAGAGAAAGAAAGTTGTCCAAAACAGCTTCCAATCGAATGTTCATGTGAATAGAAAAGGCAGGAGAGTGGTCAGGTACTGTTTTCTCTCAGTTGGCAAGCTGCGCACACAATCGCAGTGTTGTACAGCTTGTTTCATCACCTTTGCCAAGTTGCCGCTCTCTCCGGCTCCCGGAGACGAAGAAGCTGCTTCTTCGCGCAACGACGATTCTGCCGCTCACAGTGCTCTGCAGTGTGTGTCAACTGCCGAAAGAGGCCCGGGAGCGGTGCTTAGCTCTGCAGAGCACCGTACCTTCGTCTTTAGCCTCTCTTCTCGTCTACATCTTAGCAAAAAGCTTTTCCACTGTGTCTGGCAAGAAGAAACTGTGCCAGCACAGAAAACATCTCCCATCGAGTTGTAGAGGCTGCACGGAGGTCTGCCGAGTGTTTTGCAAGAAGAGAAAGAAAGTTGTCCAAAACAGCTTGCAATCGAATATTCATGTGAATAGAAAAGGCAGGAGAGTGGTCAGGTACTGTTTTCTCTCAGTTGGCAAGCTGCGCACACAATCGCAGTGTTGTACAGCTTGTTTCATCACCTTTGCCAAGTTGCCGCTCTCTCCGGCTCCCGGAGACGAAGAAGCTGCTTCTTCGCGCAAAGACGATTCTGCCGCTCACAGTGCTCTACAGTGTGCGGCTTCTGCCGAAAGAGGTCCGGGAGCGGTGCTTAGCTCTGCAGAGCACCGTACCTTCGTCTTTAGCCTCTCTTCTCGTCTACATCTTAGCAAAAAGCTTTTCCACTCTGTCTGGCAAGGAGAAACTGTGCCAGCACAGAAAACATCTCCCATCGTGTTCTAGAGGCTGCACGGAGGTCTGCCGAGTGTTTTGCAAGAAGAGAAAGAAAGTTGTCCAAAACAGCTTGCAATCGAATGTTCATGTGAATAGAAAAGGCAGGGGAGTGGTCAGGTACTGTTTTCTCTCACTTGGCAAGCTGCGCACACAATCGCAGTGTTGTACAGCTTGTTTCATCACCTTTGCCAAGTTGCCGCTCTCTCCGGCTCCCGGAGACGAAGAAGCTGCTTCTTTGCGCAAAGACGATTCTGCCGCTCACAGTGCTCTGCGGGGTGCGCCTTCTGCCGAAAGAGGTCCGGGAGCGGTGCTTAGCTCTGCAGAGCACCGTACCTTCGTCTTTAGCGTCTCTTCTCGTCTACATCTTAGCAAAAAGCTTTTCCTCTCTGTCTGGCAAGGAGAAACTGTGCCAGCACAGAAAACATCTCCCATCGTGTTCTAGAGGCTGCACGGAGGTCTGCCGAGTGTTTTGCAAGAAGAGAAAGAAAGTTGTCCAAAACAGCTTGCAATCGAATGTTCATGTGAATAGAAAAGGCAGGAGAGTGGTCAGGTACTGTTTTCTCTCATTTGGCAAGCTGCGCACACAATCGCAGTGTTGTACAGCTTGTTTCATCACGTTTGCCAAGTTGCCGCTCTCTCCGGCTCCCGGAGACCAAGAAGCTGCTTCTTCGCGCAAAGACGATTCTGCCGCTCACAGTGCTCTGCGGTGTGCGGCTTCTGCCGAAAGAGGTCCGGGAGCGGTGCTTAGCTCTGCAGAGCACCGTACCTTCGTCTTTAGCCTCTCTTCTCGTCTACATCTTAGCAAAAAGCTTTTCCACTCTGTCTGGCAAGGAGAAACTGTGCCAGCACAGAAAACATCTCCCATCGTGTTCTGGAGGCTGCACGGAGGTCTGCCGAGTGTTTTGCAAGAAGAGAAAGAAAGTTGTCCAAAACAGCTTGCAATCGAATGTTCATGTGAATAGAAAAGGCAGGAGAGTGGTCAGGTACTGTTTTCTCTCAGTTGGCAAGCTGCGCACACAATCGCAGTGTTGTACAGCTTGTTTCATCACCTTTGCCAAGTTGCCGCTCTCTCCGGCTCCCGGAGACGAAGAAGCTGCTTCTTCGCGCAAAGACGATTCTGCCGCTCACAGTGCTCTGCGGTGTGTGTCAACTGCTGAAAGAGGCCCCGGAACACTGTTTAGCT
Organism: Melozone crissalis; assembly: GCF_028551555.1. Lineage (NCBI taxonomy): Eukaryota > Metazoa > Chordata > Aves > Passeriformes > Passerellidae > Melozone > Melozone crissalis. The sequence continues at coordinate 240,107 of NW_026536130.1, forward strand.
CTGCAGAGCACCGTACCTTCGTCTTTAGCCTCTCTTCTCGTTTACATCTTAGAAAAAACTTTTCCACTGTGTCTGGCAAGGAGAAACTGTGCCAGCACAGAAAACATCTCCCATCGTGTTCTAGAGGCTGCACGGAGGTCTGCCGAGTGTTTTGCAAGAAGAGAAAGAAAGTTGTCCAAAACAGCTTGCAATCGAATGTTCATGTGAATAGAAAAGGCAGGAGAGTGGTCAGGTACTGTTTTCTCTCAGTTGGCAAGCTGCGCACACAATCGCAGTGTTGTACAGCTTGTTTCATCACCTTTGCTAAGTTGCCACTCTCTCCGGCTCCCGGAGACGAAGAAGCTGCTTCTTCGCGCAAAGACGATTCTGCCGCTCACAGTGCTCTGCGGTGTGCGCCTTCTGCCGAAAGAGGCCCCGGAACAGTGCTTAGCTCTGCAGAGCACCGTACCTTCGTCTTTAGCCTCTCTTCTCGTCTACACCTTAGCAAAAAGCTTTTCCACTCTGTCTGGCATGGAGAAACTGTGCCAGCACAGAAAACATCTCCCATCGTGTTCTAGAGGCTGCACGGAGGTCTGCCGAGTGTTTTGCAAGAAGAGAAAGAAAGTTGTCCAAAACAGCTTGCAATCGAATGTTCATGTGAATAGAAAAGGCAGGAGAGTGGTCAGGTACTGTTTTCTCTCACTTGGCAAGCTGCGCACACAATCGCAGTGTTGTACAGCTTGTTTCATCACCTTTGCGAAGTTGCCGCTCTCTCCGGCTCCCGGAGACGAAGAAGTTGCTTCTTCGCGCAAAGACGATTCTGCCGCTCACAGTGCTCTGCGGTGTGTGTCAACTGCCGAAAGAGGCCCCGGAACACTGTTTAGCTCTGCAGAGCACCGTACCTTCGTCTTTAGCCTCTCTTCTCGTTTACATCTTAGCAAAAAACTTTTCCACTGTGTCTGGCAAGGAGAAACTGTGCCAGCACAGAAAACATCTCCCATCGTGTTCTAGAGGCTGCACGGAGGTCTGCCGAGTGTTTTGCAAGAAGAGAAAGAAAGTTGTCCAAAACAGCTTGCAATCGAATGTTCATGTGAATAGAAAAGGCAGGAGAGTGGTCAGGTACTGTTTTCTCTCAGTTGGCAAGCTGCGCACACAATCGCAGTGTTGTACAGCTTGTTTCATCACCTTTGCCAAGTTGCCACTCTCTCCGGCTCCCGGAGACGAAGAAGCTGCTTCTTCGCGCAAAGACGATTCTGCCGCTCACAGTGCTCTGCGGTGTGCGCCTTCTGCCGAAAGAGGCCCCGGAACAGTGCTTAGCTCTGCAGAGCACCGTACCTTCGTCTTTAGCCTCTCTTCTCGTCTACACCTTAGCAAAAAGCTTTTCCACTCTGTCTGGCATGGAGAAACTGTGCCAGCACAGAAAACATCTCCCATCGTGTTCTAGAGGCTGCACGGAGGTCTGCCGAGTGTTTTGCAAGAAGAGAAAGAAAGTTGTCCAAAACAGCTTGCAATCGAATGTTCATGTGAATAGAAAAGGCAGGAGAGTGGTCAGGTACTGTTTTCTCTCAGTTGGCAAGCTGCGCACACAATCGCAGTGTTGTACAGCTTGTTTCATCACCTTTGCGAAGCTGCCGCTCTCTCCGGCTCCCGGAGACGAAGAAGTTGCTTCTTCGCGCAAAGACGATTCTGACGCTCACAGTGCTCTGCGGTGTGCGGCTTTTGCCGAAAGAGATCCGGGAGCTGTGCTTACCTCTGCAGAGCACCGTACCTTCGTCTTTAGCCTCTCTTCTCGTCTACATCTTAGCAAAAAGCTTTTCCACTCTGTCTGGCAAGAAGAAACTGTGCCAGCACAGAAAACATCTCCCATCGAGTTGTAGAGGCTGCACGGAGGTCTGCCTAGTGTTTTGCAAGAAGAGAAAGAAAGTTGTCCAAAACAGCTTGCAATCGAATGTTCATGTGAATAGAAAAGGCAGGAGAGTGGTCAGGTACTGTTTTCTCTCACTTGGCAAGCTGCGCACACAATCGCAGTGTTGTACAGCTTGTTTCATCACCTTTGCCAAGTTGCCGCTCTCTCCGGCTCCCGGAGACGAAGAAGCTGCTTCTTCGCGCAAAGACGATTCTGCCGCTCACAGTGCTCTGCAGTGTGCGGCTTCTGCCGAAAGAGGTCCGGGAGCGGTGCTTAGCTCTGCAGAGCACCGTACCTTCGTCTTCAGCCTCTCTTCTCGTCTACATCTTAGGAAAAAGCTTTTCCACTCTGTCTGACAAGGAGAAACTGTGCCAGCACAGAAAACATCTCCCATCGTGTTCTAGAGGCTGCACGGAGGTCTGCCGAGTGTTTTGCAAGAAGAGAAAGAAAGTTGTCCAAAACAGCTTCCAATCGAATGTTCATGTGAATAGAAAAGGCAGGAGAGTGGTCAGGTACTGTTTTCTCTCAGTTGGCAAGCTGCGCACACAATCGCAGTGTTGTACAGCTTGTTTCATCACCTTTGCCAAGTTGCCGCTCTCTCCGGCTCCCGGAGACCAAGAAGCTGCTTCTTCGCGCAAAGACGATTCTGCCGCTCACAGTGCTCTGCGGTGTGCGCCTTCTGCCGAAAGAGGTCCGGGAGCGGTGCTTAGCTCTGCAGAGCACCGTACCTTCGTCTTTAGCGTCTCTTCTCGTCTACATCTTAGCAAAAAGCTTTTCCTCTCTGTCTGGCAAGGAGAAACTGTGCCAGCACAGAAAACATCTCCCATCGTCTTCTAGAGGCTGCACGGAGGTCTGCCGAGTGTTTTGCAAGAAGAGAAAGAAAGTTGTCCAAAACAGCTTGCAATCGAATGTTCATGTGAATAGAAAAGGCAGGAGAGTGGTCAGGTACTGTTTTCTCTCATTTGGCAAGCTGCGCACACAATCGCAGTGTTGTACAGCTTGTTTCATCACCTTTGCCAAGTTGCCGCTCTCTCCGGCTCCCGGAGACGAAGAAGCTGCTTCTTCGCGCAAAGACGATTCTGCCCCTCACAGTGCTCTGCGGTGTGCGGCTTCTGCCGAAAGAGGTCCGGGAGCGGTGCTTAGCTCTGCAGAGCACCGTACCTTCGTCTTTAGCCTCTCTTCTCGTCTACATCTTAGCAAAAAGCTTTTCCACTCTGTCTGGCAAGGAGAAACTGTGCCAGCACAGAAAACATCTCCCATCGTGTTCTAGAGGCTGCACGGAGGTCTGCCGAGTGTTTTGCAAGAAGAGAAAGAAAGTTGTCCAAAACAGCTTGCAATCGAATGTTCATGTGAATAGAAAAGGCAGGAGAGTGGTCAGGTACTGTTTTCTCTCAGTTGGCAAGCTGCGCACACAATCGCAGTGTTGTACAGCTTGTTTCATCACCTTTGCCAAGTTGCCGCTCTCTCCGGCTCCCGGAGACGAAGAAGCTGCTTCTTCGCGCAAAGACGATTCTGCCGCTCACAGTGCTCTTGAGTGTGTGTCTTCTGCCGAAAGAGATCCGGGAGCTGTGCTTAGCTCTGCAGAGCACCGTACCTTCGTCTTTAGCCTCTCTTCTCGTCTACATCTTAGCAAAAAGCTTTTCCACTCTGTCTGGCAAGGAGAAACTGTGCCAGCACAAAAAACATCTCCCATCGTGTTCTAGAGGCTGCACGGAGGTCTGCCGAGTGTTTTGCAAGAAGAGAAAGAAAGTTGTCCAAAACAGCTTGCAATCGAATGTTCATGTGAATAGAAAAGGCAGGAGAGTGGTCAGGTACTGTTTTCTCTCACTTGGCAAGCTGCGCACACAATCGCAGTGTTGTACAGCTTGTTTCATCACCTTTGCCAAGTTGCCGCTCTCTCGGCTCCCGGAGACGAAGAAACTGCTTCTTCGCGCAAAGACGATTCTGCTGCTCACAGTGCTCTGCGGTGTGTGTCAACTGCCGAAAGAGGCCCCGGAACACTGTTTAGCTCTGCAGAGCACCGTACCTTCGTCTTTAGCCTCTCTTCTCGTTTACATCTTAGCAAAAAACTTTTCCACTGTGTCTGGCAAGGAGAAACTGTGCCAGCACAGAAAACATCTCCCGTCGTGTTCTAGAGGCTGCACGGAGGTCTGCCGAGTGTTTTGCAAGAAGAGAAAGAAAGTTGTCCAAAACAGCTTGCAATCGAATGTTCATGTGAATAGAAAAGGCAGGAGAGTGGTCAGGTACTGTTTTCTCTCAGTTGGCAAGCTGCGCACACAATCGCAGTGTTGTACAGCTTGTTTCATCACCTTTGCGAAGTTGCCGCTCTCTCCGGCTCCCGGAGACGAAGAAGCTGCTTCTTCGCGCAAAGACGATTCTGCCGCTCACAGTGCTCTGCGGTGTGCGCCTTCTGCCGAAAGAGGCCCCGGAACAGTGCTTAGCTCTGCAGAGCACCGTACCTTCGTCTTTAGCCTCTCTTCTCGTCTACATCTTAGCAAAAAGCTTTTCCACTCTGTCTGGCAAGGAGAAACTGTGCCAGCACAGAAAACATCTCCCATCGTGTTCTAGAGGCTGCACGGAGGTCTGCCGAGTGTTTTGCAAGAAGAGAAAGAAAGTTGTCCAAAACAGCTTGCAATCGAATGTTCATGTGAATAGAAAAGGCAGGAGAGTGGTCAGGTACTGTTTTCTCTCACTTGGCAAGCTGCGCACACAATCGCAGTGTTGTACAGCTTGTTTCATCACCTTTGCGAAGCTGCCGCTCTCTCCGTCTCCCGGAGACGAAGAAATTGCTTCTTCGCGCAAAGACGATTCTGCCGCTCACAGTGCTCTGCGGTGTGCGGCTTCTGCCGAAAGAGATCCGGGAGCTGTGCTTAGCTCTGCAGAGCACCGTACCTTCGTCTTTAGCCTCTCTTCTCGTTTACATCTTAGCAAAAAACTTTTCCACTGTGTCTGGCAAGGAGAAACTGTGCCAGCACAGAAAACATCTCCCATCGTGTTCTAGAGGCTGCACGGAGGTCTGCCGAGTGTTTTGCAAGAAGAGAAAGAAAGTTGTCCAAAACAGCATGCAATCGAATGTTCATGTGAATAGAAAAGGCAGGAGAGTGGTCAGGTACTGTTTTCTCTCAGTTGGCAAGCTGCGCACACAATCGCAGTGTTGTACAGCTTGTTTCATCACCTTTGCCAAGTTGCCGCTCTCTCCGGCTCCCGGAGACGAAGAAGCTGCTTCTTCGCGCAAAGACGATTCTGCCGCTCACAGTGCTCTGCAGTGTGTGTCAACTGCCGAAAGAGGCCCGGGAGCGGTGCTTAGCTCTGCAGAGCACCGTACCTTCGTCTTTAGCCTCTCTTCTCGTCTACATCTTAGCAAAAAGCTTTTCCACTCTGTCTGGAAAGAAGAAACTGTGCCAGCACAGAAAACATCTCCCATCGTGTTCTAGAGGCTGCACGGAGGTCTGCCGAGTGTTTTGCAAGAAGAGAAAGAAAGTTGTCCAAAACAGCTTGCAATCGAATGTTCATGTGAATAGAAAAGGCAGGAGAGTGGTCAGGTACTGTTTTCTCTCACTTGGCAAGCTGCGCACACAATCGCAGTGTTGTACAGCTTGTTTCATCACCTTTGCGAAGCTGCCGCTCTCTCCGTCTCCCGGAGACGAAGAAATTGCTTCTTCGCGCAAAGACGATTCTGCCGCTCACAGTGCTCTGCGGTGTGCGGCTTCTGCCGAAAGAGATCCGGGAGCTGTGCTTAGCTCTGCAGAGCACCGTACCTTCGTCTTTAGCCTCTCTTCTCGTTTACATCTTAGCAAAAAACTTTTCCACTGTGTCTGGCAAGGAGAAACTGTGCCAGCACAGAAAACATCTCCCATCGTGTTCTAGAGGCTGCACGGAGGTCTGCCGAGTGTTTTGCAAGAAGAGAAAGAAAGTTGTCCAAAACAGCATGCAATCGAATGTTCATGTGAATAGAAAAGGCAGGAGAGTGGTCAGGTACTGTTTTCTCTCAGTTGGCAAGCTGCGCACACAATCGCAGTGTTGTACAGCTTGTTTCATCACCTTTGCCAAGTTGCCGCTCTCTCCGGCTCCCGGAGACGAAGAAGCTGCTTCTTCGCGCAAAGACGATTCTGCCGCTCACAGTGCTCTGCAGTGTGTGTCAACTGCCGAAAGAGGCCCGGGAGCGGTGCTTAGCTCTGCAGAGCACCGTACCTTCGTCTTTAGCCTCTCTTCTCGTCTACATCTTAGCAAAAAGCTTTTCCACTCTGTCTGGAAAGAAGAAACTGTGCCAGCACAGAAAACATCTCCCATCGTGTTCTAGAGGCTGCACGGAGGTCTGCCGAGTGTTTTGCAAGAAGAGAAAGAAAGTTGTCCAAAACAGCTTGCAATCGAATGTTCATGTGAATAGAAAAGGCAGGAGAGTGGTCAGGTACTGTTTTCTCTCAGTTGGCAAGCTGCGCACACAATCGCAGTGTTGTACAGCTTGTTTCATCACCTTTGCCAAGTTGCCACTCTCTCCGGCTCCCGGAGACGAAGAAGCTGCTTCTTCGCGCAAAGACGATTCTGCCGCTCACAGTGCTCTGCGGTGTGCGCCTTCTGCCGAAAGAGGCCCCGGAACAGTGCTTAGCTCTGCAGAGCACCGTACCTTCGTCTTTAGCCTCTCTTCTCGTCTACACCTTAGCAAAAAGCTTTTCCACTCTGTCTGGCATGGAGAAACTGTGCCAGCACAGAAAACATCTCCCATCGTGTTCTAGAGGCTGCACGGAGGTCTGCCGAGTGTTTTGCAAGAAGAGAAAGAAAGTTGTCCAAAACAGCTTGCAATCGAATGTTCATGTGAATAGAAAAGGCAGGAGAGTGGTCAGGTACTGTTTTCTCTCAGTTGGCAAGCTGCGCACACAATCGCAGTGTTGTACAGCTTGTTTCATCACCTTTGCGAAGCTGCCGCTCTCTCCGGCTCCCGGAGACGAAGAAGTTGCTTCTTCGCGCAAAGACGATTCTGACGCTCACAGTGCTCTGCGGTGTGCGGCTTTTGCCGAAAGAGATCCGGGAGCTGTGCTTACCTCTGCAGAGCACCGTACCTTCGTCTTTAGCCTCTCTTCTCGTCTACATCTTAGCAAAAAGCTTTTCCACTCTGTCTGGCAAGAAGAAACTGTGCCAGCACAGAAAACATCTCCCATCGAGTTGTAGAGGCTGCACGGAGGTCTGCCTAGTGTTTTGCAAGAAGAGAAAGAAAGTTGTCCAAAACAGCTTGCAATCGAATGTTCATGTGAATAGAAAAGGCAGGAGAGTGGTCAGGTACTGTTTTCTCTCACTTGGCAAGCTGCGCACACAATCGCAGTGTTGTACAGCTTGTTTCATCACCTTTGCCAAGTTGCCGCTCTCTCCGGCTCCCGGAGACGAAGAAGCTGCTTCTTCGCGCAAAGACGATTCTGCCGCTCACAGTGCTCTGCAGTGTGCGGCTTCTGCCGAAAGAGGTCCGGGAGCGGTGCTTAGCTCTGCAGAGCACCGTACCTTCGTCTTCAGCCTCTCTTCTCGTCTACATCTTAGGAAAAAGCTTTTCCACTCTGTCTGACAAGGAGAAACTGTGCCAGCACAGAAAACATCTCCCATCGTGTTCTAGAGGCTGCACGGAGGTCTGCCGAGTGTTTTGCAAGAAGAGAAAGAAAGTTGTCCAAAACAGCTTCCAATCGAATGTTCATGTGAATAGAAAAGGCAGGAGAGTGGTCAGGTACTGTTTTCTCTCAGTTGGCAAGCTGCGCACACAATCGCAGTGTTGTACAGCTTGTTTCATCACCTTTGCCAAGTTGCCGCTCTCTCCGGCTCCCGGAGACCAAGAAGCTGCTTCTTCGCGCAAAGACGATTCTGCCGCTCACAGTGCTCTGCGGTGTGCGCCTTCTGCCGAAAGAGGTCCGGGAGCGGTGCTTAGCTCTGCAGAGCACCGTACCTTCGTCTTTAGCGTCTCTTCTCGTCTACATCTTAGCAAAAAGCTTTTCCTCTCTGTCTGGCAAGGAGAAACTGTGCCAGCACAGAAAACATCTCCCATCGTCTTCTAGAGGCTGCACGGAGGTCTGCCGAGTGTTTTGCAAGAAGAGAAAGAAAGTTGTCCAAAACAGCTTGCAATCGAATGTTCATGTGAATAGAAAAGGCAGGAGAGTGGTCAGGTACTGTTTTCTCTCATTTGGCAAGCTGCGCACACAATCGCAGTGTTGTACAGCTTGTTTCATCACCTTTGCCAAGTTGCCGCTCTCTCCGGCTCCCGGAGACGAAGAAGCTGCTTCTTCGCGCAAAGACGATTCTGCCCCTCACAGTGCTCTGCGGTGTGCGGCTTCTGCCGAAAGAGGTCCGGGAGCGGTGCTTAGCTCTGCAGAGCACCGTACCTTCGTCTTTAGCCTCTCTTCTCGTCTACATCTTAGCAAAAAGCTTTTCCACTCTGTCTGGCAAGGAGAAACTGTGCCAGCACAGAAAACATCTCCCATCGTGTTCTAGAGGCTGCACGGAGGTCTGCCGAGTGTTTTGCAAGAAGAGAAAGAAAGTTGTCCAAAACAGCTTGCAATCGAATGTTCATGTGAATAGAAAAGGCAGGAGAGTGGTCAGGTACTGTTTTCTCTCAGTTGGCAAGCTGCGCACACAATCGCAGTGTTGTACAGCTTGTTTCATCACCTTTGCCAAGTTGCCGCTCTCTCCGGCTCCCGGAGACGAAGAAGCTGCTTCTTCGCGCAAAGACGATTCTGCCGCTCACAGTGCTCTTGAGTGTGTGTCTTCTGCCGAAAGAGATCCGGGAGCTGTGCTTAGCTCTGCAGAGCACCGTACCTTCGTCTTTAGCCTCTCTTCTCGTCTACATCTTAGCAAAAAGCTTTTCCACTCTGTCTGGCAAGGAGAAACTGTGCCAGCACAAAAAACATCTCCCATCGTGTTCTAGAGGCTGCACGGAGGTCTGCCGAGTGTTTTGCAAGAAGAGAAAGAAAGTTGTCCAAAACAGCTTGCAATCGAATGTTCATGTGAATAGAAAAGGCAGGAGAGTGGTCAGGTACTGTTTTCTCTCACTTGGCAAGCTGCGCACACAATCGCAGTGTTGTACAGCTTGTTTCATCACCTTTGCCAAGTTGCCGCTCTCTCGGCTCCCGGAGACGAAGAAACTGCTTCTTCGCGCAAAGACGATTCTGCTGCTCACAGTGCTCTGCGGTGTGTGTCAACTGCCGAAAGAGGCCCCGGAACACTGTTTAGCTCTGCAGAGCACCGTACCTTCGTCTTTAGCCTCTCTTCTCGTTTACATCTTAGCAAAAAACTTTTCCACTGTGTCTGGCAAGGAGAAACTGTGCCAGCACAGAAAACATCTCCCGTCGTGTTCTAGAGGCTGCACGGAGGTCTGCCGAGTGTTTTGCAAGAAGAGAAAGAAAGTTGTCCAAAACAGCTTGCAATCGAATGTTCATGTGAATAGAAAAGGCAGGAGAGTGGTCAGGTACTGTTTTCTCTCAGTTGGCAAGCTGCGCACACAATCGCAGTGTTGTACAGCTTGTTTCATCACCTTTGCGAAGTTGCCGCTCTCTCCGGCTCCCGGAGACGAAGAAGCTGCTTCTTCGCGCAAAGACGATTCTGCCGCTCACAGTGCTCTGCGGTGTGCGCCTTCTGCCGAAAGAGGCCCCGGAACAGTGCTTAGCTCTGCAGAGCACCGTACCTTCGTCTTTAGCCTCTCTTCTCGTCTACATCTTAGCAAAAAGCTTTTCCACTCTGTCTGGCAAGGAGAAACTGTGCCAGCACAGAAAACATCTCCCATCGTGTTCTAGAGGCTGCACGGAGGTCTGCCGAGTGTTTTGCAAGAAGAGAAAGAAAGTTGTCCAAAACAGCTTGCAATCGAATGTTCATGTGAATAGAAAAGGCAGGAGAGTGGTCAGGTACTGTTTTCTCTCACTTGGCAAGCTGCGCACACAATCGCAGTGTTGTACAGCTTGTTTCATCACCTTTGCGAAGCTGCCGCTCTCTCCGTCTCCCGGAGACGAAGAAATTGCTTCTTCGCGCAAAGACGATTCTGCCGCTCACAGTGCTCTGCGGTGTGCGGCTTCTGCCGAAAGAGATCCGGGAGCTGTGCTTAGCTCTGCAGAGCACCGTACCTTCGTCTTTAGCCTCTCTTCTCGTTTACATCTTAGCAAAAAACTTTTCCACTGTGTCTGGCAAGGAGAAACTGTGCCAGCACAGAAAACATCTCCCATCGTGTTCTAGAGGCTGCACGGAGGTCTGCCGAGTGTTTTGCAAGAAGAGAAAGAAAGTTGTCCAAAACAGCATGCAATCGAATGTTCATGTGAATAGAAAAGGCAGGAGAGTGGTCAGGTACTGTTTTCTCTCAGTTGGCAAGCTGCGCACACAATCGCAGTGTTGTACAGCTTGTTTCATCACCTTTGCCAAGTTGCCGCTCTCTCCGGCTCCCGGAGACGAAGAAGCTGCTTCTTCGCGCAAAGACGATTCTGCCGCTCACAGTGCTCTGCAGTGTGTGTCAACTGCCGAAAGAGGCCCGGGAGCGGTGCTTAGCTCTGCAGAGCACCGTACCTTCGTCTTTAGCCTCTCTTCTCGTCTACATCTTAGCAAAAAGCTTTTCCACTCTGTCTGGAAAGAAGAAACTGTGCCAGCACAGAAAACATCTCCCATCGTGTTCTAGAGGCTGCACGGAGGTCTGCCGAGTGTTTTGCAAGAAGAGAAAGAAAGTTGTCCAAAACAGCTTGCAATCGAATGTTCATGTGAATAGAAAAGGCAGGAGAGTGGTCAGGTACTGTTTTCTCTCACTTGGCAAGCTGCGCACACAATCGCAGTGTTGTACAGCTTGTTTCATCACCTTTGCGAAGCTGCCGCTCTCTCCGTCTCCCGGAGACGAAGAAATTGCTTCTTCGCGCAAAGACGATTCTGCCGCTCACAGTGCTCTGCGGTGTGCGGCTTCTGCCGAAAGAGATCCGGGAGCTGTGCTTAGCTCTGCAGAGCACCGTACCTTCGTCTTTAGCCTCTCTTCTCGTTTACATCTTAGCAAAAAACTTTTCCACTGTGTCTGGCAAGGAGAAACTGTGCCAGCACAGAAAACATCTCCCATCGTGTTCTAGAGGCTGCACGGAGGTCTGCCGAGTGTTTTGCAAGAAGAGAAAGAAAGTTGTCCAAAACAGCATGCAATCGAATGTTCATGTGAATAGAAAAGGCAGGAGAGTGGTCAGGTACTGTTTTCTCTCAGTTGGCAAGCTGCGCACACAATCGCAGTGTTGTACAGCTTGTTTCATCACCTTTGCCAAGTTGCCGCTCTCTCCGGCTCCCGGAGACGAAGAAGCTGCTTCTTCGCGCAAAGACGATTCTGCCGCTCACAGTGCTCTGCAGTGTGTGTCAACTGCCGAAAGAGGCCCGGGAGCGGTGCTTAGCTCTGCAGAGCACCGTACCTTCGTCTTTAGCCTCTCTTCTCGTCTACATCTTAGCAAAAAGCTTTTCCACTCTGTCTGGAAAGAAGAAACTGTGCCAGCACAGAAAACATCTCCCATCGTGTTCTAGAGGCTGCACGGAGGTCTGCCGAGTGTTTTGCAAGAAGAGAAAGAAAGTTGTCCAAAACAGCTTGCAATCGAATGTTCATGTGAATAGAAAAGGCAGGAGAGTGGTCAGGTACTGTTTTCTCTCAGTTGGCAAGCTGCGCACACAATCGCAGTGTTGTACAGCTTGTTTCATCACCTTTGCCAAGTTGCCGCTCTCTCCGGCTCCCGGAGACCAAGAAGCTGCTTCTTCGCGCAAAGACGATTCTGCCGCTCACAGTGCTCTGCGGTGTGTGTCTTCTGCCGAAAGAGGCCCGGGAGCGGTGCTTAGCTCTGCAGAGCACCGTACCTTCGTCTTTAGCCTCTCTTCTCGTCTACATCTTAGCAAAAAGCTTTTCCACTCTGCCTGGAAAGGAGAAACTGTGCCAGCACAGAAAACATCTCCCAACGTGTTCTAGAGGCTGCACGGGGGTCTGCCGAGTGTTTTGCAAGAAGAGAAAGAAAGTTGTCCAAAACAGCTTGCAATCGAATGTTCATGTGAATAGAAAAGGCAGGAGAGTGGTCAGGTACTGTTTTCTCTCACTTGGCAAGCTGCGCACACAATCGCAGTGTTGTACAGCTTGTTTCATCACCTTTGCGAAGTTGCCGCTCTCTCCGGCTCCCGGTGACGAAGAAGCTGCTTCTTCGCGCAAAGACGATTCTGCCCCTCACAGTGCTCTGCGGTGTGTGTCTTCTGCCGAAAGAGGCCCAGGAGCGGTGCTTAGCTCTGCAGAGCACCGTACCTTCGTCTTTAGCCTCTCTTCTCGTCTACATCTTAGGAAAAAGCTCTTCCACTCTGTCTGGCAAGGAGAAACTGTGCCAGCACAAAAAACATCTCCCATCGTGTTCTAGAGGCTGCACGGAGGTCTGCCGAGTGTTTTGCAAGAAGAGAAAGAAAGTTGTCCAAAACAGCTTGCAATCGAATGTTCATGTGAATAGAAAAGGCAGGCGAGTGGTCAGGTACTGTTTTCTCTCACTTGGCAAGCTGCGCACACAATCGCAGTGTTGTACAGCTTGTTTCATCACCTTTGCCAAGTTGCCGCTCTCTCCGGCTCCCGGAGACGAAGAAGCTGCTTCTTCGCGCAAAGACGATTCTGCCGCTCACAGTGCTCTTCAGTGTGTGTCGTCTGCCGAAAGAGGCCCGGGAGCGGTGCTTAGCTCTGCAGAGCACCGTACCTTCGTCTTTAGCCTCTCTTCTCGTCTACATCTTAGCAAAAAGCTTTTCCACTCTGTCTGCCAAGGAGAAACTGTGCCAGCACAGAAAACATCTCCCATCGTGTTCTAGAGGCTGCACGGAGGTCTGCCGAGTGTTTTGCAAGAAGAGAAAGAAAGTTGTCCAAAACAGCTTCCAATCGAATGTTCATGTGAATAGAAAAGGCAGGAGAGTGGTCAGGTACTGTTTTCTCTCACTTGGCAAGCTGCGCACACAATCGCAGTGTTGTACAGCTTGTTTCATCACCTTTGTGAAGTTGCCGCTCTCTCCGGCTCCCGGAGACGAAGAAGCTGCTTCTTCGCGTAAAGACGATTCTGCCGCTCACAGTGCTCTGCGGTGTGCGCCTTCTGCCGAAAGAGGCCCGGGAGCGGTGCTTAGCTCTGCAGAGCACCGTACCTTCGTCTTCAGCCTCTCTTCTCGTCTACATCTTAGCAAAAAGCTTTTCCACTCTGTCTGGCAAGGAGAAACTGTGCCAGCACAAAAAACATCTCCCATCGTGTTCTAGAGGCTGCACGGAGGTCTGCCGAGTGTTTTGCAAGAAGAGAAAGAAAGTTGTCCAAAATAGCTTGCAATCGAATGTTCATGTGAATAGAAAAGGCAGGAGAGTGGTCAGGTACTGTTTTCTCTCACTTGGCAAGCTGCGCACACAATCGCAGTGTTGTACAGCTTGTTTCATCACCTTTGCCAAGTTGCCGCTCTCTCCGGCTCCCGGAGACGAAGAAGCTGCTTCTTTGCGCAAAGACGATTCTGCCGCTCACAGTGCTCTGCGGGGTGCGCCTTCTGCCGAAAGAGGCCCGGGAGCGGTGCTTAGCTCTGCAGAGCACCGTACCTTCGTCTTTAGCCTCTCTTCTCGTCTACATCTTAGCAAAAAGCTTTTCCAGTCTGTCTGGCAAGGAGAAACTGTGCCAGCACAGAAAACATCTCCCATCGTGTTCTAGAGGCTGCACGGAGGTCTGCCGAGTGTTTTGCAAAAAGAGAAACAAAGTTGTCCAAAACAGCTTGCAATCGAATGTTCATGTGAATAGAAAAGGCAGGAGAGTGGTCAGGTACTGTTTTCTCTCACTTGGCCAGCTTCGCACACAATCGCAGTGTTGTACAGCTTGTTTCATCACCTTTGCCAAGTTGCCGCTCTCTCCGGCTCCCGGAGACGAAGAAGCTGCTTCTTCGCGCAAAGACGATTCTGCCGCTCACAGTGCTCTGCGGTGTGCGGCTTCTGCCGAAAGAGGTCCGGGAGCGGTGCTTAGCTCTGCAGAGCACCGTACCTTCGTCGTTAGCCTCTCTTCTCGTTTACATCTTAGCAAAAAGCTTTTCCACTCTGTCTGGCAAGGAGAAACTGTGCCAGCACAAAAAACATCTCCCATCGTGTTCTAGAGGCTGCACGGAGGTCTGCCGAGTGTTTTGCAAGAAGAGAAAGAAAGTTGTCCAAAACAGCTTGCAATCGAATGTTCATGTGAATAGAAAAGGCAGGAGAGTGGTCAGGTACTGTTTTCTCTCAGTTGGCAAGCTGCGCACACAATCGCAGTGTTGTACAGCTTGTTTCATCACCTTTGCGAAGTTGCCGCTCTCTCCGGCTCCCGGAGACGAAGAAGCTGCTTCTTCGCGCAAAGACGATTCTGCCCCTCACAGTGCTCTGCGGTGTGTGTCTTCTGCCGAAAGAGGCCCGGGAGCGGTGCTTAGCTCTGCAGAGCACCGTACCTTCGTCTTTAGCCTCTCTTCTCGTCTACATCTTAGCAAAAAGCTTTTCCACTCTGTCTGGCAAGGAGAAACTGTGCCAGCACAGAAAACATCTCCCATCGTGTTCTAGAGGCTGCACGGAGGTCTGCCGAGTGTTTTGCAAGAAGAGAAAGAAAGTTGTCCAAAACAGCTTGCAATCGAATGTTCATGTGAATAGAAAAGGCAGGAGAGTGGTCAGGTACTGATTTCTCTCAGTTGGCAAGCTGCGCACACAATCGCAGTGTTGTACAGCTTGTTTCATCACCTTTGCGAAGTTGCCGCTCTCTCCGGCTCCCGGAGACGAAGAAGCTGCTTCATCGCGCAAAGACGATTCTGCCGCTCACAGTGCCCTGCGGTGTGTGTCTTCTGCCGAAAGAGGCCCGGGAGCTGTGCTTAGCGCTGCAGAGCACCGTACCTTCGTCTTTAGCCTCTCTTCTCGTCTACATCTTAGCAAAATCTTTTCCTCTCTGTCTGGCATGGAGAAACTGTGCCAGCACAGAAAACATCTCCCATCGTGTTCTAGAGGCTGCACGGAGGTCTGCCGAGTGTTTTGCAAGAAGAGAAAGAAAGTTGTCCAAAACAGCTCGCAATCGAATGTTCATGTGATTAGAAAAGGCAGGAGAGTGGTGAGGTACTGTTTTCTCTCAGTTGGCAAGCTGCGCACACAATCGCAGTGTTGTACAGCTTGTTTCATCACCTTTGCGAAGTTGCCGCTCTCTCCGGCTCCCAGAGACGAAGAAGCTGCTTCTTCGCTTAAAGACGATTCTGCCGCTCACAGTGCTCTGCGGTGTGCGCCTTCTGCCGAAAGAGGCCCGGGAGCGGTGCTTAGCTCTGCAGAGCACCGTACCTTCGTCTTTAGCCTCTCTTCTCGTCTACATCTTAGCAAAAAGCTTTTCCACTCTGTCTGGCAAGGAGAAACTGTGCCAGCACAAAAAACATCTCCCATCGTGTTCTAGAGGCTGCACGGAGGTCTGCCGAGTGTTTTGCAAGAAGAGAAAGAAAGTTGTCCAAAACAGCTTGCAATCGAATGTTCATGTGAATAGAAAAGGCAGGAGAGTGGTCAGGTACTGTTTTCTCTCAGTTGGCAAGCTGCGCACACAATCGCAGTGTTGTACAGCTTGTTTCATCACCTTTGCGAAGTTGCCGCTCTCTCCGGCTCCCGGAGACCAAGAAGCTGCTTCTTCATGCAAAGACGATTCTGCCGCTCACAGTGCTCTTCAGTGTGTGTCGTCTGCCGAAAGAGGCCCGGGAGCGGTGCTTAGCTCTGCAGAGCACCGTACCTTCGTCTTTAGCCTCTCTTCTCGTCTACATCTTAGCAAAAAGCTTTTCCACTCTGTCTGGCAAGGAGAAACTGTGCCAGCACAGAAAACATCTCCCATCGTGTTCTAGAGGCTGCACGGAGGTCTGCCGAGTGTTTTGCAAGAAGAGAAAGAAAGTTGTCCAAAACAGCTTGCAATCGAATGTTCATGTGAATAGAAAAGGCAGGAGAGTGGTCAGGTACTGTTTTCTCTCAGTTGGCCAGCTGCGCACACAATCGCAGTGTTGTACAGCTTGTTTCATCACCTTTGCGAAGTTGCCGCTCTCTCCGGCTCCCAGAGACGAAGAAGCTGCTTCTTCGCGCAAAGACGATTCTGCCGCTCACAGTGCTCTGCGGTGTGCGGCTTCTGCCGAAAGAGGCCCGGGAGCAGTGCTTAGCTCTGCAGAGCACCGTACCTTCGTCTTTAGCCTCTCTTCTCGTCTACATCTTAGCAAAAAGCTTTTCCACTCTGTCTGCCAAGGAGAAACTGTGCCAGCACAGAAAACATCTCCCATCGTGTTCTAGAGGCTGCACGGAGGTCTGCCGAGTGTTTTGCAAGAAGAGAAAGAAAGTTGTCCAAAACAGCTTCCAATCGAATGTTCATGTGAATAGAAAAGGCAGGAGAGTGGTCAGGTACTGTTTTCTCTCACTTGGCAAGCTGCGCACACAATCGCAGTGTTGTACAGCTTGTTTCATCACCTTTGCGAAGTTGCCGCTCTCTCCGGCTCCCGGAGACCAAGAAGCTGCTTCTTCGCGCAAAGACGATTCTGCCGCTCACAGTGCTCTGCGGTGTGCGCCTTCTGCCGAAAGAGGTCCGGGAGCGGTGCTTAGCTCTGCAGAGCACCGTACCTTCGTCTTTAGCGTCTCTTCTCGTCTACATCTTAGCAAAAAGCTTTTCCTCTCTGTCTGGCAAGGAGAAACTGTGCCAGCACAGAAAACATCTCCCATCGTGTTCTAGAGGCTGCACGGAGGTCTGCCGAGTGTTTTGCAAGAAGAGAAAGAAAGTTGTCCAAAACAGCTTGCAATCGAATGTTCATGTGAATAGAAAAGGCAGGAGAGTGGTCAGGTACTGTTTTCTCTCAGTTGGCAAGCTGCGCACACAATCGCAGTGTTGTACAATTTGTTTCATCACCTTTGCCAAGTTGGCAAGCTTGGCAAGCTGCGCACACAATCGCAGTGTTGTACAGCTTGTTTCATCACCTTTGCGAAGTTGCCGCTCTCTCCGGCTCCCGGAGACGAAGAAGCTGCTTCATCGCGCAAAGACGATTCTGCCGCTCACAGTGCCCTGCGGTGTGTGTCTTCTGCCGAAAGAGGCCCGGGAGCTGTGCTTAGCGCTGCAGAGCACCGTACCTTCGTCTTTAGCCTCTCTTCTCGTCTACATCTTAGCAAAATCTTTTCCTCTCTGTCTGGCATGGAGAAACTGTGCCAGCACAGAAAACATCTCCCATCGTGTTCTAGAGGCTGCACGGAGGTCTGCCGAGTGTTTTGCAAGAAGAGAAAGAAAGTTGTCCAAAACAGCTCGCAATCGAATGTTCATGTGATTAGAAAAGGCAGGAGAGTGGTGAGGTACTGTTTTCTCTCAGTTGGCAAGCTGCGCACACAATCGCAGTGTTGTACAGCTTGTTTCATCACCTTTGCGAAGTTGCCGCTCTCTCCGGCTCCCAGAGACGAAGAAGCTGCTTCTTCGCTTAAAGACGATTCTGCCGCTCACAGTGCTCTGCGGTGTGCGCCTTCTGCCGAAAGAGGCCCGGGAGCGGTGCTTAGCTCTGCAGAGCACCGTACCTTCGTCTTTAGCCTCTCTTCTCGTCTACATCTTAGCAAAAAGCTTTTCCACTCTGTCTGGCAAGGAGAAACTGTGCCAGCACAAAAAACATCTCCCATCGTGTTCTAGAGGCTGCACGGAGGTCTGCCGAGTGTTTTGCAAGAAGAGAAAGAAAGTTGTCCAAAACAGCTTGCAATCGAATGTTCATGTGAATAGAAAAGGCAGGAGAGTGGTCAGGTACTGTTTTCTCTCAGTTGGCAAGCTGCGCACACAATCGCAGTGTTGTACAGCTTGTTTCATCACCTTTGCGAAGTTGCCGCTCTCTCCGGCTCCCGGAGACCAAGAAGCTGCTTCTTCATGCAAAGACGATTCTGCCGCTCACAGTGCTCTTCAGTGTGTGTCGTCTGCCGAAAGAGGCCCGGGAGCGGTGCTTAGCTCTGCAGAGCACCGTACCTTCGTCTTTAGCCTCTCTTCTCGTCTACATCTTAGCAAAAAGCTTTTCCACTCTGTCTGGCAAGGAGAAACTGTGCCAGCACAGAAAACATCTCCCATCGTGTTCTAGAGGCTGCACGGAGGTCTGCCGAGTGTTTTGCAAGAAGAGAAAGAAAGTTGTCCAAAACAGCTTGCAATCGAATGTTCATGTGAATAGAAAAGGCAGGAGAGTGGTCAGGTACTGTTTTCTCTCAGTTGGCCAGCTGCGCACACAATCGCAGTGTTGTACAGCTTGTTTCATCACCTTTGCGAAGTTGCCGCTCTCTCCGGCTCCCAGAGACGAAGAAGCTGCTTCTTCGCGCAAAGACGATTCTGCCGCTCACAGTGCTCTGCGGTGTGCGGCTTCTGCCGAAAGAGGCCCGGGAGCAGTGCTTAGCTCTGCAGAGCACCGTACCTTCGTCTTTAGCCTCTCTTCTCGTCTACATCTTAGCAAAAAGCTTTTCCACTCTGTCTGCCAAGGAGAAACTGTGCCAGCACAGAAAACATCTCCCATCGTGTTCTAGAGGCTGCACGGAGGTCTGCCGAGTGTTTTGCAAGAAGAGAAAGAAAGTTGTCCAAAACAGCTTCCAATCGAATGTTCATGTGAATAGAAAAGGCAGGAGAGTGGTCAGGTACTGTTTTCTCTCACTTGGCAAGCTGCGCACACAATCGCAGTGTTGTACAGCTTGTTTCATCACCTTTGCCAAGTTGCCGCTCTCTCCGGCTCCCGGAGACCAAGAAGCTGCTTCTTCGCGCAAAGACGATTCTGCCGCTCACAGTGCTCTGCGGTGTGCGCCTTCTGCCGAAAGAGGTCCGGGAGCGGTGCTTAGCTCTGCAGAGCACCGTACCTTCGTCTTTAGCGTCTCTTCTCGTCTACATCTTAGCAAAAAGCTTTTCCTCTCTGTCTGGCAAGGAGAAACTGTGCCAGCACAGAAAACATCTCCCATCGTGTTCTAGAGGCTGCACGGAGGTCTGCCGAGTGTTTTGCAAGAAGAGAAAGAAAGTTGTCCAAAACAGCTTGCAATCGAATGTTCATGTGAATAGAAAAGGCAGGAGAGTGGTCAGGTACTGTTTTCTCTCAGTTGGCAAGCTGCGCACACAATCGCAGTGTTGTACAATTTGTTTCATCACCTTTGCCAAGTTGGCAAGCTTGGCAAGCTGCGCACACAATCGCAGTGTTGTACAGCTTGTTTCTTCACCTTTGCCAAGTTGCCGCTCTCTCCGGCTCCCGGGGACCAAGAAGCTGCTTCTTCGCGCAAAGACGATTCTGCCGCTCACAGTGCTCTGCGGTGTGTGTCTTCTGCCGAAAGAGGTCCGGGAGCTGTGCTTAGCTCTGCAGAGCACCGTACCTTCGTCTTTAGCCTCTCTTCTCGTCTACATCTTAGCAAAAAGCTTTTCCACTCTGTCTGGCAAGGAGAAACTGTGCCAGCACAGAAAACATCTCCCATCGTGTTCTAGAGGCTGCACGGAGGTCTGCCGAGTGTTTTGCAAGAAGAGAAAGAAAGTTGTCCAAAACAGCTTGCAATCGAATGTTCATGTGAATAGAAAAGGCAGGAGAGTGGTCAGGTACTGATTTCTCTCAGTTGGCAAGCTGCGCACACAATCGCAGTGTTGTACAGCTATTTTCATTACCTTTGCGAAGTTGCCGCTCTCTCCGGCTCCCGGAGACGAAGAAGCTGCTTCTTCGTGCAAATACCATTCTGCCTCTCACAGTGCTCTGCGGTGTGCGTCTTCTGCCGAAAGAGGCCCGGGAGCTGTGCTTAGCGCTGCAGAGCACCGTACCTTCGTCTTTAGCCTCTCTTCTCGTCTACATCTTAGCAAAAAGCTTTTCCTCTCTGTCTGGCATGGAGAAACTGTGCCAGCACAGAAAACATCTCCCATCGTGTTTTAGAGGCTGCACGGAGGTCTGCCGAGTGTTTTGCAAGAAGAGAAAGAAAGTTGTCCAAAACAGCTGGCAATCGACTGTTCATGTGATTAGAAAAGGCAGGAGAGTGGTCAGGTACTGTTTTCTCTCAGTTGGCAAGCTGCGCACACAATCGCAGTGTTGTACAGCTTGTTTCATCACCTTTGTGAAGTTGCCGCTCTCTCCGGCTCCCAGAGACGAAGAAGCTGCTTCTTCGCGCAAAGACGATTCTGCCGCTCACAGTGCTCTGCGGTGTGCGCCTTCTGCCGAAAGAGGCCCGGGAGCAGTGCTTAGCTCTGCAGAGCACCGTACCTTCGTCTTTAGCCTCTCTTCTCGTCTACATCTTAGCAAAAAGCTTTTCCACTCTGTCTGGCAAGGAGAAACTGTGCCAGCACAGAAAACATCTCCCATCGTGTTCTAGAAGCTGCACGGAGGTCTGCCGAGTTTTTTGCAAGAAGAGAAAGAAAGTTGTCCAAAACAGCTTGCAATCGAATGTTCATGTGAATAGAAAAGGCAGGAGAGTGGTCAGGTACTGTTTTCTCTCACTTGGCAAGCTGCGCACACAATCGCAGTGTTGTACAGCTTGTTTCATCACCTTTGCCAAGTTGCCGCTCTCTCCGGCTCCCGGAGACGAAGAAGCTGCTTCTTTGCGCAAAGACGATTCTGCCGCTCACAGTGCTCTGCGGGGTGCGCCTTCTGCCGAAAGAGGCCCGGGAGCGGTGCTTAGCTCTGCAGAGCACCGTACCTTCGTCTTTAGCCTCTCTTCTCGTCTACATCTTAGCAAAAAGCTTTTCCAGTCTGTCTGGCAAGGAGAAACTGTGCCAGCACAGAAAACATCTCCCAACGTGTTCTAGAGGCTGCACGGGGGTCTGCCGAGTGTTTTGCAAGAAGAGAAAGAAAGTTGTCCAAAACAGCTTGCAATCGAATGTTCATGTGAATAGAAAAGGCAGGAGAGTGGTCAGGTACTGTTTTCTCTCAGTTGGCAAGCTGCGCACACAATCGCAGTGTTGTACAGCTTGTTTCATCACCTTTGCGAAGTTGCCGCTCTCTCCGGCTCCCGGTGACGAAGAAGCTGCTTCTTCGCGCAACGACGATTCTGCCCCTCACAGTGCTCTTCAGTGTGTGTCGTCTGCCGAAAGAGGCCCGGGAGCGGTTCTTAGCTCTGCAGAGCACCGTACCTTTGTCTTTAGCCTCTCTTCTCGTCTACATCTTAGCAAAAAGCTTTTCCACTCTGTCTGGCAAGGAGAAACTGTGCCAGCACAGAAAACATCTCCCATCGTGTTCTAGAGGCTGCACGGAGGTCTGCCGAGTGTTTTGCAAGAAGAGAAAGAAAGTTGTCCAAAACAGCTTCCAATCGAATGTTCATGTGAATAGAAAGGCAGGAGAGTGGTCAGGTACTGTTTTCTCTCACTTGGCAAGCTGCGCACACAATCGCAGTGTTGTACAGCTTGTTTCATCACCTTTGCCAAGTTGCCGCTCTCTCCGGCTCCCAGAGACGAAGAAGCTGCTTCTTCGCGCAAAGACGATTCTGCCGCTCACAGTGCTCTGCGGTGTGCGCCTTCTGCCGAAAGAGGCCCGGGAGCAGTGCTTAGCTCTACAGAGCACCGTACCTTCGTCTTTAGCCTCTCTTCTCGTCTACATCTTAGCAAAAAGCTTTTCCACTCTGTCTGCCAAGGAGAAACTGTGCCAGCACAGAAAACATCTCCCATCGTGTTCTAGAGGCTGCACGGAGGTCTGCCGAGTGTTTTGCAAGAAGAGAAAGAAAGTTGTCCAAAACAGCTTGCAATCGAATGTTCATGTGAATAGAAAAGGCAGGAGAGTGGTCAGGTACTGTTTTCTCTCACTTGGCAAGCTGCGCACACAATCGCAGTGTTGTACAGCTTGTTTCATCACCTTTGCCAAGTTGCCGCTCTCCGGCTACCGGAGACCAAGAAGCTGCTTCTTCGCGCAAAGACGGTTCTCCTGCTCACAGTGCTCTGCGGTGTGCGGCTTCTGCCGAAAGAGGCCCAGGAGCGGTGCTTAGCTCTGCAGAGCACCGTACCTTCGTCTTTAGCCTCTCTTCTCGTCTACATCTTAACAAAAAGCATATCCACTCTGTCTGGCAAGGAGAAACTGTGCCAGCACAGAAAATATCCCCCATCGTGTTCTAGAAGCTGCACGGAGGTCTGCCGAGTGTTTTGCAAGAAGAGAAAGAAAGTTGTCCAAAACAGCTTGCAATCGAATGTTCATGTGAATAGAAAAGACAGGAGAGTGGTCAGGTACTGATTTCTCTCAGTTGGCAAGCTGCGCACACAATCGCAGTGTTGTACAGCTTGTTTCATCACCTTTGCCAAGTTGCCGCTCTCTCCGGCTCCCGGAGACGAAGAAGCTGCTTCTTCGCGCAAATACGATTCTGCCGCTCACAGTGCTCTGCGGTGTGTGTCTTCTGCCGAAAGAGGCCCGGGAGCTGTGCTTAGCGCTGCAGAGCACCGTACCTTCATCTTTAGCCTCTCTTCTCGTCTACATCTTAGCAAAAAGCTTTTCCTCTCTGTCTGGCATGGAGAAACTGTGCCAGCACAGAAAACATCTCCCATCGTGTTCTAGAGGCTGCACGGAGGTCTGCCGAGTGTTTTGCAAGAAGAGAAAGAAAGTTGTCCAAAACAGCTCGCAATCGACTGTTCATGTGAATAGAAAAGGCAGGAGAGTGGTCAGGTACTGTTTTCTCTCAGTTGGCAAGCTGCGCACACAATCGCAGTGTTGTACAGCTTGTTTCATCACCTTTGCGAAGTTGCCGCTCTCTCCGGCTCCCGGAGACGAAGAAGCTGCTTCTTCGCGCAAAGACGATTCTGCCGCTCACAGTGCTCTGCGGTGTGCGCCTTCTGCCGAAAGAGGCCCGGGAGCAGTGCTTAGCTCTACAGAGCACCTTACCTTCGTCTTTAGCCTCTCTTCTCGTCTACATCTTAGCAAAAAGCTTTTCCACTCTGTCTGGCAAGGAGAAACTGTGCCAGCACAGAAAACATCTCCCATCGTGTTTTAGAAGCTGCACGGAGGTCTGCCGAGTGTTTTGCAAGAAGAGAAAGAAAGTTGTCCAAAACAGCTTGCAATCGAATGTTCATGTGAATAGAAAAGGCAGGAGAGTGGTCAGGTACTGTTTTCTCTCAGGTGGCAAGCTGCGCACACAATCGCAGTGTTGTACAGCTTGTTTCATCACCTTTGCCAAGTTGCTGCTCTCTCCGGCTCCCGGAGACGAAGAAGCTGCTTCTTTGCGCAAAGACGATTCTGCCGCTCACAGTGCTCTGCGGTGTTTGTCTTCTGCCGAAAGAGGCCCGGGAGCGGTGCTTAGCTCTGCAGAGCACCGTACCTTCGTCTTAAGCCTCTCTTCTCGTCTACATCTTAGCAAAAAGCTTTTCCACTCTGTCTGGCAAGGAGAAACTGTGCCAGCACAAAAAACATCTCCCATCGTGTTCTAGAGGCTGCACGGAGGTCTGCCGAGTGTTTTGCAAGAAGAGAAAGAAAGTTGTCCAAAACAGCTTGCAATCAAATGTTCATGTGAATAGAAAAGGCAGGAGAGTGGTCAGGTACTGTTTTCTCTCAGTTGGCAAGCTGCGCACACAATCGCAGTGTTGTACAGCTTGTTTCATCACCTTTGCCAAGTTGCCGCTCTCTCCGGCTCCCGGAGACCAAGAAGCTGCTTCTTCGCGCAAAGACGATTCTGCCCCTCACAGTGCTCTGCGGTGTGTGTCTTCTGCCGAAAGAGGCCCGGGAGCGGTGCTTAGCTCTGCAGAGCACCGTACCTTCGTCTTTAGCCTCTCTTCTCGTCTACATCTTAGCAAAAAGCTTTTCCACTCTGTCTGCCAAGGAGAAACTGTGCCAGCACAGAAAACATCTCCCATCGTGTTCTAGAGGCTGCACAGAGGTCTGCCGAGTGTTTTGCAAGAAGAGAAAGAAAGTTGTCCAAAACAGTTTGCAATCGAATGTTCATGTGATTAGAAAAGGCAGGAGAGTGGTCAGGTACTGTTTTCTCTCACTTGGCAAGCTGCGCACACAATCGCAGTGTTGTACAGCTTGTTTCATCACCTTTGCCAAGTTGCCGCTCTCTCCGGCTCCCGGAGACCAAGAAGCTGCTTCTTCGCGCAAAGACGATTCTGCCGCTCACAGTGCTCTGCGGTGTGTGTCTTCTGCCGAAAGAGGTCCGGGATCTCTGCTTAGCTCTGCAGAGCACCGTGCCTTCGTCTTTAGCCTCTCTTCTCGTCTACATCTTAGCAAAAAGCTTTTCCTCTCTGTCTGGCAAGGAGAAACTGTGCCAGCACAGAAAACATCTCCCATCGTGTTCTAGAGGCTGCACGGAGGTCTGCCGAGTGTTTTGCAAGAAGAGAAAGAAAGTTGTCCAAAACAGCTTGCAATCGAATGTTCATGTGATTAGAAAAGGAAGGAGAGTGGTCAGGTACTGTTTTCTCTCAGTTGGCAAGCTGCGCACACAATCGCAGTGTTGTACAGCTTGTTTCATCACCTTTGCCAAGTTGCCGCTCTCTCCGGCTCCCGGAGACGAAGAATCTGTTTCTTCGCGCAAAGACGATTCTGCCGCTCACAGCGCTCTGCGGTGTGTGTCTTCTGCCGAAAGAGGCCCGGGAGCGGTGCTTAGCTCTGCAGAGCACCGTACCTTCGTCTTTAGCCTCTCTTCTCGTCTACATCTTAGCAAAAAGCTTTTCCACTCTGTCTGGCATGGAGAAACTGTGCCAGCACAGGAAACATCTCCCATCGTGTTCTAGAAGCTGCACGGAGGTCTGCCGAGTGTTTTGCAAGAAGAGAAAGAAAGTTGTCCAAAACAGCTTGCAATCGAATGTTCATGTGAATAGAAAAGGCAGGAGAGTGGTCAGGTACTGTTTTCTCTCATTTGGCAAGCTGCGCACACAATCGCAGTGTTGTACAGCTTGTTTCATCACCTTTGCCAAGTTGCCGCTCTCTCCGGCTCCCGGAGACGAAGAAGCTGCTTCTTCGCGCAAAGACGATTCTGCCGTTCACAGTGCTCTGCGGTGTGCGGCTTCTGCCGAAAGAGGCCCGGGAGCGGTGCTTAGCTCTGCAGAGCACCGTACCTTCGTCTTTAGCCTCTCTTCTCGTCTACATCTTAGCAAAAAGCTTTTCCACTCTGTCTGGCAAGGAGAAACTGTGCCAGCACAGAAAACATCTCCCATCGTGTTCTAGAGGCTGCACGGAGGTCTGCCGAGTGTTTTGCAAGAAGAGAAAGAAAGTTGTCCAAAACAGCTTGCAATCGAATGTTCATGTGAATAGAAAAGGCAGGAGAGTGGTCAGGTACTGTTTTCTCTCAGTTGGCAAGCTGCGCACACAATCGCAGTGTTGTACAGCTTGTTTCATCACCTTTGCCAAGTTGCCGCTCTCTCCGGCTCCCAGAGACGAAGAAGCTGCTTCTTCGCGCAAAGACGATTCTGCCGCTCACAGTGCTCTTGAGTGTGTGTCTTCTGTCGAAAGAGATCCGGGAGCTGTGCTTAGCTCTGCAGAGCACCGTACCTTCGTCTTTAGCCTCTCTTCTCGTCTACATCTTAGCAAAAAGCTTTTGCACTCTGTCTGGCAAGGAGAAACTGTGCCAGCACAAAAAACATCTCCCATCGTGTTCTAGAGGCTGCACGGAGGTCTGCCGAGTGTTTTGCAAGAAGAGAAAGAAAGTTGTCCAAAACAGCTTGCAATCGAATGTTCATGTGAATAGAAAAGGCAGGAGAGTGGTCAGGTACTGTTTTCTCTCACTTGGCAAGCTGCGCACACAATCGCAGTGTTGTACAGCTTGTTTCATCACCTTTGCCAAGTTGCCGCTCTCTCGGCTCCCGGAGACGAAGAAGCTGCTTCTTCGCGCAAAGACGATTCTGCCGCTCACAGTGCTCTGCGGTGTGTGTCAACTGCCGAAAGAGGCCCCGGAACACTGCTTAGCTCTGCAGAGCACCGTACCTTCGTCTTTAGCCTCTCTTCTCGTTTACATCTTAGCAAAAAACTTTTCCTCTCTGTCTGGCAAGGAGAAACTGTGCCAGCACAGAAAACATCTCCCATCGTGTTCTAGAGGCTGCACGGAGGTCTGCCGAGTGTTTTGCAAGAAGAGAAAGAAAGTTGTCCAAAACAGCTTGCAATCGAATGTTCATGTGAATAGAAAAGTCAGGAGAGTGGTCAGGTACTGTTTTCTCTCAGTTGGCAAGCTGCGCACACAATCGCAGTGTTGTACAGCTTGTTTCATCACCTTTGCGAAGTTGCCGCTTTCTCCGGCTCCCGGAGACGAAGAAGCTGCTTCTTCGCGCAAAGACGATTCTGCCGCTCACAGTGCTCTGCGGTGTGCGCCTTCTGCCGAAAGAGGCCCCGGAACAGTGCTTAGCTCTGCAGAGCACCGTACCTTCGTCTTTAGCCTCTCTTCTCGTCTACATCTTAGCAAAAAGCTTTTCCACTCTGTCTGGCAAGGAGAAACTGTGCCAGCACAGAAAACATCTCCCATCGTGTTCTAGAGGCTGCACGGAGGTCTGCCGAGTGTTTTGCAAGAAGAGAAAGAAAGTTGTCCAAAACAGCTTCCAATCGAATGTTCATGTGAATAGAAAAGGCAGGAGAGTGGTCAGGTACTGTTTTCTCTCAGTTGGCAAGCTGCGCACACAATCGCAGTGTTGTACAGCTTGTTTCATCACCTTTGCCAAGTTGCCGCTCTCTCCGGCTCCCGGAGACGAAGAAGCTGCTTCTTCGCGCAACGACGATTCTGCCGCTCACAGTGCTCTGCAGTGTGTGTCAACTGCCGAAAGAGGCCCGGGAGCGGTGCTTAGCTCTGCAGAGCACCGTACCTTCGTCTTTAGCCTCTCTTCTCGTCTACATCTTAGCAAAAAGCTTTTCCACTGTGTCTGGCAAGAAGAAACTGTGCCAGCACAGAAAACATCTCCCATCGAGTTGTAGAGGCTGCACGGAGGTCTGCCGAGTGTTTTGCAAGAAGAGAAAGAAAGTTGTCCAAAACAGCTTGCAATCGAATGTTCATGTGAATAGAAAAGGCAGGAGAGTGGTCAGGTACTGTTTTCTCTCAGTTGGCAAGCTGCGCACACAATCGCAGTGTTGTACAGCTTGTTTCATCACCTTTGCCAAGTTGCCGCTCTCTCCGGCTCCCGGAGACGAAGAAGCTGCTTCTTCGCGCAAAGACGATTCTGCCGCTCACAGTGCTCTACAGTGTGCGGCTTCTGCCGAAAGAGGTCCGGGAGCGGTGCTTAGCTCTGCAGAGCACCGTACCTTCGTCTTCAGCCTCTCTTCTCGTCTACATCTTAGGAAAAAGCTTTTTCACTCTGTCTGGCAAGGAGAAACTGTGCCAGCACAGAAAACATCTCCCATCGTGTTCTAGAGGCTGCACGGAGGTCTGCCGAGTGTTTTGCAAGAAGAGAAAGAAAGTTGTCCAAAACAGCTTGCAATCGAATGTTCATGTGAATAGAAAAGGCAGGGGAGTGGTCAGGTACTGTTTTCTCTCACTTGGCAAGCTGCGCACACAATCGCAGTGTTGTACAGCTTGTTTCATCACCTTTGCGAAGTTGCCGCTCTCTCCGGCTCCCGGAGACGAAGAAGCTGCTTCTTTGCGCAAAGACGATTCTGCCGCTCACAGTGCTCTGCGGGGTGCGCCTTCTGCCGAAAGAGGTCCGGGAGCGGTGCTTAGCTCTGCAGAGCACCGTACCTTCGTCTTTAGCGTCTCTTCTCGTCTACATCTTAGCAAAAAGCTTTTCCTCTCTGTCTGGCAAGGAGAAACTGTGCCAGCACAGAAAACATCTCCCATCGTCTTCTAGAGGCTGCACGGAGGTCTGCCGAGTGTTTTGCAAGAAGAGAAAGAAAGTTGTCCAAAACAGCTTGCAATCGAATGTTCATGTGAATAGAAAAGGCAGGAGAGTGGTCAGGTACTGTTTTCTCTCATTTGGCAAGCTGCGCACACAATCGCAGTGTTGTACAGCTTGTTTCATCACCTTTGCCAAGTTGCCGCTCTCTCCGGCTCCCGGAGACGAAGAAGCTGCTTCTTCGCGCAAAGACGATTCTGCCGCTCACAGTGCTCTGCGGTGTGCGGCTTCTGCCGAAAGAGGTCCGGGAGCGGTGCTTAGCTCTGCAGAGCACCGTACCTTCGTCTTTAGCCTCTCTTCTCGTCTACATCTTAGCAAAAAGCTTTTCCACTCTGTCTGGCAAGGAGAAACTGTGCCAGCACAGAAAACATCTCCCATCGTGTTCTAGAGGCTGCACGGAGGTCTGCCGAGTGTTTTGCAAGAAGAGAAAGAAAGTTGTCCAAAACAGCTTGCAATCGAATGTTCATGTGAATAGAAAAGGCAGGAGAGTGGTCAGGTACTGTTTTCTCTCAGTTGGCAAGCTGCGCACACAATCGCAGTGTTGTACAGCTTGTTTCATCACCTTTGCCAAGTTGCCACTCTCTCCGGCTCCCGGAGACGAAGAAGCTGCTTCTTCGCGCAAAGACGATTCTGCCGCTCACAGTGCTCTGCGGTGTGCGCCTTCTGCCGAAAGAGGCCCCGGAACAGTGCTTAGCTCTGCAGAGCACCGTACCTTCGTCTTTAGCCTCTCTTCTCGTCTACACCTTAGCAAAAAGCTTTTCCACTCTGTCTGGCATGGAGAAACTGTGCCAGCACAGAAAACATCTCCCATCGTGTTCTAGAGGCTGCACGGAGGTCTGCCGAGTGTTTTGCAAGAAGAGAAAGAAAGTTGTCCAAAACAGCTTGCAATCGAATGTTCATGTGAATAGAAAAGGCAGGAGAGTGGTCAGGTACTGTTTTCTCTCAGTTGGCAAGCTGCGCACACAATCGCAGTGTTGTACAGCTTGTTTCATCACCTTTGCGAAGCTGCCGCTCTCTCCGGCTCCCGGAGACGAAGAAGTTGCTTCTTCGCGCAAAGACGATTCTGACGCTCACAGTGCTCTGCGGTGTGCGGCTTTTGCCGAAAGAGGTCCGGGAGCGGTGCTTAGCTCTGCAGAGCACCGTACCTTCGTCTTCAGCCTCTCTTCTCGTCTACATCTTAGGAAAAAGCTTTTCCACTCTGTCTGGCAAGGAGAAACTGTGCCAGCACAGAAAACATCTCCCATCGTGTTCTAGAGGCTGCACGGAGGTCTGCCGAGTGTTTTGCAAGAAGAGAAAGAAAGTTGTCCAAAACAGCTTCCAATCGAATGTTCATGTGAATAGAAAAGGCAGGAGAGTGGTCAGGTACTGTTTTCTCTCACTTGGCAAGCTGCGCACACAATCGCAGTGTTGTACAGCTTGTTTCATCACCTTTGCCAAGTTGCCGCTCTCTCCGGCTCCCGGAGACCAAGAAGCTGCTTCTTCGCGCAAAGACGATTCTGCCGCTCACAGTGCTCTGCGGTGTGCGCCTTCTGCCGAAAGAGGTCCGGGAGCGGTGCTTAGCTCTGCAGAGCACCGTACCTTCGTCTTTAGCGTCTCTTCTCGTCTACATCTTAGCAAAAAGCTTTTCCTCTCTGTCTGGCAAGGAGAAACTGTGCCAGCACAGAAAACATCTCCCATCGTCTTCTAGAGGCTGCACGGAGGTCTGCCGAGTGTTTTGCAAGAAGAGAAAGAAAGTTGTCCAAAACAGCTTGCAATCGAATGTTCATGTGAATAGAAAAGGCAGGAGAGTGGTCAGGTACTGTTTTCTCTCATTTGGCAAGCTGCGCACACAATCGCAGTGTTGTACAGCTTGTTTCATCACCTTTGCCAAGTTGCCGCTCTCTCCGGCTCCCGGAGACGAAGAAGCTGCTTCTTCGCGCAAAGACGATTCTGCTGCTCACAGTGCTCTGCGGTGTGTGTCAACTGCCGAAAGAGGCCCCGGAACACTGTTTAGCTCTGCAGAGCACCGTACCTTCGTCTTTAGCCTCTCTTCTCGTTTACATCTTAGCAAAAAACTTTTCCACTGTGTCTGGCAAGGAGAAACTGTGCCAGCACAGAAAACATCTCCCGTCGTGTTCTAGAGGCTGCACGGAGGTCTGCCGAGTGTTTTGCAAGAAGAGAAAGAAAGTTGTCCAAAACAGCTTGCAATCGAATGTTCATGTGAATAGAAAAGGCAGGAGAGTGGTCAGGTACTGTTTTCTCTCAGTTGGCAAGCTGCGCACACAATCGCAGTGTTGTACAGCTTGTTTCATCACCTTTGCGAAGTTGCCGCTCTCTCCGGCTCCTGGAGACGAAGAAGCTGCTTCTTCGCGCAAAGACGATTCTGCCGCTCACAGTGCTCTGCGGTGTGCGCCTTCTGCCGAAAGAGGCCCCGGAACAGTGCTTAGCTCTGCAGAGCACCGTACCTTCGTCTTTAGCCTCTCTTCTCGTCTACATCTTAGCAAAAAGCTTTTCCACTCTGTCTGGCAAGGAGAAACTGTGCCAGCACAGAAAACATCTCCCATCGTGTTCTAGAGGCTGCACGGAGGTCTGCCGAGTGTTTTGCAAGAAGAGAAAGAAAGTTGTCCAAAACAGCTTGCAATCGAATGTTCATGTGAATAGAAAAGGCAGGAGAGTGGTCAGGTACTGTTTTCTCTCACTTGGCAAGCTGCGCACACAATCGCAGTGTTGTACAGCTTGTTTCATCACCTTTGCGAAGCTGCCGCTCTCTCCGTCTCCCGGAGACGGAGAAATTGCTTCTTCGCGCAAAGACGATTCTGCCGCTCACAGTGCTCTGCGGTGTGCGGCTTCTGCCGAAAGAGATCCGGGAGCTGTGCTTAGCTCTGCAGAGCACCGTACCTTCGTCTTTAGCCTCTCTTCTCGTTTACATCTTAGCAAAAAACTTTTCCACTGTGTCTGGCAAGGAGAAACTGTGCCAGCACAGAAAACATCTCCCATCGTGTTCTAGAGGCTGCACGGAGGTCTGCCGAGTGTTTTGCAAGAAGAGAAAGAAAGTTGTCCAAAACAGCATGCAATCGAATGTTCATGTGAATAGAAAAGGCAGGAGAGTGGTCAGGTACTGTTTTCTCTCAGTTGGCAAGCTGCGCACACAATCGCAGTGTTGTACAGCTTGTTTCATCACCTTTGCCAAGTTGCCGCTCTCTCCGGCTCCCGGAGACGAAGAAGCTGCTTCTTCGCGCAAAGACGATTCTGCCGCTCACAGTGCTCTACAGTGTGTGTCAACTGCCGAAAGAGGCCCGGGAGCGGTGCTTAGCTCTGCAGAGCACCGTACCTTCGTCTTTAGCCTCTCTTCTCGTCTACATCTTAGCAAAAAGCTTTTCCACTCTGTCTGGAAAGAAGAAACTGTGCCAGCACAGAAAACATCTCCCATCGTGTTCTAGAGGCTGCACGGAGGTCTGCCGAGTGTTTTGCAAGAAGAGAAAGAAAGTTGTCCAAAACAGCCTGCAATCGAATGTTCATGTGAATAGAAAAGGCAGGAGAGTGGTCAGGTACTGTTTTCTCTCAGTTGGCAAGCTGCGCACACAATCGCAGTGTTGTACAGCTTGTTTCATCACCTTTGCCAAGTTGCCGCTCTCTCCGGCTCCCGGAGACCAAGAAGCTGCTTCTTCGCGCAAAGACGATTCTGCCGCTCATAGTGCTCTGCGGTGTGTGTCTTCTGCCGAAAGAGGCCCGGGAGCGGTGCTTAGCTCTGCAGAGCACCGTACCTTCGTCTTTAGCCTCTCTTCTCGTCTACATCTTAGCAAAAAGCTTTTCCACTCTGTCTGCCAAGGAGAAACTGTGCCAGCACAGAAAACATCTCCCATCGTGTTCTAGAGGCTGCACGGAGGTCTGCCGAGTGTTTTGCAAGAAGAGAAAGAAAGTTGTCCAAAACAGCTTCCAATCGAATGTTCATGTGAATAGAAAAGTCAGGAGAGTGGTCAGGTACTGTTTTCTCTCACTTGGCAAGCTGCGCACACAATCGCAGTGTTGTACAGCTTGTTTCATCACCTTTGTGAAGTTGCCGCTCTCTCCGGCTCCCGGAGACGAAGAAGCTGCTTCTTCGCGTAAAGACGATTCTGCCGCTCACAGTGCTCTGCGGTGTGCGCCTTCTGCCGAAAGAGGCCCGGGAGCGGTGCTTAGCTCTGCAGAGCACCGTACCTTCGTCTTCAGCCTCTCTTCTCGTCTACATCTTAGCAAAAAGCTTTTCCACTCTGTCTGGCAAGGAGAAACTGTGCCAGCACAAAAAACATCTCCCATCGTGTTCTAGAGGCTGCACGGAGGTCTGCCGAGTGTTTTGCAAGAAGAGAAAGAAAGTTGTCCAAAATAGCTTGCAATCGAATGTTCATGTGAATAGAAAAGGCAGGAGAGTGGTCAGGTACTGTTTTCTCTCAGTTGGCAAGCTGCGCACACAATCGCAGTGTTGTACAGCTTGTTTCATCACCTTTGCCAAGTTGCCGCTCTCTCCGGCTCCCGGAGACCAAGAAGCTGCTTCTTCGCGCAAAGACGATTCTGCCGCTCACAGTGCTCTTCAGTGTGTGTCGTCTGCCGAAAGAGGCCCGGGAGCGGTGCTTAGCTCTGCAGAGCACCGTACCTTCGTCTTTAGCCTCTCTTCTCGTCTACATCTTAGCAAAAAGCTTTTCCACTCTGTCTGGCAAGGAGAAACTGTGCCAGCACAGAAAACATCTCCCATCGTGTTCTAGAGGCTGTACGGAGGTCTGCCGAGTGTTTTGCAAAAAGAGAAACAAAGTTGTCCAAAACAGCTTGCAATCGAATGTTCATGTGAATAGAAAAGGCAGGAGAGTGGTCAGGTACTGTTTTCTCTCACTTGGCCAGCTTCGCACACAATCGCAGTGTTGTACAGCTTGTTTCATCACCTTTGCCAAGTTGCCGCTCTCTCCGGCTCCCAGAGACGAAGAAGCTGCTTCTTCGCGCAAAGACGATTCTGCCGCTCACAGTGCTCTGCGGTGTGCGGCTTCTGCCGAAAGAGGCCCGGGAGCAGTGCTTAGCTCTGCAGAGCACCGTACCTTCGTCTTTAGCCTCTCTTCTCGTCTACATCTTAACAAAAAGCATATCCACTCTGTCTGGCAAGGAGAAACTGTGCCAGCACAGAAAACATCTCCCATCGTGTTCTAGAGGCTGCACGGGGGTCTGCCGAGTGTTTTGCAAGAAGAGAAAGAAAGTTGTCCAAAACAGCTTGCAATCGAATGTTCATGTGAATAGAAAAGGCAGGAGAGTGGTCAGGTACTGTTTTCTCTCAGTTGGCAAGCTGCGCACACAATCGCAGTGTTGTACAGCTTGTTTCATCACCTTTGCCAAGTTGCCGCTCTCTCCGGCTCCCGGAGACCAAGAAGCTGCTTCTTCGCGCAAAGACGATTCTGCCGCTCACAGTGCTCTGCGGTGTGCGCCTTCTGCCGAAAGAGGTCCGGGAGCGGTGCTTAGCTCTGCAGAGCACCGTACCTTCGTCTTTAGCCTCTCTTCTCGTCTACATCTTAGCAAAAAGCTTTTCCTCTCTGTCTGGCAAGGAGAAACTGTGCCAGCACAGAAAACATCTCCCATCGTGTTCTAGAGGCTGCACGGAGGTCTGCCGAGTGTTTTGCAAGAAGAGAAAGAAAGTTGTCCAAAACAGCTTCCAATCGAATGTTCATGTGAATACAAAAGGCAGGAGAGTGGTCAGGTACTGTTTTCTCTCATTTGGCAAGCTGCGCACACAATCGCAGTGTTGTACAGCTTGTTTCATCACCTTTGCCAAGTTGCCGCTCTCTCCGGCTCCCGGAGACGAAGAAGCTGCTTCTTCGCGCAAAGACGATTCTGCCGCTCACAGTGCTCTGCGGTGTGCGCCTTCTTCCGAAAGAGGCCCGGGAGCGGTGCTTAGCTCTGCAGAGCACCGTACCTTCGTCTTTAGCCTCTCTTCTCGTCTACATCTTAGCAAAAAGCTTTTCCACTCTGTCTGGCAAGGAGAAACTGTGCCAGCACAAAAAACATCTCGCATTGTGTTCTAGAAGCTGCACGGAGTTCTGCCGAGTGTTTTGCAAGAAGAGAAACAAAGTTGTCCAAAACAGCTTGCAATCGAATGTTCATGTGAATAGAAAAGGCAGGAGAGTGGTCAGGTACTGTTTTCTCTCAGTTGGCAAGCTGCGCACACAATCGCAGTGTTGTACAGCTTGTTTCATCACCTTTGCCAAGTTGCCGCTCTCTCCGGCTCCCGGAGACGAAGAAGCTGCTTCTTCGCGCAAAGACGATTCTGCCGCTCACAGTGCTCTGCGGTGTGCGGCTTCTGCCGAAAGAGGTCCGGGAGCGGTGCTTAGCTCTGCGGAGCACCGTACCTTCGTCTTAAGCCTCTCTTCTCGTCTACATCTTAGCAAAAAGCTTTTCCACTCTGTCTGGCAAGGAGAAACTGTGCCAGCACAAAAAACATCTCCCATCGTGTTCTAGAGGCTGCACGGAGGTCTGCCTAGTGTTTTGCAAGAAGAGAAAGAAAGTTGTCCAAAACAGCTTCCAATCGAATGTTCATGTGAATAGAAAAGGCAGGAGAGTGGTCAGGTACTGTTTTCTCTCAGTTGGCAAGCTGCGCACACAATCGCAGTGTTGTACAGCTTGTTTCATCACCTTTGCGAAGTTGCCGCTCTCTCCGGCTCCCGGAGACGAAGAAGCTACTTCTTCGCGCAAAGACGATTCTGCCCCTCACAGTGCTCTGCGGTGTGTGTCTTCTGCCGAAAGAGGCCCGGGAGCGGTGCTTAGCTCTGCAGAGCACCGTACCTTCGTCTTTAGCGTCTCTTCTCGTCTACATCTTAGCAAAAAGCTTTTCCAGTCTGTCTGGCAAGGAGAAACTGTGCCAGCACAGAAAACATCTCCCATCGTGTTCTAGAGGCTGCACCGAGGTCTGCCGAGTGTTTTGCAAGAAGAGAAAGAAAGTTGTCCAAAACAGCTTGCAATCGAATGTTCATGTGATTAGAAAAGGCAGGAGAGTGGTCAGGTACTGTTTTCTCTCACTTGGCCAGCTGCGCACACAATCGCAGTGTTGTACAGCTTGTTTCATCACCTTTGCCAAGTTGCCGCTCTCTCCGGCTCCCGGAGACGAAGAAGCTGCTTCTTCGCGCAAAGGCGATTCTGCCGCTCACAGTGCTCTGCGGTGTGCGTCTTCTGCCGAAAGAGGTCCGGGAGCTGTGCTTAGCTCTGCAGAGCACCGTACCTTCGTCTTTAGCCTCTCTTCTCGTCTACATCTTAGCAAAAAGCTTTTCCAGTCTGTCTGGCAAGGAGAAACTGTGCCAGCACAGAAAACATCTCCCATCGTGTTCTAGAGGCTGCACGGAGGTCTGCCGAGTGTTTTGCAAGAAGAGAAAGAAAGTTGTCCAAAACAGCTTGCAATCGAATGTTCATGTGAATAGAAAAGGCAGGAGAGTGGTCAGGTACTGATTTCTCTCAGTTGGCAAGCTGCGCACACAATCGCAGTGTTGTACAGCTTGTTTCATCACCTTTGCGAAGTTGCCGCTCTCTCCGGCTCCCGGAGACGAAGAAGCTGCTTCATCGCGCAAAGACGATTCTGCCGCTCACAGTGCCCTGCGGTGTGTGTCTTCTGCCGAAAGAGGCCCGGGAGCTGTGCTTAGCGCTGCAGAGCACCGTACCTTCGTCTTTAGCCTCTCTTCTCGTCTACATCTTAGCAAAATCTTTTCCTCTCTGTCTGGCATGGAGAAACTGTGCCAGCACAGAAAACATCTCCCATCGTGTTCTAGAGGCTGCACGGAGGTCTGCCGAGTGTTTTGGAAGAAGAGAAAGAAAGTTGTCCAAAACAGCTCGCAATCGACTGTTCATGTGATTAGAAAAGGCAGGAGAGTGGTGAGGTACTGTTTTCTCTCAGTTGGCAAGCTGCGCACACAATCGCAGTGTTGTACAGCTTGTTTCATCACCTTTGCGAAGTTGCCGCTCTCTCCGGCTCCCAGAGACGAAGAAGCTGCTTCTTCGCTTAAAGACGATTCTGCCGCTCACAGTGCTCTGCGGTGTGCGCCTTCTGCCGAAAGAGGCCCGGGAGCGGTGCTTAGCTCTGCAGAGCACCGTACCTTCGTCTTTAGCCTCTCTTCTCGTCTACATCTTAGCAAAAAGCTTTTCCACTCTGTCTGGCAAGGAGAAACTGTGCCAGCACAAAAAACATCTCCCATCGTGTTCTAGAGGCTGCACGGAGGTCTGCCGAGTGTTTTGCAAGAAGAGAAAGAAAGTTGTCCAAAACAGCTTCCAATCGAATGTTCATGTGAATAGAAAAGGCAGGAGAGTGGTCAGGTACTGTTTTCTCTCAGTTGGCAAGCTGCGCACACAATCGCAGTGTTGTACAGCTTGTTTCATCACCTTTGCGAAGTTGCCGCTCTCTCCGGCTCCCGGAGACCAAGAAGCTGCTTCTTCGCGCAAAGACGATTCTGCCGCTCACAGTGCTCTGCGGTGTGCGCCTTCTGCCGAAAGAGGTCCGGGAGCGGTGCTTAGCTCTGCAGAGCACCGTACCTTCGTCTTTAGCGTCTCTTCTCGTCTACATCTTAGCAAAAAGCTTTTCCTCTCTGTCTGGCAAGGAGAAACTGTGCCAGCACAGAAAACATCTCCCATCGTGTTCTAGAGGCTGCACGGAGGTCTGCCGAGTGTTTTGCAAGAAGAGAAAGAAAGTTGTCCAAAACAGCTTGCAATCGAATGTTCATGTGAATAGAAAAGGCAGGAGAGTGGTCAGGTACTGTTTTCTCTCAGTTGGCAAGCTGCGCACACAATCGCAGTGTTGTACAATTTGTTTCATCACCTTTGCCAAGTTGGCAAGCTTGGCAAGCTGCGCACACAATCGCAGTGTTGTACAGCTTGTTTCTTCACCTTTGCCAAGTTGCCGCTCTCTCCGGCTCCCGGGGACCAAGAAGCTGCTTCTTCGCGCAAAGACGATTCTGCCGCTCACAGTGCTCTGCGGTGTGTGTCTTCTGCCGAAAGAGGTCCGGGAGCTGTGCTTAGCTCTGCAGAGCACCGTACCTTCGTCTTTAGCCTCTCTTCTCGTCTACATCTTAGCAAAAAGCTTTTCCAGTCTGTCTGGCAAGGAGAAACTGTGCCAGCACAGAAAACATCTCCCATCGTGTTCTAGAGGCTGCACGGAGGTCTGCCGAGTGTTTTGCAAGAAGAGAAAGAAAGTTGTCCAAAACAGCTTGCAATCGAATGTTCATGTGAATAGAAAAGGCAGGAGAGTGGTCAGGTACTGATTTCTCTCAGTTGGCAAGCTGCGCACACAATCGCAGTGTTGTACAGCTATTTTCATTACCTTTGCGAAGTTGCCGCTCTCTCCGGCTCCCGGAGACGAAGAAGCTGCTTCTTCGCGCAAATACGATTCTGCCTCTCACAGTGCTCTGCGGTGTGCGTCTTCTGCCGAAAGAGGCCCGGGAGCTGTGCTTAGCGCTGCAGAGCACCGTACCTTCGTCTTTAGCCTCTCTTCTCGTCTACATCTTAGCAAAAAGCTTTTCCTCTCTGTCTGGCATGGAGAAACTGTGCCAGCACAGAAAACATCTCCCATCGTGTTTTAGAGGCTGCACGGAGGTCTGCCGAGTGTTTTGGAAGAAGAGAAAGAAAGTTGTCCAAAACAGCTGGCAATCGACTGTTCATGTGATTAGAATAGGCAGGAGAGTGGTCAGGTACTGTTTTCTCTCAGTTGGCAAGCTGCGCACACAATCGCAGTGTTGTACAGCTTGTTTCATCACCTTTGTGAAGTTGCCGCTCTCTCCGGCTCCCAGAGACGAAGAAGCTGCTTCTTCGCGCAAAGACGATTCTGCCGCTCACAGTGCTCTGCGGTGTGCGCCTTCTGCCGAAAGAGGCCCGGGAGCAGTGCTTAGCTCTGCAGAGCACCGTACCTTCGTCTTTAGCCTCTCTTCTCGTCTACATCTTAGCAAAAAGCTTTTCCACTCTGTCTGGCAAGGAGAAACTGTGCCAGCACAGAAAACATCTCCCATCGTGTTCTAGAAGCTGCACGGAGGTCTGCCGAGTGTTTTGCAAGAAGAGAAAGAAAGTTGTCCAAAACAGCTTGCAATCGAATGTTCATGTGAATAGAAAAGGCAGGAGAGTGGTCAGGTACTGTTTTCTCTCACTTGGCAAGCTGCGCACACAATCGCAGTGTTGTACAGCTTGTTTCATCACCTTTGCCAAGTTGCCGTTCTCTCCAGCTCCCGGAGACGAAGAAGCTGCTTCTTTGCGCAAAGACGATTCTGCCGCTCACAGTGCTCTGCGGGGTGCGCCTTCTGCCGAAAGAGGCCCGGGAGCGGTGCTTAGCTCTGCAGAGCACCGTACCTTCGTCTTTAGCCTCTCTTCTCGTCTACATCTTAGCAAAAAGCTTTTCCAGTCTGTCTGGCAAGGAGAAACTGTGCCAGCACAGAAAACATCTCCCAACGTGTTCTAGAGGCTGCACGGGGGTCTGCCGAGTGTTTTGCAAGAAGAGAAAGAAAGTTGTCCAAAACAGCTTGCAATCGAATGTTCATGTGAATAGAAAAGGCAGGAGAGTGGTCAGGTACTGTTTTCTCTCAGTTGGCAAGCTGCGCACACAATCGCAGTGTTGTACAGCTTGTTTCATCACCTTTGCGAAGTTGCCGCTCTCTCCGGCTCCCGGTGACGAAGAAGCTGCTTCTTCGCGCAAATACGATTCTGCCTCTCACAGTGCTCTGCGGTGTGCGTCTTCTGCCGAAAGAGGCCCGGGAGCTGTGCTTAGCGCTGCAGAGCACCGTACCTTCGTCTTTAGCCTCTCTTCTCGTCTACATCTTAGCAAAAAGCTTTTCCTCTCTGTCTGGCATGGAGAAACTGTGCCAGCACAGAAAACATCTCCCATCGTGTTCTAGAGGCTGCACGGAGGTCTGCCGAGTGTTTTGGAAGAAGAGAAAGAAAGTTGTCCAAAACATCTGGCAATCGACTGTTCATGTGATTAGAAAAGGCAGGAGAGTGGTCAGGTACTGTTTTCTCTCAGTTGGCAAGCTGCGCACACAATCGCAGTGTTGTACAGCTTGTTTCATCACCTTTGTGAAGTTGCCGCTCTCTCCGGCTCCCAGAGACGAAGAAGCTGCTTCTTTGCGCAAAGACGATTCTGCCGCTCACAGTGCTCTGCGGTGTGCGCCTTCTGCCGAAAGAGGCCCGGGAGCGGTGCTTAGCTCTGCAGAGCACCGTACCTTCGTCTTTAGCCTCTCTTCTCATCTACATCTTAGCAAAAAGCTTTTCCAGTCTGTCTGGCAAGGAGAAACTGTGCCAGCACAGAAAACATCTCCCAACGTGTTCTAGAGGCTGCACGGGGGTCTGCCGAGTGTTTTGCAAGAAGAGAAAGAAAGTTGTCCAAAACAGCTTGCAATCGAATGTTCATGTGAATAGAAAAGGCAGGAGAGTGGTCAGGTACTGTTTTCTCTCAGTTGGCAAGCTGCGCACACAATCGCAGTGTTGTACAGCTTGTTTCATCACCTTTGCGAAGTTGCCGCTCTCTCCGGCTCCCGGTGACGAAGAAGCTGCTTCTTCGCGCAACGACGATTCTGCCCCTCACAGTGCCCTTCAGTGTGTGTCGTCTGCCGAAAGAGGCCCGGGAGCGGTGCTTAGCTCTGCAGAGCACCGTACCTTCGTCTTTAGCCTCTCTTCTCGTCTACATCTTAGCAAAAAGCTTTTCCACTCTGTCTGCCAAGGAGAAACTGTGCCAGCACAGAAAACATCTCCCATCGTGTTCTAGAGGCTGCACGGAGGTCTGCCGAGTGTTTTGCAAGAAGAGAAAGAAAGTTGTCCAAAACAGCTTCCAATCGAATGTTCATGTGAATAGAAAAGGCAGGAGAGTGGTCAGGTACTGTTTTCTCTCACTTGGCAAGCTGCGCACACAATCGCAGTGTTGTACAGCTTGTTTCATCACCTTTGCCAAGTTGCCGCTCTCTCCGGCTCCCAGAGACGAAGAAGCTGCTTCTTCGCGCAAAGACGATTCTGCCGCTCACAGTGCTCTGCGGTGTGCGCCTTCTGCCGAAAGAGGCCCGGGAGCAGTGCTTAGCTCTACAGAGCACCGTACCTTCGTCTTTAGCCTCTCTTCTCGTCTACATCTTAGCAAAAAGCTTTTCCACTCTGTCTGCCAAGGAGAAACTGTGCCAGCACAGAAAACATCTCCCATCGTGTTCTAGAGGCTGCACGGAGGTCTGCCGAGTGTTTTGCAAGAAGAGAAAGAAAGTTGTCCAAAACAGCTTGCAATCGAAGGTTCATGTGAATAGAAAAGGCAGGAGAGTGGTCAGGTACTGTTTTCTCTCACTTGGCAAGCTGCGCACACAATCGCAGTGTTGTACAGCTTGTTTCATCACCTTTGCCAAGTTGCCGCTCTCCGGCTACCGGAGACGAAGAAGCTGCTTCTTCGCGCAAAGACGGTTCTCCTGCTCACAGTGCTCTGCGGTGTGCGGCTTCTGCCGAAAGAGGCCCAGGAGCGGTGCTTAGCTCTGCAGAGCACCGTACCTTCGTCTTTAGCCTCTCTTCTCGTCTACATCTTAACAAAAAAGCATATCCACTCTGTCTGGCAAGGAGAAACTGTGCCAGCACAGAAAATATCCCCCATCGTGTTCTAGAAGCTGCACGGAGGTCTGCCGAGTGTTTTGCAAGAAGAGAAAGAAAGTTGTCCAAAACAGCTTGCAATCGAATGTTCATGTGAATAGAAAAGGCAGTAGAGTGGTCAGGTACTGATTTCTCTCAGTTGGCAAGCTGCGCACACAATCGCAGTGTTGTACAGCTTGTTTCATCACCTTTGCCAAGTTGCCGCTCTCTCCGGCTCCCGGAGACGAAGAAGCTGCTTCTTCGCGCAAATACGATTCTGCCGCTCACAGTGCTCTGCGGTGTGTGTCTTCTGCCGAAAGAGGCCCGGGAGCTGTGCTTAGCGCTGCAGAGCACCGTACCTTCATCTTTAGCCTCTCTTCTCGTCTACATCTTAGCAAAAAGCTTTTCCTCTCTGTCTGGCATGGAGAAAATGTGCCAGCACAGAAAACATCTCCCATCGTGTTCTAGAGGCTGCACGGAGGTCTGCCGAGTGTTTTGCAAGAAGAGAAAGAAAGTTGTCCAAAACAGCTCGCAATCGACTGTTCATGTGAATAGAAAAGGCAGGAGAGTGGTCAGGTACTGTTTTCTCTCAGTTGGCAAGCTGCGCACACAATCGCAGTGTTGTACAGCTTGTTTCATCACCTTTGCGAAGTTGCCGCTCTCTCCGGCTCCCGGAGACGAAGAAGCTGCTTCTTCGCGCAAAGACGATTCTGCCGCTCACAGTGCTCTGCGGTGTGCGCCTTCTGCCGAAAGAGGCCCGGGAGCAGTGCTTAGCTCTACAGAGCACCTTACCTTCGTCTTTAGCCTCTCTTCTCGTCTACATCTTAGCAAAAAGCTTTTCCAGTCTGTCTGGCAAGGAGAAACTGTGCCAGCACAGAAAACATCTCCCATCGTTTTTTAGAAGCTGCACGGAGGTCTGCCGAGTGTTTTGCAAGAAGAGAAAGAAAGTTGTCCAAAACAGCTTGCAATCGAATGTTCATGTGAATAGAAAAGGCAGGAGAGTGGTCAGGTACTGTTTTCTCTCAGGTGGCAAGCTGCGCACACAATCGCAGTGTTGTACAGCTTGTTTCATCACCTTTGCCAAGTTGCCGCTCTCTCCGGCTCCCGGAGACGAAGAAGCTGCTTCTTTGCGCAAAGACGATTCTGCCGCTCACAGTGCTCTGCGGTGTTTGTCTTCTGCCGAAAGAGGCCCGGGAGCGGTGCTTAGCTCTGCAGAGCACCGTACCTTCGTCTTAAGCCTCTCTTCTCGTCTACATCTTAGCAAAAAGCTTTTCCACTCTGTCTGGCAAGGAGAAACTGTGCCAGCACAAAAAACATCTCCCATCGTGTTCTAGAGGCTGCACGGAGGTCTGCCGAGTGTTTTGCAAGAAGAGAAAGAAAGTTGTCCAAAACAGCTTGCAATCAAATGTTCATGTGAATACAAAAGGCAGGAGAGTGGTCAGGTACTGTTTTCTCTCAGTTGGCAAGCTGCGCACACAATCGCAGTGTTGTACAGCTTGTTTCATCACCTTTGCCAAGTTGCCGCTCTCTCCGGCTCCCGGAGACGAAGAATCTGTTTCTTCGCGCAAAGACGATTCTGCCGCTCACAGTGCTCTGCGGTGTGTGTCTTCTGCCGAAAGAGGCCCGGGAGCGGTGCTTAGCTCTGCAGAGCACCGTACCTTCGTCTTTAGCCTCTCTTCTCGTCTACATCTTAGCAAAAAGCTTTTCCACTCTGTCTGGCATGGAGAAACTGTGCCAGCACAGGAAACATCTCCCATCGTGTTCTAGAAGCTGCACGGAGGTCTGCCGAGTGTTTTGCAAGAAGAGAAAGAAAGTTGTCCAAAACAGCTTGCAATCGAATGTTCATGTGAATAGAAAAGGCAGGAGAGTGGTCAGGTACTGTTTTCTCTCAGTTGGCAAGCTGCGCACACAATCGCAGTGTTGTACAGCTTGTTTCATCACCTTTGCCAAGTTGCCGCTCTCTCCGGCTCCCGGAGACGAAGAAGCTGCTTCTTCGCGCAAAGACGATTCTGCCGTTCACAGTGCTCTGCGGTGTGCGGCTTCTGCCGAAAGAGGCCCGGGAGCG
Organism: Melozone crissalis; assembly: GCF_028551555.1. Lineage (NCBI taxonomy): Eukaryota > Metazoa > Chordata > Aves > Passeriformes > Passerellidae > Melozone > Melozone crissalis. Next base: position 282,291 of record NW_026536130.1, read on the forward strand.
GTGCTTAGCCCTGCAGAGCACCGTACCTTCGTCTTTAGCCTCTCTTCTCGTCTACATCTTAGCAAAAAGCTTTTCCACTCTGTCTGGCAAGGAGAAACTGTGCCAGCACAGAAAACATCTCCCATCGTGTTCTAGAGGCTGCACGGAGGTCTGCCGAGTGTTTTGCAAGAAGAGAAAGAAAGTTGTCCAAAACAGCTTGCAATCGAATGTTCATGTGAATAGAAAAGGCAGGAGAGTGGTCAGGTACTGTTTTCTCTCAGTTGGCAAGCTGCGCACACAATCGCAGTGTTGTACAGCTTGTTTCATTACCTTTGCCAAGTTGCCGCTCTCTCCGGCTCCCAGAGACGAAGAAGCTGCTTCTTCGCGCAAAGACGATTCTGCCGCTCACAGTGCTCTTGAGTGTGTGTCTTCTGCCGAAAGAGATCCGGGAGCTGTGCTTAGCTCTGCAGAGCACCGTACCTTCGTCTTTAGCCTCTCTTCTCGTCTACATCTTAGCAAAAAGCTTTTGCACTCTGTCTGGAAAGGAGAAACTGTGCCAGCACAAAAAACATCTCCCATCGTGTTCTAGAGGCTGCACGGAGGTCTGCCGAGTGTTTTGCAAGAAGAGAAAGAAAGTTGTCCAAAACAGCTTGCAATCGAATGTTCATGTGAATAGAAAAGGCAGGAGAGTGGTCAGGTACTGTTTTCTCTCACTTGGCAAGCTGCGCACACAATCGCAGTGTTGTACAGCTTGTTTCATCACCTTTGCCAAGTTGCCGCTCTCTCGGCTCCCGGAGACGAAGAAGCTGCTTCTTCGCGCAAAGACGATTCTGCCGCTCACAGTGCTCTGCGGTGTGTGTCAACTGCCGAAAGAGGCCCCGGAACACTGCTTAGCTCTGCAGAGCACCGTACCTTCGTCTTTAGCCTCTCTTCTCGTTTACATCTTAGCAAAAAACTTTTCCACTGTGTCTGGCAAGGAGAAACTGTGCCAGCACAGAAAACATCTCCCATCGTGTTCTAGAGGCTGCACGGAGGTCTGCCGAGTGTTTTGCAAGAAGAGAAAGAAAGTTGTCCAAAACAGCTTGCAATCGAATGTTCATGTGAATAGAAAAGGCAGGAGAGTGGTCAGGTACTGTTTTCTCTCAGTTGGCAAGCTGCGCACACAATCGCAGTGTTGTACAGCTTGTTTCATCACCTTTGCGAAGTTGCCGCTTTCTCCGGCTCCCGGAGACGAAGAAGCTGCTTCTTCGCGCAAAGACGATTCTGCCGCTCACAGTGCTCTGCGGTGTGCGCCTTCTGCCGAAAGAGGCCCCGGAACAGTGCTTAGCTCTGCAGAGCACCGTACCTTCGTCTTTAGCCTCTCTTCTCGTCTACATCTTAGCAAAAAGCTTTTCCAGTCTGTCTGGCAAGGAGAAACTGTGCCAGCACAGAAAACATCTCCCATCGTGTTCTAGAGGCTGCACGGAGGTCTGCCGAGTGTTTTGCAAGAAGAGAAAGAAAGTTGTCCAAAACAGCTTCCAATCGAATGTTCATGTGAATAGAAAAGGCAGGAGAGTGGTCAGGTACTGTTTTCTCTCAGTTGGCAAGCTGCGCACACAATCGCAGTGTTGTACAGCTTGTTTCATCACCTTTGCCAAGTTGCCGCTCTCTCCGGCTCCCGGAGACGAAGAAGCTGCTTCTTCGCGCAACGACGATTCTGCCGCTCACAGTGCTCTGCAGTGTGTGTCAACTGCCGAAAGAGGCCCGGGAGCGGTGCTTAGCTCTGCAGAGCACCGTACCTTCGTCTTTAGCCTCTCTTCTCGTCTACATCTTAGCAAAAAGCTTTTCCACTGTGTCTGGCAAGAAGAAACTGTGCCAGCACAGAAAACATCTCCCATCGAGTTGTAGAGGCTGCACGGAGGTCTGCCTAGTGTTTTGCAAGAAGAGAAAGAAAGTTGTCCAAAACAGCTTGCAATCGAATGTTCATGTGAATAGAAAAGGCAGGAGAGTGGTCAGGTACTGTTTTCTCTCAGTTGGCAAGCTGCGCACACAATCGCAGTGTTGTACAGCTTGTTTCATCACCTTTGCGAAGCTGCCGCTCTCTCCGGCTCCCGGAGACGAAGAAGTTGCTTCTTCGCGCAAAGACGATTCTGCCGCTCACAGTGCTCTGCGGTGTGCGGCTTTTGCCGAAAGAGATCCGGGAGCTGTGCTTACCTCTGCAGAGCACCGTACCTTCGTCTTTAGCCTCTCTTCTCGTCTACATCTTAGCAAAAAGCTTTTCCACTGTGTCTGGCAAGAAGAAACAGTGCCAGCACAGAAAACATCTCCCATCGAGTTGTAGAGCCTGCACGGAGGTCTGCCTAGTGTTTTGCAAGAAGAGAAAGAAAGTTGTCCAAAACAGCTTGCAATCGAATGTTCATGTGAATAGAAAAGGCAGGAGAGTGGTCAGGTACTGTTTTCTCTCAGTTGGCAAGCTGCGCACACAATCGCAGTGTTGTACAGCTTGTTTCATCACCTTTGCCAAGTTGCCGCTCTCTCCGGCTCCCGGAGACGAAGAAGCTGCTTCTTCGCGCAAAGACGATTCTGCCGCTCACAGTGCTCTGCAGTGTGCGGCTTCTGCCGAAAGAGGTCCGGGAGCGGTGCTTAGCTCTGCAGAGCACCGTACCTTCGTCTTCAGCCTCTCTTCTCGTCTACATCTTAGCAAAAAGCTTTTCCACTCTGTCTGGCAAGGAGAAACTGTGCCAGCACAGAAAACATCTCCCATCGTGTTCTAGAGGCTGCACGGAGGTCTGCCGAGTGTTTTGCAAGAAGAGAAAGAAAGTTGTCCAAAACAGCTTCCAATCGAATGTTCATGTGAATAGAAAAGGCAGGAGAGTGGTCAGGTACTGTTTTCTCTCACTTGGCAAGCTGCGCACACAATCGCAGTGTTGTACAGCTTGTTTCATCACCTTTGCCAAGTTGCCGCTCTCTCCGGCTCCCAGAGACCAAGAAGCTGCTTCTTCGCGCAAAGACGATTCTGCCGCTCACAGTGCTCTGCGGTGTGCGCCTTCTGCCGAAAGAGGTCCGGGAGCGGTGCTTAGCTCTGCAGAGCACCGTACCTTCGTCTTTAGCGTCTCTTCTCGTCTACATCTTAGCAAAAAGCTTTTCCTCTCTGTCTGGCAAGGAGAAACTGTGCCAGCACAGAAAACATCTCCCATCGTCTTCTAGAGGCTGCACGGAGGTCTGCCGAGTGTTTTGCAAGAAGAGAAAGAAAGTTGTCCAAAACAGCTTGCAATCGAATGTTCATGTGAATAGAAAAGGCAGGAGAGTGGTCAGGTACTGTTTTCTCTCATTTGGCAAGCTGCGCACACAATCGCAGTGTTGTACAGCTTGTTTCATCACCTTTGCCAAGTTGCCGCTCTCTCCGGCTCCCGGAGACGAAGAAGCTGCTTCTTCGCGCAAAGACGATTCTGCCGCTCACAGTGCTCTGCGGTGTGCGGCTTCTGCCGAAAGAGGTCCGGGAGCGGTGCTTAGCTGTGCAGAGCACCGTACCTTCGTCTTTAGCCTCTCTTCTCGTCTACATCTTAGCAAAAAGCTTTTCCACTCTGTCTGGCAAGGAGAAACTGTGCCAGCACAGAAAACATCTCCCATCGTGTTCTAGAGGCTGCACGGAGGTCTGCCGAGTGTTTTGCAAGAAGAGAAAGAAAGTTGTCCAAAACAGCTTGCAATCGAATGTTCATGTGAATAGAAAAGGCAGGAGAGTGGTCAGGTACTGTTTTCTCTCAGTTGGCAAGCTGCGCACACAATCGCAGTGTTGTACAGCTTGTTTCATCACCTTTGCCAAGTTGCCGCTCTCTCCGGCTCCCGGAGACGAAGAAGCTGCTTCTTCGCGCAAAGACGATTCTGCCGCTCACAGTGCTCTTCAGTGTGTGTCTTCTGCCGAAAGAGATCCGGGAGCTGTGCTTAGCTCTGCAGAGCACCGTACCTTCGTCTTTAGCCTCTCTTCTCGTCTACATCTTAGCAAAAAGCTTTTCCACTCTGTCTGGCAAGGAGAAACTGTGCCAGCACAAAAAACATCTCCCATCGTGTTCTAGAGGCTGCACGGAGGTCTGCCGAGTGTTTTGCAAGAAGAGAAAGAAAGTTGTCCAAAGCAGCTTGCAATCGAATGTTCATGTGAATAGAAAAGGCAGGAGAGTGGTCAGGTACTGTTTTCTCTCACTTGGCAAGCTGCGCACACAATCGCAGTGTTGTACAGCTTGTTTCATCACCTTTGCCAAGTTGCCGCTCTCTCGGCTCCCGGAGACGAAGAAACTGCTTCTTCGCGCAAAGACGATTCTGCTGCTCACAGTGCTCTGCGGTGTGTGTCAACTGCCGAAAGAGGCCCCGGAACACTGTTTAGCTCTGCAGAGCACCGTACCTTCGTCTTTAGCCTCTCTTCTCGTTTACATCTTAGCAAAAAACTTTTCCACTGTGTCTGGCAAGGAGAAACTGTGCCAGCACAGAAAACATCTCCCATCGTGTTCTAGAGGCTGCACGGAGGTCTGCCTAGTGTTTTGCAAGAAGAGAAAGAAAGTTGTCCAAAACAGCTTGCAATCGAATGTTCATGTGAATAGAAAAGGCAGGAGAGTGGTCAGGTACTGTTTTCTCTCACTTGGCAAGCTGCGCACACAATTGCAGTGTTGTACAGCTTGTTTCATCACCTTTGCCAAGTTGCCGCTCTCTCCGGCTCCCGGAGACGAAGAAGCTGCTTCTTCGCGCAAAGACGATTCTGCCGCTCACAGTGCTCTGCAGTGTGCGGCTTCTGCCGAAAGAGGTCCGGGAGCGGTGCTTAGCTCTGCAGAGCACCGTACCTTCGTCTTCAGCCTCTCTTCTCGTCTACATCTTAGGAAAAAGCTTTTCCACTCTGTCTGGCAAGGAGAAACTGTGCCAGCACAGAAAACATCTCCCATCGTGTTCTAGAGGCTGCACGGAGGTCTGCCGAGTGTTTTGCAAGAAGAGAAAGAAAGTTGTCCAAAACAGCTTCCAATCGAATGTTCATGTGAATAGAAAAGGCAGGAGAGTGGTCAGGTACTGTTTTCTCTCACTTGGCAAGCTGCGCACACAATCGCAGTGTTGTACAGCTTGTTTCATCACCTTTGCCAAGTTGCCGCTCTCTCCGGCTCCCGGAGACCAAGAAGCTGCTTCTTCGCGCAAAGACGATTCTGCCGCTCACAGTGCTCTGCGGTGTGCGCCTTCTGCCGAAAGAGGTCCGGGAGCGGTGCTTAGCTCTGCAGAGCACCGTACCTTCGTCTTTAGCGTCTCTTCTCGTCTACATCTTAGCAAAAAGCTTTTCCTCTCTGTCTGGCAAGGAGAAACTGTGCCAGCACAGAAAACATCTCCCATCGTCTTCTAGAGGCTGCACGGAGGTCTGCCGAGTGTTTTGCAAGAAGAGAAAGAAAGTTGTCCAAAACAGCTTGCAATCGAATGTTCATGTGAATAGAAAAGGCAGGAGAGTGGTCAGGTACTGTTTTCTCTCAGTTGGCAAGCTGCGCACACAATCGCAGTGTTGTACAGCTTGTTTCATCACCTTTGCCAAGTTGCCGCTCTCTCCGGCTCCCGGAGACGAAGAAGCTGCTTCTTCGCGCAAAGACGATTCTGCCGCTCACAGTGCTCTGCGGTGTGCGGCTTCTGCCGAAAGAGGTCCGGGAGCGGTGCTTAGCTGTGCAGAGCACCGTACCTTCGTCTTTAGCCTCTCTTCTCGTCTACATCTTAGCAAAAAGCTTTTCCACTCTGTCTGGCAAGGAGAAACTGTGCCAGCACAGAAAACATCTCCCATCGTGTTCTAGAGGCTGCACGGAGGTCTGCCGAGTGTTTTGCAAGAAGAGAAAGAAAGTTGTCCAAAACAGCTTGCAATCGAATGTTCATGTGAATAGAAAAGGCAGGAGAGTGGTCAGGTACTGTTTTCTCTCAGTTGGCAAGCTGCGCACACAATCGCAGTGTTGTACAGCTTGTTTCATCACCTTTGCCAAGTTGCCGCTCTCTCCGGCTCCCGGAGACGAAGAAGCTGCTTCTTCGCGCAAAGACGATTCTGCCGCTCACAGTGCTCTTGAGTGTGTGTCTTCTGCCGAAAGAGATCCGGGAGCTGTGCTTAGCTCTGCAGAGCACCGTACCTTCGTCTTTAGCCTCTCTTCTCGTCTACATCTTAGCAAAAAGCTTTTCCACTCTGTCTGCCAAGGAGAAACTGTGCCAGCACAAAAAACATCTCCCATCGTGTTCTAGAGGCTGCACGGAGGTCTGCCGAGTGTTTTGCAAGAAGAGAAAGAAAGTTGTCCAAAACAGCTTGCAATCGAATGTTCATGTGAATAGAAAAGGCAGGAGAGTGGTCAGGTACTGTTTTCTCTCACTTGGCAAGCTGCGCACACAATCGCAGTGTTGTACAGCTTGTTTCATCACCTTTGCCAAGTTGCCGCTCTCTCGGCTCCCGGAGACGAAGAAACTGCTTCTTCGCGCAAAGACGATTCTGCTGCTCACAGTGCTCTGCGGTGTGTGTCAACTGCCGAAAGAGGCCCCGGAACACTGTTTAGCTCTGCAGAGCACCGTACCTTCGTCTTTAGCCTCTCTTCTCGTTTACATCTTAGCAAAAAACTTTTCCACTGTGTCTGGCAAGGAGAAACTGTGCCAGCACAGAAAACACCTCCCGTCGTGTTCTAGAGGCTGCACGGAGGTCTGCCGAGTGTTTTGCAAGAAGAGAAAGAAAGTTGTCCAAAACAGCTTGCAATCGAATGTTCATGTGAATAGAAAAGGCAGGAGAGTGGTCAGGTACTGTTTTCTCTCAGTTGGCAAGCTGCGCACACAATCGCAGTGTTGTACAGCTTGTTTCATCACCTTTGCCAAGTTGCCGCTCTCTCCGGCTCCCGGAGACGAAGAAGCTGCTTCTTCGCGCAAAGACGATTCTGCCGCTCACAGTGCTCTGCGGTGTGCGCCTTCTGCCGAAAGAGATCCGGGAGCTGTGCTTAGCTCTGCAGAGCACCGTACCTTCGTCTTTAGCCTCTCTTCTCGTTTACATCTTAGCAAAAAACTTTTCCACTGTGTCTGGCAAGGAGAAACTGTGCCAGCACAGAAAACATCTCCCATCGTGTTCTAGAGGCTGCACGGAGGTCTGCCGAGTGTTTTGCAAGAAGAGAAAGAAAGTTGTCCAAAACAGCATGCAATCGAATGTTCAAGTGAATAGAAAAGGCAGGAGAGTGGTCAGGTACTGTTTTCTCTCACTTGGCAAGCTGCGCACACAATCGCAGTGTTGTACAGCTTGTTTCATCACCTTTGCCAAGTTGCCGCTCTCTCCGGCTCCCGGAGACGAAGAAGCTGCTTCTTCGCGCAAAGACGATTCTGCCGCTCACAGTGCTCTGCAGTGTGTGTCAACTGCCGAAAGAGGCCCGGGAGCGGTGCTTAGCTCTGCAGAGCACCGTACCTTCGTCTTTAGCCTCTCTTCTCGTCTACATCTTAGCAAAAAGCTTTTCCACTCTGTCTGGAAAGAAGAAACTGTGCCAGCACAGAAAACATCTCCCATCGTTTTCTAGAGGCTGCACGGAGGTCTGCCGAGTGTTTTGCAAGAAGAGAAAGAAAGTTGTCCAAAACAGCTTCCAATCGAATGTTCATGTGAATAGAAAAGGCAGGAGAGTGGTCAGGTACTGTTTTCTCTCACTTGGCAAGCTGCGCACACAATCGCAGTGTTGTACAGCTTGTTTCATCACCTTTGCCAAGTTGCCGCTCTCTCCGGCTCCCGGAGACGAAGAAGCTGCTTCTTCGCGCAAAGACGATTCTGCCGCTCATAGTGCTCTGCGGTGTGTGTCTTCTGCCGAAAGAGATCCGGGAGCTGTGCTTAGCTCTGCAGAGCACCGTACCTTCGTCTTTAGCCTCTCTTCTCGTCTACATCTTAGCAAAAAGCTTTTCCACTCTGTCTGGAAAGGAGAGACTTTGCCAGCACAGAAAACATCTCCCATCGTGTTCTAGAGGCTGCACGGAGGTCTGCCGAGTGTTTTGCAAGAAGAGAAAGAAAGTTGTCCAAAACAGCTTGCAATCGAATGTTCATGTGAATAGAAAAGGCAGGAGAGTGGTCAGGTACTGTTTTCTCTCACTTGGCAAGCTGCGCACACAATCGCAGTGTTGTACAGCTTGTTTCATCACCTTTGCCAAGTTGCCGCTCTCTCCGGCTCCCGGAGACGAAGAAGCTGCTTCTTCGCGCAAAGACGATTCTGCCGCTCACAGTGCTCTGCAGTGTGTGTCAACTGCCGAAAGAGGCCCGGGAGCGGTGCTTAGCTCTGCAGAGCACCGTACCTTCGTCTTTAGCCTCTCTTCTCGTCTACATCTTAGCAAAAAGCTTTTCCACTGTGTCTGGCAAGAAGAAACTGTGCCAGCACAGAAAACATCTCCCATCGTGTTCTAGAGGCTGCACGGAGGTCTGCCTAGTGTTTTGCAAGAAGAGAAAGAAAGTTGTCCAAAACAGCTTGCAATCGAATGTTCATGTGAATAGAAAAGGCAGGAGAGTGGTCAGGTACTGTTTTCTCTCACTTGGCAAGCTGCGCACACAATCGCAGTGTTGTACAGCTTGTTTCATCACCTTTGCCAAGTTGCCGCTCTCTCCGGCTCCCGGAGACGAAGAAGCTGCTTCTTCACGCAAAGACGATTCTGCCGCTCACAGTGCTCTGCAGTGTGCGGCTTCTGCCGAAAGAGGTCCGGGAGCGGTGCTTAGCTCTGCAGAGCACCGTACCTTCGTCTTCAGCCTCTCTTCTCGTCTACATCTTAGCAAAAAGCTTTTCCACTCTGTCTGGCATGGAGAAACTGTGCCAGCACAAAAAACATCTCCCATCGTCTTCTAGAAGCTGCACGGAGGTCTGCCGAGTGTTTTGCTGGAAGAGAAAGAATGTTGTCCAAAAAACTTCTAACCGAATGTTCATGTGAATAGAAAAGGCAGGAGGGTGGTCAGGTACTGTTTTCTCTCACTTGGCAAGCTGCGCACACAATCGCAGTGTTGTACAGCTTGTTTCATCACCTTTGCGAAATTGCCGCTCTCTCCGGCTCTCGGAGGCGAAGAAGCTGCTTCTTCACGCAAAGACGATTCTGCCGCTCACAGTGCTCTGAGGTGTTTGTCTTCTGCCGAAAGAGGCCCGGGAGCGGTGCTTAGCTCTACAGAGCACCGTACCTTCGTCTTTAGCCTCTCTTCTCGTCTACATCTTAGCAAAAAGCTTTTCCACTCTGTCTGGCATGGAGAAACTGTGCCAGCACAGAAAACATCTCCCATCGTGATCTAGAAGCTGCACGGAGGTCTGCCGAGTGTTTTGCAAGAAGAGAAAGAAAGTTGTCCAAAACAGCTTGCAATCGAATGTTCATGTGAATAGAAAAGGCAGGAGAGTGGTCAGGTACTGTTTTCTCTCAGGTGGCAAGCTGCGCACACAATCGCAGTGTTGTACAGCTTGTTTCATCACCTTTGCGAAGTTGCCGCTCTCTCCGGCTCCCAGAGACGAAGAAGATGCTTCTTCGCGCAAAGACGATTCTGCCGCTCACAGTGCTCTGCGGTGTGCGCCTTCTGCCGAAAGAGGCCCGGGAGCAGTGCTTAGCTCTGCAGAGCACCGTACCTTCGTCTTTAGCCTCTCTTCTCGTCTACATCTTAGCAAAAAGCTTTTCCACTCTGTCTGGCAAGGAGAAACTGTGCCAGCACAGAAAACATCTCCCATCGTGTTCTAGAAGCTGCACGGAGGTCTGCCGAGTGTTTTGCAAGAAGAGAAAGAAAGTTGTCCAAAACAGCTTCCAATCGAATGTTCATGTGAATAGAAAAGGCAGGAGAGTGGTCAGGTACTGTTTTCTCTCACTTGGCAAGCTGCGCACACAATCGCAGTGTTGTACAGCTTGTTTCATCACCTTTGCGAAGTTGCCGCTCTCTCCGGCTCCCGGAGACGAAGAAGCTGCTTCTTTGCGCAAAGACGATTCTGCCGCTCACAGTGCTCTGCGGGGTGCGCCTTCTGCCGAAAGAGGCCCGGGAGCGGTGCTTAGCTCTGCAGAGCACCGTACCTTCGTCTTTAGCCTCTCTTCTCGTCTACATCTTAGGAAAAAGCTTTTCCAGTCTGTCTGGCAAGGAGAAACTGTGCCAGCACAGAAAACATCTCCCAACGTGTTCTAGAGGCTGCACGGGGGTCTGCCGAGTGTTTTGCAAGAAGAGAAAGAAAGTTGTCCAAAACAGCTTGCAATCGAATGTTCATGTGAATAGAAAAGGAAGGAGAGTGGTCAGGTACTGTTTTCTCTCAGTTGGCAAGCTGCGCACACAATCGCAGTGTTGTACAGCTTGTTTCATCACCTTTGCGAAGTTGCCGCTCTCTCCGGCTCCCGGTGACGAAGAAGCTGCTTCTTTGCGCAAAGACGATTCTGCCCCTCACAGTGCTCTGCGGTGTGTGTCTTCTGCCGAAAGAGGCCCAGGAGCGGTGCTTAGCTCTGCAGAGCACCGTACCTTCGTCTTTAGCCTCTCTTCTCGTCTACATCTTAGCAAAAAGCTTTTCCACTCTGTCTGGCAAGGAGAAACTGTGCCAGCACAAAAAACATCTCCCATCGTGTTCTAGAGGCTGCACGGAGGTCTGCCGAGTGTTTTGCAAGAAGTGAAAGAAAGTTGTCCAAAATAGCTTGCAATCGAATGTTCATGTGAATAGAAAAGGCAGGAGAGTGGTCAGGTACTGTTTTCTCTCACTTGGCAAGCTGCGCACACAATCGCAGTGTTGTACAGCTTGTTTCATCACCTTTGCCAAGTTGCCGCTCTCTCCGGCTCCCGGAGACCAAGAAGCTGCTTCTTCGCGCAAAGACGATTCTGCCGCTCACAGTGCTCTTCAGTGTGTGTCGTCTGCCGAAAGAGGCCCGGGAGCGGTGCTTAGCTCTGCAGAGCACCGTACCTTCGTCTTTAGCCTCTCTTCTCGTCTACATCTTAGCAAAAAGCTTTTCCACTCTGTCTGCCAAGGAGAAACTGTGCCAGCACAGAAAACATCTCCCATCGTGTTCTAGAGGCTGCACGGAGGTCTGCCGAGTGTTTTGCAAGAAGAGAAAGAAAGTTGTCCAAAACAGCTTGCAATCGAAGGTTCATGTGAATAGAAAAGGCAGGAGAGTGGTCAGGTACTGTTTTCTCTCAGTTGGCAAGCTGCGCACACAATCGCAGTGTTGTACAGCTTGTTTCATCACCTTTGCCAAGTTGCCGCTCTCCGGCTACCGGAGACGAAGAAGCTGCTTCTTCGCGCAAAGACGGTTCTCCTGCTCACAGTGCTCTGCGGTGTGCGGCTTCTGCCGAAAGAGGCCCAGGAGCGGTGCTTAGCTCTGCAGAGCACCGTACCTTCGTCTTTAGCCTCTCTTCTCGTCTACATCTTAACAAAAAGCATATCCACTCTGTCTGGCAAGGAGAAACTGTGCCAGCACAGAAAATATCCCCCATCGTGTTCTAGAAGCTGCACGGAGGTCTGCCGAGTGTTTTGCAAGAAGTGAAAGCAAGTTGTCCAAAACAGCTTGCAATCGAATGTTCATGTGAATAGAAAAGGCAGGAGAGTGGTCAGGTACTGTTTTCTCTCACTTGGCAAGCTGCGCACACAATCGCAGTGTTGTACAGCTTGTTTCATCACCTTTGCCAAGTTGCCGCTCTCTCCGGCTCCCGGAGACGAAGAAGCTGCTTCTTCGCGCAAATACGATTCTGCCGCTCACAGTGCTCTGCGGTGTGTGTCTTCTGCCGAAAGAGGCCCGGGAGCTGTGCTTAGCGCTGCAGAGCACCGTACCTTCGTCTTTAGCCTCTCTTCTCGTCTACATCTTAGCAAAAAGCTTTTCCTCTCTGTCTGGCATGGAGAAACTGTGCCAGCACAGAAAACATCTCCCATCGTGTTCTAGAGGCTGCACGGAGGTCTGCCGAGTGTTTTGCAAGAAGAGAAAGAAAGTTGTCCAAAACAGCTTGCAATCGAATGTTCATGTGAATAGAAAAGGCAGGAGAGTGGTCAGGTACTGTTTTCTCTCAGTTGGCAAGCTGCGCACACAATCGCAGTGTTGTACAGCTTGTTTCATCACCTTTGCCAAGTTGCCGCTCTCTCCGGCTCCCAGAGACGAAGAAGCTGCTTCTTCGCGCAAAGACGATTCTGCCGCTCACAGTGCTCTGCGGTGTGCGCCTTCTGCCGAAAGAGGCCCGGGAGCGGTGCTTAGCTCTACAGAGCACCGTACCTTCGTCTTTAGCCTCTCTTCTCGTCTACATCTTAGCAAAAAGCTTTTCCACTCTGTCTGGCAAGGAGAAACTGTGCCAGCACAGAAAACATCTCCCATCGTGTTTTAGAAGCTGCACGGAAGTCTGCCGAGTGTTTTGCAAGAAGAGAAAGAAAGTTGTCCAAAACAGCTTGCAATCGAATGTTCATGTGAATAGAAAAGGCAGGAGAGTGGTCAGGTACTGTTTTCTCTCAGGTGGCAAGCTGCGCACACAATCGCAGTGTTGTACAGCTTGTTTCATCACCTTTGCGAAGTTGCCGCTCTCTCCGGCTCCCGGAGACGAAGAAGCTGCTTCTTTGCGCAAAGACGATTCTGCCGCTCACAGTGCTCTGCGGTGTTTGTCTTCTGCCGAAAGAGGCCCGGGAGCGGTGCTTAGCTCTGCAGAGCACCGTACCTTCGTCTTAAGCCTCTCTTCTCGTCTACATCTTAGCAAAAAGCTTTTCCACTCTGTCTGGCAAGGAGAAACTGTGCCAGCACAAAAAACATCTCCCATCGTGTTCTAGAGGCTGCACGGAGGTCTGCCGAGTGTTTTGCAAGAAGAGAAAGAAAGTTGTCCAAAACAGCTTGCAATCGAATGTTCATGTGAATAGAAAAGGCAGGAGAGTGGTCAGGTACTGTTTTCTCTCAGGTGGCAAGCTGCGCACACAATCGCAGTGTTGTACAGCTTGTTTCATCACCTTTGCCAAGTTGCCGCTCTCTCCGGCTCCCGGAGACGAAGAAGCTGCTTCTTTGCGCAAAGACGATTCTGCCGCTCACAGTGCTCTGCGGTGTTTGTCTTCTGCCGAAAGAGGCCCGGGAGCGGTGCTTAGCTCTGCAGAGCACCGTACCTTCGTCTTAAGCCTCTCTTCTCGTCTACATCTTAGCAAAAAGCTTTTCCACTCTGTCTGGCAAGGAGAAACTGTGCCAGCACAAAAAACATCTCCCATCGTGTTCTAGAGGCTGCACGGAGGTCTGCCGAGTGTTTTGCAAGAAGAGAAAGAAAGTTGTCCAAAACAGCTTGCAATCGAATGTTCATGTGAATAGAAAAGGCAGGAGAGTGGTCAGGTACTGTTTTCTCTCAGTTGGCAAGCTGCGCACACAATCGCAGTGTTGTACAGCTTGTTTCATCACCTTTGCGAAGTTGCCGCTCTCTCCGGCACCCGGAGACGAAGAAACTGCTTCTTTGCGCAAAGACGATTCTGCCGCTCACAGTGCTCTGCGGTGTTTGTCTTCTGCCGAAAGAGGCCCGGGAGCGGTGCTTAGCTCTGCAGAGCACCGTACCTTCGTCTTAAGCCTCTCTTCTCGTCTACATCTTAGCAAAAAGCTTTTCCAGTCTGTCTGGCAAGGAGAAACTGTGCCAGCACAAAAAACATCTCCCATCGTGTTCTAGAGGCTGCACGGAGGTCTGCCGAGTGTTTTGCAAGAAGAGAAAGAAAGTTGTCCAAAACAGCTTGCAATCAAATGTTCATGTGAATAGAAAAGGCAGGAGAGTGGTCAGGTACTGTTTTCTCTCACTTGGCAAGCTGCGCACACAATCGCAGTGTTGTACAGCTTGTTTCATCACCTTTGCCAAGTTGCCGCTCTCTCCGGCTCCCGGAGACCAAGAAGCTGCTTCTTCGCGCAAAGACGATTCTGCCGCTCACAGTGCTCTGCGGTGTGCGTCTTCTGCCGAAAGAGGCCCGGGAGCGGTGCTTAGCTCTGCAGAGCACCGTACCTTCGTCTTAAGCCTCTCTTCTCGTCTACATCTTAGCAAAAAGCTTTTCCAGTCTGTCTGGCAAGGAGAAACTGTGCCAGCACAGAAAACATCTCCCATCGTGTTCTAGAGGCTGCACGGAGGTCTGCCGAGTGTTTTGCAAGAAGAGAAAGAAAGTTGTCCAAAACAGCTTGCAATCGAATGTTCATGTGAATAGAAAAGGCAGGAGAGTGGTCAGGTACTGTTTTCTCTCAGTTGGCAAGCTGCGCACACAATCGCAGTGTTGTACAGCTTGTTTCATCACCTTTGCCAAGTTGCCGCTCTCTCCGGCTCCCGGAGACGAAGAAGCTGCTTCTTCGCGTAAAGACGATTCTGCCGCTCACAGTGCTCTGCGGTGTGCGCCTTCTGCCGAAAGAGGCCCGGGAGCGGTGCTTAGCTCTGCAGAGCACCGTACCTTCGTCTTTAGCCTCTCTTCTCGTCTACATCTTAGCAAAAAGCTTTTCCAGTCTGTCTGGCAAGGAGAAACTGTGCCAGCACAGAAAACATCTCCCATCGTGTTCTAGAGGCTGCACGGAGGTCTGCCGAGTGTTTTGCAAGAAGAGAAAGAAAGTTGTCCAAAACAGCTTCCAATCGAATGTTCATGTGAATAGAAAAGGCAGGAGAGTGGTCAGGTACTGTTTTCTCTCAGTTGGCCAGCTGCGCACACAATCGCAGTGTTGTACAGCTTGTTTAATCACCTTTGCCAAGTTGCCGCTCTCTCCGGCTCCCAGAGACGAAGAAGATGCTTCTTCGCGTAAAGACGATTCTGCCGCTCACAGTGCTCTGCGGTGTGCGCCTTCTGCCGAAAGAGGCCCGGGAGCGGTGCTTAGCTCTGCAGAGCACCGTACCTTCGTCTTTAGCCTCTCTTCTCGTCTACATCTTAGCAAAAAGCTTTTCCTCTCTGTCTGCCAAGGAGAAACTGTGCCAGCACAGAAAACATCTCCCATCGTGTTCTAGAGGCTGCACGGAGGTCTGCCGAGTGTTTTGCAAGAAGAGAAAGAAAGTTGTCCAAAACAGCTTGCAATCGAATGTTCATGTGAATAGAAAAGGCAGGAGAGTGGTCAGGTACTGTTTTCTCTCACTTGGCCAGCTGCGCACACAATCGCAGTGTTGTACAGCTTGTTTCATCACCTTTGCCAAGTTGCCGCTCTCTCCGGCTCCCGGAGACGAAGAAGCTGCTTCTTCGCGCAAAGACGATTGTGCCGCTCACAGTGCTCTGCGGTGTGCGGCTTCTGCCGAAAGAGGCCCGGGAGCAGTGCTTAGCTCTGCAGAGCACCGTACCTTCGTCTTTAGCCTCTCTTCTCGTCTACATCTTAACAAAAAGCATATCCACTCTGTCTGGCAAGGAGAAACTGTGCCAGCACAGAAAACATCTCCCATCGTGTTCTAGAGGCTGCACGGAGGTCTGCCGAGTGTTTTGCAAGAAGAGAAAGAAAGTTGTCCAAAACAGCTTCCAATCGAATGTTCATGTGAATAGAAAAGGCAGGAGAGTGGTCAGGTACTGTTTTCTCTCACTTGGCAAGCTGCGCACACAATCGCAGTGTTGTACAGCTTGTTTCATCACCTTTGCCAAGTTGCCGCTCTCTCCGGCTCCCGGAGACCAAGAAGCTGCTTCTTCGCGCAAAGACGATTCTGCCGCTCACAGTGCTCTGCGGTGTGCGCCTTCTGCCGAAAGAGGTCCGGGAGCTGTGCTTAGCTCTGCAGAGCACCGTACCTTCGTCTTTAGCGTCTCTTCTCGTCTATATCTTAGCAAAAAGCTTTTCCTCTCTGTCTGGCAAGGAGAAACTGTGCCAGCACAGAAAACATCTCCCATCGTGTTCTAGAAGCTGCACGGAGGTCTGCCGAGTGTTTTGCAAGAAGAGAAAGAAAGTTGTCCAAAACAGCTTGCAATCGAATGTTCATGTGAATAGAAAAGGCAGGAGAGTGGTCAGGTACTGTTTTCTCTCAGTTGGCAAGCTGCGCACACAATCGCAGTGTTGTACAGCTTGTTTCATCACCTTTGCCAAGTTGCCGCTCTCTCCGGCTCCCAGAGACGAAGAAGCTGCTTCTTCGCGCAAAGACGATTCTGTCGCTCACAGTGCTCTGCGGTGTGCGCCTTCTGCCGAAAGAGGCCCGAGAGCAGTGCTTAGCTCTGCAGAGCACCGTACCTTCGTCTTTAGCCTCTCTTCTCGTCTACATCTTAGCAAAAAGCTTTTCCACTCTGTCTGGCAAGGAGAAACTGTGCCAGCACAGAAAACATCTCCCATTGTGTTCTAGAAGCTGCACGGAGGTCTGCCGAGTGTTTTGCAAGAAGAGAAAGAAAGTTGTCCAAAACAGCTTGCAATCGAATGTTCATGTGAATAGAAAAGGCAGGAGAGTGGTCAGGTACTGTTTTCTCTCACTTGGCAAGCTGCGCACACAATCGCAGTGTTGTACAGCTTGTTTCATCACCTTTGCGAAGTTGCCGCTCTCTCCGGCTCCCGGAGACGAAGAAGCTGCTTCATTGCGCAAAGACGATTCTGCCGCTCACAGTGCTCTGCGGGGTGCGCCTTCTGCCGAAAGAGGCCCGGGAGCGGTGCTTAGCTCTGCAGAGCACCGTACCTTCGTCTTTAGCCTCTCTTCTCGTCTACATCTTAGCAAAAAGCTTTTCCACTCTGTCTGGCAAGGAGAAACTGTGCCAGCACAGAAAACATCTCCCAACGTGTTCTAGAGGCTGCACGGTGGTCTGCCGAGTGTTTTGCAAGAAGAGAAAGAAAGTTGTCCAAAACAGCTTGCAATCGAATGTTCATGTGAATAGAAAAGGCAGGAGAGTGGTCAGGTACTGTTTTCTCTCAGTTGGCAAGCTGCGCACACAATCGCAGTGTTGTACAGCTTGTTTCATCACCTTTGCCAAGTTGCCGCTCTCTCCGGCTCCCGGTGACGAAGAAGCTGCTTCTTCGCGCAAAGACGATTCTGCCCCTCACAGTGCTCTGCGGTGTGTGTCTTCTGCCGAAAGAGGCCCGGGAGCGGTGCTTAGCTCTGCAGAGCACCGTACCTTCGTCTTTAGCCTCTCTTCTCGTCTACATCTTAGCAAAAAGCTTTTCCACTCTGTCTGGCAAGGAGAAACTGTGCCAGCACAAAAAACATCTCCCATCGTGTTCTAGAGGCTGCACGGGGGTCTGCCGAGTGTTTTGCAAGAAGAGAAAGAAAGTTGTCCAAAATAGCTTGCAATCGAATGTTCATGTGAATAGAAAAGGCAGGAGAGTGGTCAGGTACTGTTTTCTCTCACTTGGCAAGCTGCGCACACAATCGCAGTGTTGTACAGCTTGTTTCATCACCTTTGCGAAGTTGCCGCTCTCTCCGGCACCCGGAGACGAAGAAACTGCTTCTTTGCGCAAAGACGATTCTGCCGCTCACAGTGCTCTGCGGTGTTTGTCTTCTGCCGAAAGAGGCCCGGGAGCGGTGCTTAGCTCTGCAGAGCACCGTACCTTCGTCTTAAGCCTCTCTTCTCGTATACATCTTAGCAAAAAGCTTTTCCAGTCTGTCTGGCAAGGAGAAACTGTGCCAGCACAAAAAACATCTCCCATCGTGTTCTAGAGGCTGCACGGAGGTCTGCCGAGTGTTTTGCAAGAAGAGAAAGAAAGTTGTCCAAAACAGCTTGCAATCAAATGTTCATGTGAATAGAAAAGGCAGGAGAGTGGTCAGGTACTGTTTTCTCTCACTTGGCAAGCTGCGCACACAATCGCAGTGTTGTACAGCTTGTTTCATCACCTTTGCCAAGTTGCCGCTCTCTCCGGCTCCCGGAGACCAAGAAGCTGCTTCTTCGCGCAAAGACGATTCTGCCGCTCACAGTGCTCTGCGGTGTGCGTCTTCTGCCGAAAGAGGCCCGGGAGCGGTGCTTAGCTCTGCAGAGCACCGTACCTTCGTCTTAAGCCTCTCTTCTCGTCTACATCTTAGCAAAAAGCTTTTCCAGTCTGTCTGGCAAGGAGAAACTGTGCCAGCACAGAAAACATCTCCCATCGTGTTCTAGAGGCTGCACGGAGGTCTGCCGAGTGTTTTGCAAGAAGAGAAAGAAAGTTGTCCAAAACAGCTTGCAATCGAATGTTCATGTGAATAGAAAAGGCAGGAGAGTGGTCAGGTACTGTTTTCTCTCAGTTGGCAAGCTGCGCACACAATCGCAGTGTTGTACAGCTTGTTTCATCACCTTTGCCAAGTTGCCGCTCTCTCCGGCTCCCGGAGACCAAGAAGCTGCTTCTTCGCGTAAAGACGATTCTGCCGCTCACAGTGCTCTGCGGTGTGCGGCTTCTGCCGAAAGAGGCCCGGGAGCAGTGCTTAGCTCTGCAGAGCACCGTACCTTCGTCTTTAGCCTCTCTTCTCGTCTACATCTTAACAAAAAGCATATCCACTCTGTCTGGCAAGGAGAAACTGTGCCAGCACAGAAAACATCTCCCATCATGTTCTAGAGGCTGCACGGAGGTCTGCCGAGTGTTTTGCAAGAAGAGAAAGAAAGTTGTCCAAAACAGCTTCCAATCGAATGTTCATGTGAATAGAAAAGGCAGGAGAGTGGTCAGGTACTGTTTTCTCTCACTTGGCAAGCTGCGCACACAATCGCAGTGTTGTACAGCTTGTTTCATCACCTTTGCCAAGTTGCCGCTCTCTCCGGCTCCCGGAGACCAAGAAGCTGCTTCTTCGCGCAAAGACGATTCTGCCGCTCACAGTGCTCTGCGGTGTGCGCCTTCTGCGGAAAGAGGTCCGGGAGCGGTGCTTAGCTCTGCAGAGCACCGTACCTTCGTCTTTAGCGTCTCTTCTCGTCTACATCTTAGCAAAAAGCTTTTCCTCTCTGTCTGGCAAGGAGAAACTGTGCCAGCACAGAAAACATCTCCCATCGTGTTCTAGAAGCTGCACGGAGGTCTGCCGAGTGTTTTGCAAGAAGAGAAAGAAAGTTGTCCAAAACAGCTTGCAATCGAATGTTCATGTGAATAGAAAAGGCAGGAGAGTGGTCAGGTACTGTTTTCTCTCAGGTGGCAAGCTGCGCACACAATCGCAGTGTTGTACAGCTTGTTTCATCACCTTTGCCAAGTTGCCGCTCTCTCCGGCTCCCAGAGACGAAGAAGCTGCTTCTTCGCGCAAAGACGATTCCGCCGCTCACAGTGCTCTGCGGTGTGCGCCTTCTGCCGAAAGAGGCCCGAGAGCAGTGCTTAGCTCTGCAGAGCACCGTACCTTCGTCTTTAGCCTCTCTTCTCGTCTACATCTTAGCAAAAAGCTTTTCCACTCTGTCTGGCAAGGAGAAACTGTGCCAGCACAGAAAACATCTCCCATCGTGTTCTAGAAGCTGCACGGAGGTCTGCCGAGTGTTTTGCAAGAAGAGAAAGAAAGTTGTCCAAAACAGCTTGCAATCGAATGTTCATGTGAATAGAAAAGGCAGGAGAGTGGTCAGGTACTGTTTTCTCTCACTTGGCAAGCTGCGCACACAATCGCAGTGTTGTACAGCTTGTTTCATCACCTTTGCCAAGTTGCCGCTCTCTCCGGCTCCCAGTGACGAAGAAGCTGCTTCTTCGCGCAAAGACGATTCTGCCCCTCACAGTGCTCTGCGGTGTGTGTCTTCTGCCGAAAGAGGCCCGGGAGCGGTGCTTAGCTCTGCAGAGCACCGTACCTTCGTCTTTAGCCTCTCTTCTCGTCTACATCTTAGCAAAAAGCTTTTCCACTCTGTCTGGCAAGGAGAAACTGTGCCAGCACAAAAAACATCTCCCATCGTGTTCTAGAGGCTGCACGGAGGTCTGCCGAGTGTTTTGCAAGAAGAGAAAGAAAGTTGTCCAAAACAGCTTGCAATCGAATGTTCATGTGAATAGAAAAGGCAGGAGAGTGGTCAGGTACTGTTTTCTCTCACTTGGCAAGCTGCGCACACAATCGCAGTGTTGTACAGCTTGTTTCATCACCTTTGCCAAGTTGCCGCTCTCTCCGGCTCCCGGAGACGAAGAAGCTGCTTCTTCGCGCAAAGACGATTCTGCCGCTCACAGTGCTCTTCAGTGTGTGTCGTCTGCCGAAAGAGGCCCGGGAGCGGTGCTTAGCTCTGCAGAGCACCGTACCTTCGTCTTTAGCCTCTCTTCTCGTCTACATCTTAGCAAAAAGCTTTTCCACTCTGTCTGCCAAGGAGAACCTGTGCTAGCACAGAAAACATCTCCCATCGTGTTCTAGAGGCTGCACGGAGGTCTGCCGAGTGTTTTGCAAGAAGAGAAAGAAAGTTGTCCAAAACAGCTTCCAATCGAATGTTCATGTGAATAGAAAAGGCAGGAGAGTGGTCAGGTACTGTTTTCTCTCACTTGGCAAGCTGCGCACACAATCGCAGTGTTGTACAGCTTGTTTCATCACCTTTGCCAAGTTGCCGCTCTCTCCGGCTCCCAGAGACGAAGAAGCTGCTTCTTCACACAAAGACGATTCTGCCGCTCACAGTGCTCTGCGGTGTGCGCCTTCTGCCGAAAGAGGCCCGGGAGCAGTGCTTAGCTCTACAGAGCACCGTACCTTCGTCTTTAGCCTCTCTTCTCGTCTACATCTTAGCAAAAAGCTTTTCCACTCTGTCTGGCAAGGAGAAACTGTGCCAGCACAGAAAACATCTCCCATCGTGTTCTAGAGGCTGCACGGAGGTCTGCCGAGTGTTTTGCAAGAAGAGAAAGAAAGTTGTCCAAAACAGCTTGCAATCGAATGTTCATGTGAATAGAAAAGGCAGGAGAGTGGTCAGGTACTGTTTTCTCTCACTTGGCAAGCTGCGCACACAATCGCAGTGTTGTACAGCTTGTTTCATCACCTTTGCCAAGTTGCCGCTCTCCGGCTACCGGAGACGAAGAAGCTGCTTCTTCGCGCAAAGACGGTTCTCCTGCTCACAGTGCTCTGCGGTGTGCGGCTTCTGCCGAAAGAGGCCCAGGAGCGGTGCTTAGCTCTGCAGAGCACCGTACCTTCGTCTTTAGCCTCTCTTCTCGTCTACATCTTAACAAAAAGCATATCCACTCTGTCTGGCAAGGAGAAACTGTGCCAGCACAGAAAACATCTCCCATCGTGTTCTAGAAGCTGCACGGAGGTCTGCCGAGTGTTTTGCAAGAAGTGAAAGAAAGTTGTCCAAAACAGCTTGCAATCGAATGTTCATGTGAATAGAAAAGGCAGGAGAGTGGTCAGGTACTGTTTTCTCTCACTTGGCAAGCTGCGCACACAATCGCAGTGTTGTACAGCTTGTTTCATCACCTTTGCCAAGTTGCCGCTCTCTCCGGCTCCCGGAGACGAAGAAGCTGCTTCTTCGCGCAAATACGATTCTGCCGCTCACAGTGCTCTGCGGTGTGTGTCTTCTGCCGAAAGAGGCCCGGGAGCTGTGCTTAGCGGTGCAGAGCACCGTACCTTCGTCTTTAGCCACTCTTCTCGTCTACATCTTAGCAAAAAGCTTTTCCTCTCTGTCTGGCATGGAGAAACTGTGCCAGCACAGAAAACATCTCCCATCGTGTTCTAGAGGCTGCACGGAGGTCTGCCGAGTGTTTTGGAAGAAGAGAAAGAAAGTTGTCCAAAACAGCTCGCAATCGACTGTTCATGTGAATAGAAAAGGCAGGAGAGTGGTCAGGTACTGTTTTCTCTCAGTTGGCAAGCTGCGCACACAATCGCAGTGTTGTACAGCTTGTTTCATCACCTTTGCCAAGTTGCCGCTCTCTCCGGCTCCCAGAGACGAAGAAGCTGCTTCTTCACACAAAGACGATTCTGCCGCTCACAGTGCTCTGCGGTGTGCGCCTTCTGCCGAAAGAGGCCCGGGAGCAGTGCTTAGCTCTACAGAGCACCGTACCTTCGTCTTTAGCCTCTCTTCTCGTCTACATCTTAGCAAAAAGCTTTTCCAGTCTGTCTGGCAAGGAGAAACTGTGCCAGCACAGAAAACATCTCCCATCGTGTTCTAGAGGCTGCACGGAGGTCTGCCGAGTGTTTTGCAAGAAGAGAAAGAAAGTTGTCCAAAACAGCTTGCAATCGAATGTTCATGTGAATAGAAAAGGCAGGAGAGTGGTCAGGTACTGTTTTCTCTCACTTGGCAAGCTGCGCACACAATCGCAGTGTTGTACAGCTTGTTTCATCACCTTTGCCAAGTTGCCGCTCTCCGGCTACCGGAGACGAAGAAGCTGCTTCTTCGCGCAAAGACGGTTCTCCTGCTCACAGTGCTCTGCGGTGTGCGGCTTCTGCCGAAAGAGGCCCAGGAGCGGTGCTTAGCTCTGCAGAGCACCGTACCTTCGTCTTTAGCCTCTCTTCTCGTCTACATCTTAACAAAAAGCATATCCACTCTGTCTGGCAAGGAGAAACTGTGCCAGCACAGAAAACATCTCCCATCGTGTTCTAGAAGCTGCACGGAGGTCTGCCGAGTGTTTTGCAAGAAGTGAAAGAAAGTTGTCCAAAACAGCTTGCAATCGAATGTTCATGTGAATAGAAAAGGCAGGAGAGTGGTCAGGTACTGTTTTCTCTCACTTGGCAAGCTGCGCACACAATCGCAGTGTTGTACAGCTTGTTTCATCACCTTTGCCAAGTTGCCGCTCTCTCCGGCTCCCGGAGACGAAGAAGCTGCTTCTTCGCGCAAATACGATTCTGCCGCTCACAGTGCTCTGCGGTGTGTGTCTTCTGCCGAAAGAGGCCCGGGAGCTGTGCTTAGCGGTGCAGAGCACCGTACCTTCGTCTTTAGCCACTCTTCTCGTCTACATCTTAGCAAAAAGCTTTTCCTCTCTGTCTGGCATGGAGAAACTGTGCCAGCACAGAAAACATCTCCCATCGTGTTCTAGAGGCTGCACGGAGGTCTGCCGAGTGTTTTGGAAGAAGAGAAAGAAAGTTGTCCAAAACAGCTCGCAATCGACTGTTCATGTGAATAGAAAAGGCAGGAGAGTGGTCAGGTACTGTTTTCTCTCAGTTGGCAAGCTGCGCACACAATCGCAGTGTTGTACAGCTTGTTTCATCACCTTTGCCAAGTTGCCGCTCTCTCCGGCTCCCAGAGACGAAGAAGCTGCTTCTTCGCGTAAAGACGATTCTGCCGCTCACAGTGCTCTGCGGTGTGCGCCTTCTGCCGAAAGAGGCCCGGGAGCAGTGCTTAGCTCTACAGAGCACCGTACCTTCGTCTTTAGCCTCTCTTCTCGTCTACATCTTAGCAAAAAGCTTTTCCACTCTGTCTGGCAAGGAGAAACTGTGCCAGCACAGAAAACATCTCCCATCGTGTTTTAGAAGCTGCACGGAGGTCTGCCGAGTGTTTTGCAAGAAGAGAAAGAAAGTTGTCCAAAACAGCTTGCAATCGAATGTTCATGTGAATAGAAAAGGCGAGAGAGTGGTCAGGTACTGTGTTCTCTCAGGTGGCAAGCTGCGCACACAATCGCAGTGTTGTACAGCTTGTTTCATCACCTTTGCGAAGTTGCCGCTCTCTCCGGCTCCCGGAGACGAAGAAGCTGCTTCTTTGCGCAAAGACGATTCTGCCGCTCACAGTGCTCTGCGGTGTTTGTCTTCTGCCGAAAGAGGCCCGGGAGCGGTGCTTAGCTCTGCAGAGCACCGTACCTTCGTCTTAAGCCTCTCTTCTCGTCTACATCTTAGCAAAAACCTTTTCCACTCTCTCTGGCAAGGAGAAACTGTGCCAGCACAAAAAACATCTCCCATCGTGTTCTAGAAGCTGCACGGAGGTCTGCCGAGTGTTTTGCAAGAAGTGAAAGAAAGTTGTCCAAAACAGCTTGCAATCAAATGTTCATGTGAATAGAAAAGGCAGGAGAGTGGTCAGGTACTGTTTTCTCTCACTTGGCAAGCTGCGCACACAATCGCAGTGTTGTACAGCTTGTTTCATCACCTTTGCCAAGTTGCCGCTCTCTCCGGCTCCCGGAGACCAAGAATCTGCTTCTTCGCGCAAAGACGATTCTGCCGCTCACAGTGCTCTGCGGTGTGCGTCTTCTGCCGAAAGAGGCCCGGGAGCGGTGCTTAGCTCTGCAGAGCACCGTACCTTCGTCTTTAGCCTCTCTTCTCGTCTACATCTTAGCAAAAAGCTTTTCCAGTCTGTCTGGCATGGAGAAACTGTGCCAGCACAGAAAACATCTCCCATCGTGTTCTAGAGGCTGCACGGGGGTCTGCCGAGTGTTTTGCAAGAAGAGAAAGAAAGTTGTCCAAAACAGCTTGCAATCGAATGTTCATGTGAATAGAAAAGGCAGGAGAGTGGTCAGGTACTGTTTTCTCTCACTTGGCAAGCTGCGCACACAATCGCAGTGTTGTACAGCTTGTTTCATCACCTTTGCGAAGTTGCCGCTCTCTCCGGCTCCCAGAGACGAAGAAGCTGCTTCTTCGCGTAAAGACGATTCTGCCGCTCACAGTGCTCTGCGGTGTACGCCTTCTGCCGAAAGAGGCCCGGGAGCGGTGCTTAGCTCTGCAGAGCACCGTACCTTCGTCTTTAGCCTCTCTTCTCGTCTACGTCTTAGCAAAAAGCTTTTCCACTCTGTCTGGCAAGGAGAAACTGTGCCAGCACAAAAAACATCTCCCATCGTGTTCTAGAGGCTGCACGGAGGTCTGCCGAGTGTTTTGCAAGAAGAGAAAGAAAGTTGTCCAAAATAGCTTCCAATCGAATGTTCATGTGAATAGAAAAGGCAGGAGAGTGGTCAGGTACTGTTTTCTCTCAGTTGGCAAGCTGCGCACACAATCGCAGTGTTGTACAGCTTGTTTCATCACCTTTGCCAAGTTGCCGCTCTCTCCGGCTCCCGGAGACCAAGAAGCTGCTTCTTCGCGCAAAGACGATTCTGCCGCACACAGTGCTCTTCAGTGTGTGTCGTCTGCCGAAAGAGGCCCGGGAGCGGTGCTTAGCTCTGCAGAGCACCGTACCTTCGTCTTTAGCCTCTCTTCTCGTCTACATCTTAGCAAAAAGCTTTTCCACTCTGTCTGGCAAGGAGAAACTGTGCCAGCACAGAAAACATCTCCCATCGTGTTCTAGAGGCTGCACGGAGGTCTGCCGAGTGTTTTGCAAAAAGAGAAAGAAAGTTGTCCAAAACAGCTTGCAATCGAATGTTCATGTGAATAGAAAAGGCAGGAGAGTGGTCAGGTACTGTTTTCCCTCACTTGGCAAGCTGCGCACACAATCGCAGTGTTGTACAGCTTGTTTCATCACCTTTGCCAAGTTGCCGCTCTCTCCGGCTCCCGGAGACCAAGAAGCTGCTTCTTCGCGCAAAGACGATTCTGCCGCTCACAGTGCTCTGCGGTGTGCGGCTTCGGCCGAAAGAGGTCCGGGAGCGGTGCTTAGCTCTGCAGAGCACCGTACCTTCGTCTTAAGCCTCTCTTCTCGTCTACATCTTAGCAAAAAGCTTTTCCACTCTGTCTGGCAAGGAGAAACTGTGCCAGCACAAAAAACATCTCCCATCGTGTTCTAGAGGCTGCACGGAGGTCTGCCGAGTGTTTTGCAAAAAGAGAAAGAAAGTTGTCCAAAACAGCTTGCAATCGAATGTTCATGTGAATAGAAAAGGCAGGAGAGTGGTCAGGTACTGTTTTCTCTCAGTTGGCAAGCTGCGCACACAATCGCAGTGTTGTACAGCTTTTTTCATCACCTTTGCGAAGTTGCCGCTCTCTCCGGCTCCCGGAGACGAAGAAGCTGCTTCTTCGCGCAAATACGATTCTGCCGCTCACAGTGCTCTGCGGTGTGTGTCTTCTGCCGAAAGAGGCCCGGGAGCTGTGCTTAGCGGTGCAGAGCACCGTACCTTCGTCTTTAGCCACTCTTCTCGTCTACATCTTAGCAAAAAGCTTTTCCTCTCTGTCTGGCATGGAGAAACTGTGCCAGCACAGAAAACATCTCCCATCGTGTTCTAGAGGCTGCACGGAGGTCTGCCGAGTGTTTTGGAAGAAGAGAAAGAAAGTTGTCCAAAACAGCTTGCAATCGACTGTTCATGTGAATAGAAAAGGCAGGAGAGTGGTCAGGTACTGTTTTCTCTCACTTGGCAAGCTGCGCACACAATCGCAGTGTTGTACAGCTTGTTTCATCACCTTTGCCAAGTTGCCGCTCTCTCCGGCTCCCAGAGACGAAGAAGCTGCTTCTTCGCGTAAAGACGATTCTGCCGCTCACAGTGCTCTGCGGTGTGCGCCTTCTGCCGAAAGAGGCCCGGGAGCAGTGCTTAGCTCTACAGAGCACCGTACCTTCGTCTTTAGCCTCTCTTCTCGTCTACATCTTAGCAAAAAGCTTTTCCACTCTGTCTGGCAAGGAGAAACTGTGCCAGCACAGAAAACATCTCCCATCGTGTTTTAGAAGCTGCACGGAGGTCTGCCGAGTGTTTTGCAAGAAGAGAAAGAAAGTTGTCCAAAACAGCTTGCAATCGAATGTTCATGTGAATAGAAAAGGCGAGAGAGTGGTCAGGTACTGTGTTCTCTCAGGTGGCAAGCTGCGCACACAATCGCAGTGTTGTACAGCTTGTTTCATCACCTTTGCGAAGTTGCCGCTCTCTCCGGCTCCCGGAGACGAAGAAGCTGCTTCTTTGCGCAAAGACGATTCTGCCGCTCACAGTGCTCTGCGGTGTTTGTCTTCTGCCGAAAGAGGCCCGGGAGCGGTGCTTAGCTCTGCAGAGCACCGTACCTTCGTCTTAAGCCTCTCTTCTCGTCTACATCTTAGCAAAAACCTTTTCCACTCTCTCTGGCAAGGAGAAACTGTGCCAGCACAAAAAACATCTCCCATCGTGTTCTAGAAGCTGCACGGAGGTCTGCCGAGTGTTTTGCAAGAAGTGAAAGAAAGTTGTCCAAAACAGCTTGCAATCAAATGTTCATGTGAATAGAAAAGGCAG
Organism: Melozone crissalis; assembly: GCF_028551555.1. Taxonomy (NCBI): domain Eukaryota; kingdom Metazoa; phylum Chordata; class Aves; order Passeriformes; family Passerellidae; genus Melozone; species Melozone crissalis. The sequence continues at coordinate 308,925 of NW_026536130.1, forward strand.
GAGAGTGGTCAGGTACTGTTTTCTCTCACTTGGCAAGCTGCGCACACAATCGCAGTGTTGTACAGCTTGTTTCATCACCTTTGCCAAGTTGCCGCTCTCTCCGGCTCCCGGAGACCAAGAATCTGCTTCTTCGCGCAAAGACGATTCTGCCGCTCACAGTGCTCTGCGGTGTGCGTCTTCTGCCGAAAGAGGCCCGGGAGCGGTGCTTAGCTCTGCAGAGCACCGTACCTTCGTCTTTAGCCTCTCTTCTCGTCTACATCTTAGCAAAAAGCTTTTCCAGTCTGTCTGGCATGGAGAAACTGTGCCAGCACAGAAAACATCTCCCATCGTGTTCTAGAGGCTGCACGGGGGTCTGCCGAGTGTTTTGCAAGAAGAGAAAGAAAGTTGTCCAAAACAGCTTGCAATCGAATGTTCATGTGAATAGAAAAGGCAGGAGAGTGGTCAGGTACTGTTTTCTCTCACTTGGCAAGCTGCGCACACAATCGCAGTGTTGTACAGCTTGTTTCATCACCTTTGCGAAGTTGCCGCTCTCTCCGGCTCCCAGAGACGAAGAAGCTGCTTCTTCGCGTAAAGACGATTCTGCCGCTCACAGTGCTCTGCGGTGTACGCCTTCTGCCGAAAGAGGCCCGGGAGCGGTGCTTAGCTCTGCAGAGCACCGTACCTTCGTCTTTAGCCTCTCTTCTCGTCTACGTCTTAGCAAAAAGCTTTTCCACTCTGTCTGGCAAGGAGAAACTGTGCCAGCACAAAAAACATCTCCCATCGTGTTCTAGAGGCTGCACGGAGGTCTGCCGAGTGTTTTGCAAGAAGAGAAAGAAAGTTGTCCAAAATAGCTTCCAATCGAATGTTCATGTGAATAGAAAAGGCAGGAGAGTGGTCAGGTACTGTTTTCTCTCAGTTGGCAAGCTGCGCACACAATCGCAGTGTTGTACAGCTTGTTTCATCACCTTTGCCAAGTTGCCGCTCTCTCCGGCTCCCGGAGACCAAGAAGCTGCTTCTTCGCGCAAAGACGATTCTGCCGCACACAGTGCTCTTCAGTGTGTGTCGTCTGCCGAAAGAGGCCCGGGAGCGGTGCTTAGCTCTGCAGAGCACCGTACCTTCGTCTTTAGCCTCTCTTCTCGTCTACATCTTAGCAAAAAGCTTTTCCACTCTGTCTGGCAAGGAGAAACTGTGCCAGCACAGAAAACATCTCCCATCGTGTTCTAGAGGCTGCACGGAGGTCTGCCGAGTGTTTTGCAAAAAGAGAAAGAAAGTTGTCCAAAACAGCTTGCAATCGAATGTTCATGTGAATAGAAAAGGCAGGAGAGTGGTCAGGTACTGTTTTCCCTCACTTGGCAAGCTGCGCACACAATCGCAGTGTTGTACAGCTTGTTTCATCACCTTTGCCAAGTTGCCGCTCTCTCCGGCTCCCGGAGACGAAGAAGCTGCTTCTTCGCGCAAAGACGATTCTGCCGCTCACAGTGCTCTGCGGTGTGCGGCTTCGGCCGAAAGAGGTCCGGGAGCGGTGCTTAGCTCTGCAGAGCACCGTACCTTCGTCTTAAGCCTCTCTTCTCGTCTACATCTTAGCAAAAAGCTTTTCCACTCTGTCTGGCAAGGAGAAACTGTGCCAGCACAAAAAACATCTCCCATCGTGTTCTAGAGGCTGCACGGAGGTCTGCCGAGTGTTTTGCAAAAAGAGAAAGAAAGTTGTCCAAAACAGCTTGCAATCGAATGTTCATGTGAATAGAAAAGGCAGGAGAGTGGTCAGGTACTGTTTTCTCTCAGTTGGCAAGCTGCGCACACAATCGCAGTGTTGTACAGCTTTTTTCATCACCTTTGCGAAGTTGCCGCTCTCTCCGGCTCCCGGAGACGAAGAAGCTGCTTCTTCGCGCAAAGACGATTCTGCCCCTCACAGTGCTCTGCGGTGTGTGTCTTCTGCCGAAAGAGGCCCGGGAGCGGTGCTTAGCTCTGCAGAGCACCGTACCTTCGTCTTTAGCGTCTCTTCTCGTCTACATCTTAGCAAAAAGCTTTTCCAGTCTGTCTGGCAAGGAGAAACTGTGCCAGCACAGAAAACATCTCCCATCGTGTTCTAGAGGCTGCACGGAGGTCTGCCGAGTGTTTTGCAAGAAGAGAAAGAAAGTTATCCAAAACAGCTTGCAATCGAATGTTCATGTGATTAGAAAAGGCAGGAGAGTGGTCAGGTACTGTTTTCTCTCACTTGGCAAGCTGCGCACACAATCGCAGTGTTGTACAGCTTGTTTCATCACCTTTGCCAAGTTGCCGCTCTCTCCGGCTCCCGGAGACGAAGAAGCTGCTTCTTCGCGCAAGGACGATTCTGCCGCTCACAGTGCTCTGCGGTGTGTGTCTTCTGCCGAAAGAGGTCCGGGAGCTGTGCTTAGCTCTGCAGAGCACCGTACCTTCGTCTTTAGCCTCTCTTCTCGTCTACATCTTAGCAAAAAGCTTTTCCACTCTGTCTGCCAAGGAGAAACTGTGCCAGCACAGAAAACATCTCCCATCGTGTTCTAGAGGCTGCACGGAGGTCTGCCGAGTGTTTTGCAAGAAGAGAAAGAAAGTTGTCCAAAACAGCTTCCAATCGAATGTTCATGTGAATAGAAAAGGCAGGAGAGTGGTCAGGTACTGTTTTCTCTCAGTTGGCAAGCTGCGCACACAATCGCAGTGTTGTACAGCTTGTTTCATCACCTTTGCCAAGTTGCCGCTCTCTCCGGCTCCCGGTGACGAAGAAGCTGCTTCTTCGCGCAAAGACGATTCTGCCCCTCACAGTGCTCTGCGGTGTGTGTCTTCTGCCGAAAGAGGCCCGGGAGCGGTGCTTAGCTCTGCAGAGCACCGTACCTTCGTCTTTAGCCTCTCTTCTCGTCTACATCTTAGCAAAAACCTTTTCCACTCTGTCTGGCAAGGAGAAACTGTGCCAGCACAGAAAACATCTCCCATCGTGTTCTAGAGGCTGCACGGAGGTCTGCCGAGTGTTTTGCAAGAAGAGAAAGAAAGTTGTCCAAAACAGCTTGCAATCGAATGTTCATGTGAATAGAAAAGGCAGGAGAGTGGTCAGGTACTGTTTTCTCTCACTTGGCCAGCTGCGCACACAATCGCAGTGTTGTACAGCTTGTTTCATCACCTTTGCCAAGTTGCCGCTCTCTCCGGCTCCCAGAGACGAAGAAGCTGCTTCTTCGCGCAAAGACGATTCTGCCGCTCACAGTGCTCTGCGGTGTGCGGCTTCTGCCGAAAGAGGCCCGGGAGCAGTGCTTAGCTCTGCAGAGCACCGTACCTTCGTCTTTAGCCTCTCTTCTCGTCTACATCTTAGCAAAAAGCTTTTCCACTCTGTCTGCCAAGGAGAAACTGTGCCAGCACAGAAAACATCTCCCATCGTGTTCTAGAGGCTGCACGGAGGTCTGCCGAGTGTTTTGCAAGAAGAGAAAGAAAGTTGTCCAAAACAGCTTGCAATCGAATGTTCATGTGAATAGAAAAGGCAGGAGAGTGGTCAGGTACTGTTTTCTCTCAGTTGGCAAGCTGCGCACACAATCGCAGTGTTGTACAGCTTGTTTCATCACCTTTGCGAAGTTGCCGCTCTCTCCGGCTCCCGGAGACCAAGAAGCTGCTTCTTCGCGCAAAGACGATTCTGCCGCTCACAGTGCTCTGCGGTGTGCGCCTTCTGCCGAAAGAGGTCCGGGAGCGGTGCTTAGCTCTGCAGAGCACCGTACCTTCGTCTTTAGCGTCTCTTCTCGTCTACATCTTAGCAAAAAGCTTTTCCTCTCTGTCTGGCAAGGAGAAACTCTGCCAGCACAGAAATCATCTCCCATCGTGTTCTAGAAGCTGCACGGAGGTCTGCCGAGTGTTTTGCAAGAAGAGAAAGAAAGTTGTCCAAAACAGCTTCCAATCGAATGTTCATGAGATTAGAAAAGGCAGGAGAGTGGTCAGGTACTGTTTTCTCTCAGTTGGCAAGCTGCGCACACAATCGCAGTGTTGTACAATTTGTTTCATCACCTTTGCCAAGTTGGCAAGCTTGGCAAGCTGCGCACACAATCGCAGTGTTGTACAGCTTGTTTCTTCACCTTTGCCAAGTTGCCGCTCTCTCCGGCTCCCGGGGACCAAGAAGCTGCTTCTTCGCGCAAAGACGATACTGCCGCTCACAGTGCTCTGCGGTGTTTGTCTTCTTCCGAAAGAGGTCCGGGAGCTGTGCTTAGCTCTGCAGAGCACCGTATCTTCGTCTTTAGCCTCCCTTCTCGTCTACATCTTAGCAAAAAGCTTTTCCAGTCTGTCTGGCAAGGAGAAACTGTGCCAGCACAGAAAACATCTCCCATAGTGTTCTAGAGGCTGCACGGAGGTTTGCCGAGTGTTTTGCAAGAAGAGAAAGAAAGTTGTCCAAAACAGCTTCCAATCAAATGTTCATGTGAATAGAAAAGGCAGGAGAGTGGTCAGGTACTGATTTCTCTCAGTTGGCAAGCTGCGCACACAATCGCAGTGTTGTAAAGCTTTTTTCCTCACCTTTGCGAAGTTGCCGCTCTCTCCGGCTCCCGGAGACCAAGAAGCTGCTTCTTCGCGCAAATACGATTCTGCCGCTCACAGTGCTCTGCGGTGTGCGTCTTCTGCCGAAAGAGGCCCGGGAGCTGTGCTTAGCGCTGCAGAGCACCGTACCTTCGTCTTTAGCCTCTCTTCTCGTCTACATCTTAGCAAAAAGCTTTTCCTCTCTGTCTGGCAAGGAGAAACTGTGCCAGCACAGAAAACATCTCCCATCGTGTTCTAGAGGCTGCACGGAGGTCTGCCGAGTGTTTTGCAAGAAGAGAAAGAAAGTTGTCCAAAACAGCTTCCAATCGAATGTTCATGTGAATAGAAAAGGCAGGAGAGTGGTCAGGTACTGTTTTCTCTCAGTTGGCAAGCTGCGCACACAATCGCAGTGTTGTACAATTTGTTTCATCACCTTTGCCAAGTTGGCAAGCTTGGCAAGCTGCGCACACAATCGCAGTGTTGTACAGCTTGTTTCTTCACCTTTGCCAAGTTGCCGCTCTCTCCGGCTCCCGGGGACCAAGAAGCTGCTTCTTCGCGCAAAGACGATTCTGCCGCTCACAGTGCTCTGCGGTGTTTGTCTTCTTCCGAAAGAGGTCCGGGAGCTGTGCTTAGCTCTGCAGAGCACCGTATCTTCGTCTTTAGCCTCCCTTCTCGTCTACATCTTAGCAAAAAGCTTTTCCAGTCTGTCTGGCAAGGAGAAACTGCGCCAGCACAAAAAACATCTCCCATAGTGTTCTGGAGGCTGCACGGAGGTTTGCCGAGTGTTTTGCAAGAAGAGAAAGAAAGTTGTCCAAAACAGCTTCCAATCAAATGTTCATGTGAATAGAAAAGGCAGGAGAGTGGTCAGGTACTGTTTTCACTCAGTTGGCAAGCTGCGCACACAATCGCAGTGTTGTAAAGCTTTTTTCCTCACCTTTGCGAAGTTGCCGCTCTCTCCGGCTCCCGGAGACGAAGAAGCTGCTTCTTCGCGCAAAGACGATTCTGCCGCTCACAGTGCTCTGCGGTGTGCGTCTTCTGCCGAAAGAGGCCCGGGAGCTGTGCTTAGCGCTGCAGAGCACCGTACCTTCGTCTTTAGCCTCTCTTCTCGTCTACATCTTAGCAAAAAGCTTTTCCTCTCTGTCTGGCATGGAGAAACTGTGCCAGCACAGAAAACATCTCCCATCGTGTTCTAGAGGCTGCACGGAGGTCTGCCGAGTGTTTTGCAAGAAGAGAAAGAAAGTTGTCCAAAACAGCTTCCAATCGAATGTTCATGTGAATAGAAAAGGCAGGAGAGTGGTCAGGTACTGTTTTCTCTCAGTTGGCAAGCTGCGCACACAATCGCAGTGTTGTACAGCTTGTTTCATCACCTTTGCCAAGTTGCCGCTCTCTCCGGCTCCCGGAGACCAAGAAGCTGCTCCTTCGCGCAAAGACGATTCTGCCGCTCACAGTGCTCTTCAGTGTGTGTCGTCTGCCGAAAGAGGCCCGGGAGCGGTGCTTAGCTCTGCAGAGCACCGTACCTTCGTCTTTAGCCTCTCTTCTCGTCTACATCTTAGCAAAAAGCTTTTCCACTCTGTCTGCCAAGGAGAAACTGTGCCAGCACAGAAAACATCTCCCATCGTGTTCTAGAGGCTGCACGGAGGTCTGCCGAGTGTTTTGCAAGAAGAGAAAGAAAGTTGTCCAAAACAGCTTCCAATCGAATGTTCATGTGAATAGAAAAGGCAGGAGAGTGGTCAGGTACTGTTTTCTCTCAGTTGGCAAGCTGCGCACACAATCGCAGTGTTGTACAGCTTGTTTCATCACCTTTGCCAAGTTGCCGCTCTCTCCGGCTCCCAGAGACGAAGAAGCTGCTTCTTCGCGCAAAGACGATTCTGCCGCTCACAGTGCTCTGCGGTGTGCGCCTTCTGCCGAAAGAGGCCCGGGAGCAGTGCTTAGCTCTACAGAGCACCGTACCTTCGTCTTTAGCGTCTCTTCTCGTCTACATCTTAGCAAAAAGCTTTTCCACTCTGTCTGGCAAGGAGAAACTGTGCCAGCACAGAAAACATCTCCCATCGTGTTCTAGAGGCTGCACGGAGGTCTGCCGAGTGTTTTGCAAGAAGAGAAAGAAAGTTGTCCAAAACAGCTTGCAATCGAAGGTTCATGTGAATAGAAAAGGCAGGAGAGTGGTCAGGTACTGTTTTCTCTCAGTTGGCAAGCTGCGCACACAATCGCAGTGTTGTACAGCTTGTTTCATCACCTTTGCCAAGTTGCCGCTCTCCGGCTACCGGAGACGAAGAAGCTGCTTCTTCGCGCAAAGACGGTTCTCCTGCTCACAGTGCTCTGCGGTGTGCGCCTTCTGCCGAAAGAGGCCCAGGAGCGGTGCTTAGCTCTGCAGAGCACCGTACCTTCGTCTTTAGCCTCTCTTCTCGTCTACATCTTAACAAAAAGCATATCCACTCTGTCTGGCAAGGAGAAACTGTGCCAGCACAGAAAATATCCCCCATCGTGTTCTAGAAGCTGCACGGAGGTCTGCCGAGTGTTTTGCAAGAAGTGAAAGCAAGTTGTCCAAAACAGCTTGCAATCGAATGTTCATGTGAATAGAAAAGGCAGGAGAGTGGTCAGGTACTGATTTCTCTCACTTGGCAAGCTGCGCACACAATCGCAGTGTTGTACAGCTTGTTTCATCACCTTTGCCAAGTTGCCGCTCTCTCCGGCTCCCGGAGACGAAGAAGCTGCTTCTTCGCGCAAAGACGATTCTGCCGCTCACAGTGCTCTGCGGTGTGTGTCTTCTGCCGAAAGAGGCCCGGGAGCTGTGCTTAGCGCTGCAGAGCACCGTACCTTCATCTTTAGCCTCTCTTCTCGTCTACATCTTAGCAAAAAGCTTTTCCTCTCTGTCTGGCATGGAGAAACTGTGCCAGCACAGAAAACATCTCCCATCGTGTTCTAGAGGCTGCACGGAGGTCTGCCGAGTGTTTTGCAAGAAGAGAAAGAAAGTTGTCCAAAACAGCTTGCAATCAAATGTTCATGTGAATAGAAAAGGCAGGAGAGTAGTCAGGTACTGTTTTCTCTCAGTTGGCAAGCTGCGCACACAATCGCAGTGTTGTACAGCTTGTTTCATCACCTTTGCCAAGTTGCCGCTCTCTCCGGCTCCCGGAGACCAAGAAGCTGCTTCTTCGCGCAAAGACGATTCTGCCGCTCACAGTGCTCTGCGGTGTGCGTCTTCTGCCGAAAGAGGCCCGGGAGCGGTGCTTAGCTCTGCAGAGCACCGTACCTTCGTCTTTAGCCTCTCTTCTCGTCTACATATTAGCAAAAAGCTTTTCCACTCTGTCTGGCAAGGAGAAACTGTGCCAGCACAAAAAACATCTCCCATCGTGTTCTAGAGGCTGCACGGAGGTCTGCCGAGTGTTTTGCAAGAAGAGAAAGAAAGTTGTCCAAAACAGCTTCCAATCGAATGTTCATGTGAATAGAAAAGGCAGGAGAGTGGTCAGGTACTGTTTTCTCTCAGTTGGCAAGCTGCGCACACAATCGCAGTGTTGTACAGCTTGTTTCATCACCTTTGCGAAGTTGCCGCTCTCTCCGGCTCCCAGAGACGAAGAAGCTGCTTCTTCGCGTAAAGACGATTCTGCCGCTCACAGTGCTCTGCGGTGTGCGCCTTCTGCCGAAAGAGGCCCGGGAGCGGTGCTTAGCTCTGCAGAGCACCGTACCTTCGTCTTTAGCCTCTCTTCTCGTCTACATCTTAGCAAAAAGCTTTTCCACTCTGTCTGGCAAGGAGAAACTGTGCCAGCACAAAAAATATCTCCCATCGTGTTCTAGAGGCTGCACGGAGGTCTGCCGAGTGTTTTACAATAGAGAAAGAAAGTTGTCCAAAATAGCTTGCAATCGAATGTTCATGTGAATAGAAAAGGCAGGAGAGTGGTCAGGTACTGTTTTCTCTCAGTTGGCAAGCTGCGCACACAATCGCAGTGTTGTACAGCTTGTTTCATCACCTTTGCCAAGTTGCCGCTCTCTCCGGCTCCCGGAGACCAAGAAGCTGCTTCTTCGCGCAAAGACGATTCTGCCGCTCACAGTGCTCTTCAGTGTGTGTCGTCTGCCGAAAGAGGCCCCGGAGTGGTGCTTAGCTCTGCAGAGCACCGTACCTTCGTCTTTAGCCTCTCTTCTCGTCTACATCTTAGCAAAAAGCTTTTCCACTCTGTCTGGCAAGGAGAAACTGTGCCAGCACAAAAAACATCTCCCATCGTGTTCTAGAGGCTGCACGGAGGTCTGCCGAGTGTTTTGCAAAAAGAGAAAGAAAGTTGTCCAAAACAGCTTCCAATCGAATGTTCATGTGAATAGAAAAGACAGGAGAGTGGTCAGGTACTGTTTTCTCTCACTTGGCAAGCTGCGCACACAATCGCAGTGTTGTACAGCTTGTTTCATCACCTTTGCCAAGTTGCCGCTCTCTCCGGCTCCCGGAGACCAAGAAGCTGCTTCTTCGCGCAAAGACGATTCTGCCGCTCACAGTGCTCTGCGGTGTGCGCCTTCTGCCGAAAGAGGCCCGGGAGCTGTGCTTAGCTCTGCAGAGCACCGTACCTTCGTCTTTAGCCTCTCTTCTCGTCTACATCTTAGCAAAAAGCTTTTCCACTCTGTCTGGCATGGAGAAACTGTGCCAGCACAGAAAACATCTCCCATCGTGTTCTAGAAGCTGCACGGAGGTCTGCCGAGTGTTTTGCAAGAAGAGAAAGAAAGTTGTCCAAAACAGCTTGCAATCGAATGTTCATGTGAATAGAAAAGGCAGGAGAGTGGTCAGGTACTGTTTTCTCTCAGGTGGCAAGCTGCGCACACAATCGCAGTGTTGTACAGCTTGTTTCATCACCTTTGCGAAGTTGCCGCTCTCTCCGGCTAGCAGAGACGAAGAAGCTGCTTCTTCGCGCAAAGACGATTCTGCCGCTCACAGTGCTCTGCGGTGTGCGCCCTCTGCCGAAAGAGGCCCGGGAGCAGTGCTTAGCTCTGCAGAGCACCGTACCTTCGTCTTTAGCCTCTCTTCTCGTCTACATCTTAGCAAAAAGCTTTTCCACTCTGTCTGGCAAGGAGAAACTGTGCCAGCACAGAAAACATCTCCCATCGTGTTCTAGAAGCTGCACGGAGGTCTGCCGAGTGTTTTGCAAGAAGAGAAAGAAAGTTGTCCAAAACAGCTTGCAATCGAATGTTCATGTGAATAGAAAAGGCAGGAGAGTGGTCAGGTACTGTTTTCTCTCACTTGGCAAGCTGCGCACACAATCGCAGTGTTGTACAGCTTGTTTCATCACCTTTGCCAAGTTGCCGCTCTCTCCGGCTCCCGGAGACGAAGAAGCTGCTTCTTCGCGCAAAGACGATTCTGCCGCTCACAGTGCTCTGCGGTGTGCGCCTTCTGCCGAAAGAGGCCCGGGAGCGGTGCTTAGCTCTGCAGAGCACCGTACCTTCGTCTTTAGCCTCTCTTCTCGTCTACATCTTAGCAAAAAGCTTTTCCAGTCTGTCTGGCAAGGAGAAACTGTGCCAGCACAGAAAACATCTCCCAACGTGTTCTAGAGGCTGCACGGGGGTCTGCCGAGTGTTTTGCAAGAAGAGAAAGAAAGTTGTCCAAAACAGCTTGCAATCGAATGTTCATGTGAATAGAAAAGGCAGGAGAGTGGTCAGGTACTGTTTTCTCTCAGTTGGCAAGCTGCGCACATAATCGCAGTGTTGTACAGCTTGTTTCATCACCTTTGCCAAGTTGCCGCTCTCTCCGGCTCCCGGTGACGAAGAAGCTGCTTCTTCGCGCAAAGACGATTCTGCCCCTCACAGTGCTCTGCGGTGTGTGTCTTCTGCCGAAAGAGGCCCGGGAGCGGTGCTTAGCTCTGCAGAGCACCGTACCTTCGTCTTTAGCCTCTCTTCTCGTCTACATCTTAGCAAAAAGCTTTTCCACTCTGTCTGGCAAGGAGAAACTGTGCCAGCACAAAAAACATCTCCCATCGTGTTCTAGAGGCTGCACGGAGGTCTGCCGAGTGTTTTGCAAGAAGAGAAAGAAAGTTGTCCAAAATAGCTTGCAATCGAATGTTCATGTGAATAGAAAGGCAGGAGAGTGGTCAGGTACTGTTTTCTCTCACTTGGCAAGCTGCGCACACAATCGCAGTGTTGTACAGCTTGTTTCATCACCTTTGCCAAGTTGCCGCTCTCTCCGGCTCCCGGAGACGAAGAAGCTGCTTCTTCGCGCAAAGACGATTCTGCCGCTCACAGTGCTCTTCAGTGTGTGTCGTCTGCCGAAAGAGGCCCGGGAGCGGTGCTTAGCTCTGCAGAGCACCGTACCTTCGTCTTTAGCCTCTCTTCTCGTCTACATCTTAGCAAAAAGCTTTTCCACTCTGTCTGCCAAGGAGAAACTGTGCCAGCACAGAAAACATCTCCCATCGTGTTCTAGAGGCTGCACGGAGGTCTGCCGAGTGTTTTGCAAGAAGAGAAAGAAAGTTGTCCAAAACAGCTTCCAATCAAATGTTCATGTGAATAGAAAAGGCAGGAGAGTGGTCAGGTACTGTTTTCTCTCACTTGGCAAGCTGCGCACACAATCGCAGTGTTGTACAGCTTGTTTCATCACCTTTGCCAAGTTGCCGCTCTCTCCGGCTCCCAGAGACGAAGAAGCTGCTTCTTCGCGCAAAGATGATTCTGCCGCTCACAGTGCTCTGCGGTGTGCGTCTTCTGCCGAAAGAGGCCCGGGAGCTGTGCTTAGCGCTGCAGAGCACCGTACCTTCGTCTTTAGCCTCTCTTCTCGTCTACATCTTAGCAAAAAGCTTTTCCTCTCTGTCTGGCATGGAGAAACTGTGCCAGCACAGAAAACATCTCCCATCGTGTTCTAGAGGCTGCACGGAGGTCTGCCGAGTGTTTTGCAAGAAGAGAAAGAAAGTTGTCCAAAACAGCTTCCAATCGAATGTTCATGTGAATAGAAAAGGCAGGAGAGTGGTCAGGTACTGTTTTCTCTCAGTTGGCAAGCTGCGCACACAATCGCAGTGTTGTACAGCTTGTTTCATCACCTTTGCCAAGTTGCCGCTCTCTCCGGCTCCCGGAGACCAAGAAGCTGCTTCTTCGCGCAAAGACGATTCTGCCGCTCACAGTGCTCTTCAGTGTGTGTCGTCTGCCGAAAGAGGCCCGGGAGCGGTGCTTAGCTCTGCAGAGCACCGTACCTTCGTCTTTAGCCTCTCTTCTCGTCTACATCTTAGCAAAAAGCTTTTCCACTCTGTCTGCCAAGGAGAAACTGTGCCAGCACAGAAAACATCTCCCATCGTGTTCTAGAGGCTGCACGGAGGTCTGCCGAGTGTTTTGCAAGAAGAGAAAGAAAGTTGTCCAAAACAGCTTCCAATCGAATGTTCATGTGAATAGAAAAGGCAGGAGAGTGGTCAGGTACTGTTTTCTCTCAGTTGGCAAGCTGCGCACACAATCGCAGTGTTGTACAGCTTGTTTCATCACCTTTGCCAAGTTGCCGCTCTCTCCGGCTCCCAGAGACGAAGAAGCTGCTTCTTCGCGCAAAGACGATTCTGCCGCTCACAGTGCTCTGCGGTGTGCGCCTTCTGCCGAAAGAGGCCCGGGAGCAGTGCTTAGCTCTACAGAGCACCGTACCTTCGTCTTTAGCGTCTCTTCTCGTCTACATCTTAGCAAAAAGCTTTTCCACTCTGTCTGGCAAGGAGAAACTGTGCCAGCACAGAAAACATCTCCCATCGTGTTCTAGAGGCTGCACGGAGGTCTGCCGAGTGTTTTGCAAGAAGAGAAAGAAAGTTGTCCAAAACAGCTTGCAATCGAAGGTTCATGTGAATAGAAAAGGCAGGAGAGTGGTCAGGTACTGTTTTCTCTCAGTTGGCAAGCTGCGCACACAATCGCAGTGTTGTACAGCTTGTTTCATCACCTTTGCCAAGTTGCCGCTCTCCGGCTACCGGAGACGAAGAAGCTGCTTCTTCGCGCAAAGACGGTTCTCCTGCTCACAGTGCTCTGCGGTGTGCGCCTTCTGCCGAAAGAGGCCCAGGAGCGGTGCTTAGCTCTGCAGAGCACCGTACCTTCTTCTTTAGCCTCTCTTCTCGTCTGCATCTTAACAAAAAGCATATCCACTCTGTCTGGCAAGGAGAAACTGTGCCAGCACAGAAAATATCCCCCATCGTGTTCTAGAAGCTGCACGGAGGTCTGCCGAGTGTTTTGCAAGAAGTGAAAGCAAGTTGTCCAAAACAGCTTGCAATCGAATGTTCATGTGAATAGAAAAGGCAGGAGAGTGGTCAGGTACTGATTTCTCTCACTTGGCAAGCTGCGCACACAATCGCAGTGTTGTACAGCTTGTTTCATCACCTTTGCCAAGTTGCCGCTCTCTCCGGCTCCCGGAGACGAAGAAGCTGCTTCTTCGCGCAAAGACGATTCTGCCGCTCACAGTGCTCTGCGGTGTGTGTCTTCTGCCGAAAGAGGCCCGGGAGCTGTGCTTAGCGCTGCAGAGCACCGTACCTTCATCTTTAGCCTCTCTTCTCGTCTACATCTTAGCAAAAAGCTTTTCCTCTCTGTCTGGCATGGAGAAACTGTGCCAGCACAGAAAACATCTCCCATCGTGTTCTAGAGGCTGCACGGAGGTCTGCCGAGTGTTTTGCAAGAAGAGAAAGAAAGTTGTCCAAAACAGCTTGCAATCAAATGTTCATGTGAATAGAAAAGGCAGGAGAGTAGTCAGGTACTGTTTTCTCTCAGTTGGCAAGCTGCGCACACAATCGCAGTGTTGTACAGCTTGTTTCATCACCTTTGCCAAGTTGCCGCTCTCTCCGGCTCCCGGAGACCAAGAAGCTGCTTCTTCGCGCAAAGACGATTCTGCCGCTCACAGTGCTCTGCGGTGTGCGTCTTCTGCCGAAAGAGGCCCGGGAGCGGTGCTTAGCTCTGCAGAGCACCGTACCTTCGTCTTTAGCCTCTCTTCTCGTCTACATCTTAGCAAAAAGCTTTTCCACTCTGTCTGGCAAGGAGAAACTGTGCCAGCACAAAAAACATCTCCCATCGTGTTCTAGAGGCTGCACGGAGGTCTGCCGAGTGTTTTGCAAGAAGAGAAAGAAAGTTGTCCAAAACAGCTTCCAATCGAATGTTCATGTGAATAGAAAAGGCAGGAGAGTGGTCAGGTACTGTTTTCTCTCAGTTGGCAAGCTGCGCACACAATCGCAGTGTTGTACAGCTTGTTTCATCACCTTTGCGAAGTTGCCGCTCTCTCCGGCTCCCAGAGACGAAGAAGCTGCTTCTTCGCGTAAAGACGATTCTGCCGCTCACAGTGCTCTGCGGTGTGCGCCTTCTGCCGAAAGAGGCCCGGGAGCGGTGCTTAGCTCTGCAGAGCACCGTACCTTCGTCTTTAGCGTCTCTTCTCGTCTACATCTTAGCAAAAAGCTTTTCCACTCTGTCTGGCAAGGAGAAACTGTGCCAGCACAAAAAATATCTCCCATCGTGTCTTAGAGGCTGCACGGAGGTCTGCCGAGTGTTTCACAAGAAGAGAAAGAAAGTTGTCCAAAATAGCTTGCAATCGAATGTTCATGTGAATAGAAAAGGCAGGAGAGTGGTCAGGTACTGTTTTCTCTCAGTTGGCAAGCTGCGCACACAATCGCAGTGTTGTACAGCTTGTTTCATCACCTTTGCCAAGTTGCCGCTATCTCCGGCTCCCGGAGACCAAGAAGCTGCTTCTTCGCGCAAAGACGATTCTGCCGCTCACAGTGCTCTTCAGTGTGTGTCGTCTGCCGAAAGAGGCCCCGGAGTGGTGCTTAGCTCTGCAGAGCACCGTACCTTCGTCTTTAGCCTCTCTTCTCGTCTACATCTTAGCAAAAAGCTTTTCCACTCTGTCTGCCAAGGAGAAACTGTGCCAGCACAAAAAACATCTCCCATCGTGTTCTAGAGGCTGCACGGAGGTCTGCCGAGTGTTTTGCAAGAAGAGAAAGAAAGTTGTCCAAAACAGCTTCCAATCGAATGTTCATGTGAATAGAAAAGACAGGAGAGTGGTCAGGTACTGTTTTCTCTCACTTGGCAAGCTGCGCACACAATCGCAGTGTTGTACAGCTTGTTTCATCACCTTTGCCAAGTTGCCGCTCTCTCCGGCTCCCGGAGACCAAGAAGCTGCTTCTTCGCGCAAATACGATTCTGCCGCTCACAGTGCTCTGCGGTGTGCGCCTTCTGCCGAAAGAGGCCCGGGAGCTGTGCTTAGCTCTGCAGAGCACCGTACCTTCGTCTTCAGCCTCTCTTCTCGTCTACATCTTAGCAAAAAGCTTTTCCACTGTGTCTGGCATGGAGAAACTGTGCCAGCACAGAAAACATCTCCCATCGTGTTCTAGAAGCTGCACGGAGGTCTGCCGAGTGTTTTGCAAGAAGAGAAAGAAAGTTGTCCAAAACAGCTTGCAATCGAATGTTCATGTGAATAGAAAAGGCAGGAGAGTGGTCAGGTACTGTTTTCTCTCAGGTGGCAAGCTGCGCACACAATCGCAGTGTTGTACAGCTTGTTTCATCACCTTTGCGATGTTGCCGCTCTCTCCGGCTCCCAGAGACGAAGAAGCTACTTCTTCGCGCAAAGACGATTCTGCCGCTCACAGTGCTCTGCGGTGTTTGTCTTCTGCCGAAAGAGGCCCGGGAGCGGTGCTTAGCTCTGCAGAGCACCGTACCTTCGTCTTTAGCCTCTCTTCTCGTCTACATCTTAGCAAAAAGCTTTTCCACTCTGTCTGGCAAGGAGAAACTGCGCCAGCACAAAAAACATCTCCCATCGTGTTCTAGAGGCTGCACGGAGGTCTGCCGAGTGTTTTGCAAGAAGAGAAAGAAAGTTGTCCAAAACAGCTTGCAATCAAATGTTCATGTGAATAGAAAAGGCAGGAGAGTGGTCAGGTACTGTTTTCTCTCACTCGGCAAGCTGCGCACACAATCGCAGTGTTGTACAGCTTGTTTCATCACCTTTGCCAAGTTGCCGCTCTCTCCGGCTCCCGGAGACCAAGAAGCTGCTTCTTCGCGCAAAGACGATTCTGCCGCTCACAGTGCTCTGCGGTGTGCGTCTTCTGCCGAAAGAGGCCCGGGAGCGGTGCTTAGCTCTGCAGAGCACCGTACCTTCGTCTTTAGCCTCTCTTCTCGTCTACATCTTAGCAAAAAGCTTTTCCAGTCTGTCTGGCAAGGAGAAACTGTGCCAGCACAGAAAACATCTCCCATCGTGTTCTAGAGGCTGCACGGGGGTCTGCCGAGTGTTTTGCAAGAAGAGAAAGAAAGTTGTCCAAAACAGCTTGCAATCGAATGTTCATGTGAATAGAAAAGGCAGGAGAGTGGTCATGTACTGTTTTCTCTCAGTTGGCAAGCTGCGCACACAATCGCAGTGTTGTACAGCTTGTTTCATCACCTTTGCGAAGTTGCCGCTCTCTCCGGCTCCCAGAGACGAAGAAGCTGCTTCTTCGCGCAAAGACGATTCTGCCGCTCACAGTGCTCTGCGGTGTGCGGCTTCTGCCGAAAGAGGCCCGGGAGCAGTGCTTAGCTCTGCAGAGCACCGTACCTTCGTCTTTAGCCTCTCTTCTCGTCTACATCTTAACAAAAAGCATATCCACTCTGTCTGGCAAGGAGAAACTGTGCCAGCACAGAAAACATCTCCCATCGTGTTCTAGAGGCTGCACGGAGGTCTGCCGAGTGTTTTGCAAGAAGAGAAAGAAAGTTGTCCAAAACAGCTTGCAATCGAATGTTCATGTGAATAGAAAAGGCAGGAGAGTGGTCAGGTACTGTTTTCTCTCACTTGGCAAGCTGCGCACACAATCGCAGTGTTGTACAGCTTGTTTCATCACCTTTGCCAAGTTGCCGCTCTCTCCGGCTCCCGGAGACGAAGAAGCTGCTTCTTCGCGCAAAGACGATTCTGCCGCTCACAGTGCTCTGCGGTGTGCGCCTTCTGCCGAAAGAGGCCCGGGAGCGGTGCTTAGCTCTGCAGAGCACCGTACCTTCGTCTTTAGCCTCTCTTCTCGTCTACATCTTAGCAAAAAGCTTTTCCACTCTGTCTGGCAAGGAGAAACTGTGCCAGCACAAAAAACATCTCCCATCGTGTTCTAGAGGCTGCACGGAGGTCTGCCGAGTGTTTTGCAAGAAGAGAAAGAAAGTTGTCCAAAACAGCTTGCAATCGAATGTTCATGTGAATAGAAAAGGCAGGAGAGTGGTCAGGTACTGTTTTCTCTCAGGTGGCAAGCTGCGCACACAATCGCAGTGTTGTACAGCTTGTTTCATCACCTTTGCCAAGTTGCCGCTCTCTCGGCTCCCGGAGACGAAGAAGCTGCTTCTTCGCGCAAAGACGATTCTGCCGCTCACAGTGCTCTGCGGTGTGTGTCAACTGCCGAAAGAGGCCCCGGAACACTGCTTAGCTCTGCAGAGCACCGTACCTTCGTCTTTACCCTCTCTTCTCGTTTACATCTTAGCAAAAAACTTTTCCACTGTGTCTGGCAAGGAGAAACTGTGCCAGCACAGAAAACATCTCCCATCGTGTTCTAGAGGCTGCACGGAGGTCTGCCGAGTGTTTTGCAAGAAGAGAAAGAAAGCTGTCCAAAACAGCTTGCAATCGAATGTTCATGTGAATAGAAAAGGCAGGAGAGTGGTCAGGTACTGTTTTCTCTCACTTGGCAAGCTGCGCACACAATCGCAGTGTTGTACAGCTTGTGTCATCACCTTTGCGAAGCTGCCGCTCTCTCCGGCTCCCGGAGACGAAGAAGTTGCTTCTTCGCGCAAAGACGATTCTGCCGCTCACAGTGCTCTGCGGTGTGCGGCTTCTGCCGAAAGAGATCCGGGAGCTGTGCTTTGCTCTGCAGAGCACCGTACCTTCGTCTTTAGCCTCTCTTCTCGTTTACATCTTAGCAAAAAACTTTTCCACTCTGTCTGGCAAGGAGAAACTGTGCCAGCACAGAAAACATCTCCCATCGTGTTCTAGAGGCTGCACGGAGGTCTGCCGAGTGTTTTGCAAGAAGAGAAAGAAAGTTGTCCAAAACAGCTTGCAATCGAATGTTCATGTGAATAGAAAAGGCAGGAGAGTGGTCAGGTACTGTTTTCTCTCAGTTGGCAAGCTGCGCACACAATCGCAGTGTTGTACAGCTTGTTTCATCACCTTTGCCAAGTTGCCGCTCTCTCCGGCTCCCAGAGACGAAGAAGCTGCTTCTTCGCGCAAAGACGATTCTGCCGCTCACAGTGATCTGCAGTGTGCGGCTTCTGCCGAAAGAGGTCCGGGAGCGGTGCTTAGCTCTGCAGAGCACCGTACCTTCGTCTTCAGCCTCTCTTCTCGTCTACATCTTAGCAAAAAGCTTTTCCACTCTGTCTGGCAAGGAGAAACTGTGCCAGCACAAAAAACATCTCCCATCGTCTTCTAGAAGCTGCACGGAGGTCTGCCGAGTGTTTTGCTGGAAGAGAAAGAAAGTTGTCCAAAACAGCTTGCAATCGAATGTTCATGTGAATAGAAAAGGCAGGAGAGTGGTCAGGTATTGTTTTCTCTCAGGTGGCAAGCTGCGCACACAATCGCAGTGTTGTACAGCTTGTTTCATCACCTTTGCGAAGTTGCCGCTCTCTCCGGCTCCCAGAGACGAAGAAGCTGCTTCTTCGCGCAAAGACGATTCTGCCGCTCACAGTGCTCTGCGGTGTGCGCCTTCTGCCGAAAGAGGCCCGGGAGCAGTGCTTAGCTCTGCAGAGCACCGTACCTTCGTCTTTAGCCTCTCTTCTCGTCTACATCTTAGCAAAAAGCTTTTCCACTCTGTCTGGCAAGGAGAAACTGTGCCAGCACAGAAAACATCTCCCATCGTGTTCTAGAAGCTGCACGGAGGTCTGCCGAGTGTTTTGCAAGAAGAGAAAGAAAGTTGTCCAAAACAGCTTGCAATCGAATGTTCATGTGAATAGAAAAGGCAGGAGAGTGGTCAGGTACTGTTTTCTCTCAGTTGGCAAGCTGCGCACACAATCGCAGTGTTGTACAGCTTGTTTCATCACCTTTGCGAAGTTGCCGCTCTCTCCGGCTCCCGGAGACGAAGAAGCTGCTTCTTCGCGCAAAGACGATTCTGCCGCTCACAGTGCTCTGCGGGGTGCGCCTTCTGCCGAAAGAGGCCCGGGAGCGGTGCTTAGCTCTGCAGAGCACCGTACCTTCGTCTTTAGCCTCTCTTCTCGTCTACATCTTAGCAAAAAGCTTTTCCACTCTGTCTGGCAAGGAGAAACTGTGCCAGCACAGAAAACATCTCCCAACGTGTTCTAGAGGCTGCACGGGGGTCTGCCGAGTGTTTTGCAAGAAGAGAAAGAAAGTTGTCCAAAACAGCTTGCAATCGAATGTTCATGTGAATAGAAAAGGCAGGAGAGTGGTCAGGTACTGTTTTCTCTCAGTTGGCAAGCTGCGCACACAATCGCAGTGTTGTACAGCTTGTTTCATCACCTTTGCGAAGTTGCCACTCTCTCCGGCTCCCGGTGACGAAGAAGCTGCTTCTTCGCGCAAAGACGATTCTGCCGCTCACAGTGCTCTGCGGTGTGTGTCTTCTGCCGAAAGAGGCCCGAGAGCTGTGCTTAGCTCTGCAGAGCACCGTACCTTCGTTTTTAGCCTCTCTTCTCATCTAAATCTTAGCAAAAAGCTTTTCCACTCTGTCTGGCAAGGAGAAACTGTGCCAGCACAAAAAACATCTCCCATCGTGTTCTAGAGGCTGCACGGAGGTCTGCCGAGTGTTTTGCAAGAAGAGAAAGAAAGTTGTCCAAAACAGCTTGCAATCGAATGTTCATGTGAATAGAAAAGGCAGGAGAGTGGTCAGGTACTGATTTCTCTCACTTGGCAAGCTGCGCACACAATCGCAGTGTTGTACAGCTTGTTTCATCACCTTTGCCAAGTTGCCGCTCTCTCCGGCTCCCGGAGACGAAGAAGCTGCTTCTTCGCGCAAAGACGATTCTGCCGCTCACAGTGCTCTGCGGTGTGCGGCTTCTGCCGAAAGAGGCCCGGGAGCGGTGCTTAGCTCTGCAGAGCACCGTACCTTCGTCTTTAGCCTCTCTTCTCGTCTACATCTTAGCAAAAAGCTTTTCCACTCTGTCTGGCAAGGAGAAACTGTGCCAGCACAGAAAACATCTCCCATCGTGTTCTAGAGGCTGCACGGAGGTCTGCCGAGTGTTTTGCAAGAAGAGAAAGAAAGCTGTCCAAAACAGCTTGCAATCGAAGGTTCATGTGAATAGAAAAGGCAGGAGAGTGGTCAGGTACTGTTTTCTCTCAGTTGGCAAGCTGCGCACACAATCGCAGTGTTGTACAGCTTGTTTCATCACCTTTGCCAAGTTGCCGCTCTCCGGCTACCGGAGACGAAGAAGCTGCTTCTTCGCGCAAAGACGGTTCTCCTGCTCACAGTGCTCTGCGGTGTGCGGCTTCTGCCGAAAGAGGCCCTGGAGCGGTGCTTAGCTCTGCAGAGCACCGTACCTTCGTCTTTAGCCTCTCTTCTCGTCTACATCTTAACAAAAAGCATATCCACTCTGTCTGGCAAGGAGAAACTGTGCCAGCACAGAAAATATCCCCCATCGTGTTCTAGAAGCTGCACGGAGGTCTGCCGAGTGTTTTGCAAGAAGTGAAAGAAAGTTGTCCAAAACAGCTTGCAATTGAATGTTCATGTGAATAGAAAAGGCAGGAGAGTGGTCAGGTACTGTTTTCTCTCAGTTGGCAAGCTGCGCACACAATCGCAGTGTTGTACAGCTTGTTTCATCACCTTTGCCAAGTTGCCGCTCTCTCCGGCTCCCGGAGACCAAGAAGCTGCTTCTTCGCGCAAAGACGATTCTGCCGCTCACAGTGCTCAGCGGTGTGTGTCTGTTGCCGCGCCTGAGTGGGTCGCTGCTGGTGAGAGAGAGACGGTGAATCTTGTTGCTTGATCAGAAGGCTGGATTTATTGATATATGATATAAAATACATTATGACTATACTAAATAGAATAAAGAGAGAAGTTGCAGATGCTTGCTAAGCTAAGAATAGAAAAGAAAGAATCCAAAACAAAGTTGTGCCCAGGGACTCGGTCCCCTGGCTTGCTCTTGTGATTGGCCCTCAATTATAAACATACAAACATGAGCCAATCAAGGTGTCCCTGTTACATTCCACAGCAGCTGATAACAATTGTTTACATTCATCTTCTGGGGCCTCTGGCCTCCCAGAAAATGCAGAAATCTGAAAGAAAGGATTTCTGTGAAAAAATGTCTGCGACATCTCACCTTTCTAAATTGTATAAAATAAAAAAAATGCTGATGTGGAATGAACAGGACATTTCTTCACCTGTAAAATATACAATACTAACAAATCACTAAAAACAATCCTACAATCTAAGAAAATGCAAAAAACAATGCAAAGAGAATTCAAGTCCATGCAGCTGAGTTTCAGGAACAGTCCATCAGCTGAAGTTGTTTCTTTTGGACATCTGAGAGTCCTTTTCGGTCCTGAAAACAAACTTGCTGCAAAAGGAATCCTATCAATAGTTATCAAAAAACCATTGACAGTCATAACACAATTTTAAACAGTTTGTGGAATGTCCTTTCTGGCCCTTCAATGCTTCAGAGCTGCTGCCCGCTATTTTCAATCTTTTTTATTTAATTTAAATTTTTTTTTTTTTTTTTTTTTTTTTTTTTTTTTTTTTTTTTTTTTTGATTGAAGAGCAAAAGAGCAGAAGCCGAGCAGAGCAGTGCCAGAGAAGGAAAGGCCCTGGGGGCCCTGGCCCATGCTGGACCAGGAACCCCAAAACTGGCTCACAAAGGGGGACCAGGGCCTGTCGGATAGACCACAACCCCCAGAAACATCAGGAGGCCAAATGCTGGCCCTGGCCCAGAAACTTTCTCAGCCCAATGGCCCAGGCCAAACCCATGACAGAGGCTCTGCATTCCCGCAGGCCTGAACCCTGCTGCCAGCACAATGGCAGCACGGGTAGTGAGACGCTTCCTTTCCCCAAAACCACTGAGGCATGCCAGCAGTGAGGAAATAGAAGCCTTCCCCAGCAATCCCATCTGGGGTCTGGAGATGTTTGTTTCCCACAGCAAACCAGCTATGGTCTCCTCCAGCTGTGCCATCTTCCCCTGCACTGCATCGGGTTTGTCTCTCATCTGCCCCGTGGCATCACCATCCCCATCCCCTTCGGGCTGGGGATCAGAGGCAGGGCTCTCGGGATGCACCTGCCCCCCCATGCCACTAGGACGCAGGAGAGGCGGCAGCCTCCATGGGACAGCAACCAAAACACCACCCCCCAAACCACCGAGCTTGAAAGCCGGCAGCCGGGCTGCCGCAAGAGTCAGCTGGCGGGCAGCCCCCGCTCCACCGAAGGAGAGACCCCCGGCCGGGGCAGCTGCTGGGGCAGCCGGTCCGGGACGGTCCGGGCTCGAACCAGCCGCCGGTGCCATGGCAGTCTCTGACGCCGACACGGAGGACAGAGCCTCCGACAACACCAGAGCCGCTGGAGCGGCCAGTCCGAGCGGCGAGGGGGGGGCCGGAACTGGGGAGGGAACCGCGCTGAGAGTGGGATCAGCCGCGGGCTGCTCGGAGGGTCCCGCAGGTTCAGCGCCGTTTTCAGCCCCATCCTGAACAGGAACTGTCTCGCCTTGAGGCGGCGGGGATGCGCGGGAACACGCTGTTGCTGCGTCCCTTGGCTCTGAAAGCGGCGGCAGGCACGGCACAGGCAGCAGCGGAGCCGGGAGAAGCGGCGGAGCATCGCTGTTGCTTAGCAACAGCTCAAGCACAGGAAGTGCTGTCTCTTCTGCCTTCTCCGACGCTGAGCCGGAAGCTGGAGACGCATCCTCGTCGTTGCCTAGCAACAGCTCAGGGGGCGGGGAGGCCGGTGAAACTGCGGGCGGAACAGCCTGGAGAGGCGGAGACGGGATCTCCTGGAGTGACAGCTCTGGCAGGACCGGAGAAACATCAGAGACCGGTGCCGCCCCCATGTCTGAAGGCGGAGTCTGAGAGGCCGGCGCTGGCTTGAGCGGCCACTCCCATCCCCCCGGAGAGAGAGAAGGGGGGGAAGGAGAAAACTCCATCTGAGCATGCTCCGGAGCAAGAGTGAAAAAAACTTCTTCGCCCAGCGAAGTTTCAGCCCCCCCCGCCGCGAAGCAGGGCGGGGGGAAAAGCCCAAAGTCATCACCCACCGGGTCTTCTGCCAAGGAGGGGGGAAACGGTGCCTGGCCATAACAATTAGAAATCCATTGGAAACAAGCTGTTCTGCGTTTCAGAAGTGGGAAAAGCTGTATAAATGCTGGGTAGATAGAAGGCAGGACACGTCCCTGGCTCCAGACGAACTGGAAAATGGAGTCCATGCACTCCCAGACAAAAGCATCTAAAGCGTACAGGACATCAGTAAAGAACCCAAAAAGCTTTGCCCATCTAAAAAATTTATAGAGATCTGTTTCTGACAAAAAGCAACCATCTTCTCTAGACCAATGGTTCCAGAGGGCTATAAGTTTCTCCTCTGAAGGGGAGAATTGAATCTCTTCTGGCAAGGCATGTGTCTGCCATACAAACAGCCACAAGCTACGAAGGGCTGGTTCATCAGGGATAGAAAAGCCCACAGTACCTTTTGAAAGAGTCCAGCTTGCTCTGGCCAGCTCCACAGGTCTGCTGCTCTTTTCCATCATCTTTCCTGAAGGTTTTCCAGAAGAAGGTTCTCTTTGTGGTCACTTCAAAGCAACCATCAAATGCTACACATACAGGATTTTTACCCAGTGCAGCAATTTTGCTCCTCTGGTCTTATCAAATTAATTTTTGCTCTGACGCGAGGGGTCACCAGATGTTACAGCGCCTGAGTGGGTCGCTGCTGGTGAGAGAGAGACGGTGAATCTTGTTGCTTGATCAGAAGGCTGGATTTATTGATATATGATATAAAATACATTATGACTATACTAAATAGAATAAAGAGAGAAGTTGCAGATGCTTGCTAAGCTAAGAATAGAAAAGAAAGAATCCAAAACAAAGTTGTGCCCAGGGACTCGGTCCCCTGGCTTGCTCTTGTGATTGGCCCTCAATTATAAACATACAAACATGAGCCAATCAAGGTGTCCCTGTTACATTCCACAGCAGCTGATAACAATTGTTTACATTCATCTTCTGGGGCCTCTGGCCTCCCAGAAAATGCAGAAATCTGAAAGAAAGGATTTCTGTGAAAAAATGTCTGCGACATGTGTCTTCTGCCGAAAGAGGCCCGGGAGCTGTGCTTAGTGCTGCAGAGCACCGTACCTTCGTCTTTAGCCTCTCTTCTCGTCTACATCTTAGCAAAAAGCTTTTCCTCTCTGTCTGGCATGGAGAAACTGTGCCAGCACAGAAAACATCTCCCATCGTGTTCTAGAGGCTGCACGGAGGTCTGCCGAGTGTTTTGCAAGAAGAGAAAGAAAGTTGTCCAAAACAGCTCGCAATCGACTGTTCATGTGAATAGAAAAGGCAGGAGAGTGGTCAGGTACTGTTTTCTCTCACTTGGCAAGCTGCGCACACAATCGCAGTGTTGTACAGCTTGTTTCATCACCTTTGCCAAGTTGCCGCTCTCTCCGGCTCCCAGAGACGAAGAAGCTGCTTCTTCGCGCAAAGACGATTCTGCCGCTCACAGTGCTCTGCGGTGTGCGCCTTCTGCCGAAAGAGGCCCGGGAGCAGTGCTTAGCTCTACAGAGCACCGTACCTTCGTCTTTAGCCTCTCTTCTCGTCTACATCTTAGCAAAAAGCTTTTCCACTCTGTCTGCCAAGGAGAAACTGTGCCAGCACAGAAAACATCTCCCATCGTGTTCTAGAGGCTGCACGGAGGTCTGCCGAGTGTTTTGCAAGAAGAGAAAGAAAGCTGTCCAAAACAGCTTGCAATCGAAGGTTCATGTGAATAGAAAAGGCAGGAGAGTGGTCAGGTACTGTTTTCTCTCAGTTGGCAAGCTGCGCACACAATCGCAGTGTTGTACAGCTTGTTTCATCACCTTTGCCAAGTTGCCGCTCTCCGGCTACCGGAGACGAAGAAGCTGCTTCTTCGCGCAAAGACGGTTCTCCTGCTCACAGTGCTCTGCGGTGTGCGGCTTCTGCCGAAAGAGGCCCTGGAGCGGTGCTTAGCTCTGCAGAGCACCGTACCTTCGTCTTTAGCCTCTCTTCTCGTCTACATCTTAACAAAAAGCATATCCACTCTGTCTGGCAAGGAGAAACTGTGCCAGCACAGAAAATATCCCCCATCGTGTTCTAGAAGCTGCACGGAGGTCTGCCGAGTGTTTTGCAAGAAGTGAAAGCAAGTTGTCCAAAACAGCTTCCAATCGAATGTTCATGTGAATAGAAAAGGCAGGAGAGTGGTCAGGTACTGTTTTCTCTCACTTGGCAAGCTGCGCACACAATCGCAGTGTTGTACAGCTTGTTTCATCACCTTTGCCAAGTTGCCGCTCTCTCCGGCTCCCAGAGACGAAGAAGCTGCTTCTTCGCGCAAAGACGATTCTGCCGCTCACAGTGCTCTGCGGTGTGCGCCTTCTGCCGAAAGAGGCCCGGGAGCAGTGCTTAGCTCTACAGAGCACCGTACCTTCGTCTTTAGCCTCTCTTCTCGTCTACATCTTAGCAAAAAGCTTTTCCACTCTGTCTGCCAAGGAGAAACTGTGCCAGCACAGAAAACATCTCCCATCGTGTTCTAGAGGCTGCACGGAGGTCTGCCGAGTGTTTTGCAAGAAGAGAAAGAAAGCTGTCCAAAACAGCTTGCAATCGAAGGTTCATGTGAATAGAAAAGGCAGGAGAGTGGTCAGGTACTGTTTTCTCTCAGTTGGCAAGCTGCGCACACAATCGCAGTGTTGTACAGCTTGTTTCATCACCTTTGCCAAGTTGCCGCTCTCCGGCTACCGGAGACGAAGAAGCTGCTTCTTCGCGCAAAGACGGTTCTCCTGCTCACAGTGCTCTGCGGTGTGCGGCTTCTGCCGAAAGAGGCCCTGGAGCGGTGCTTAGCTCTGCAGAGCACCGTACCTTCGTCTTTAGCCTCTCTTCTCGTCTACATCTTAACAAAAAGCATATCCACTCTGTCTGGCAAGGAGAAACTGTGCCAGCACAGAAAATATCCCCCATCGTGTTCTAGAAGCTGCACGGAGGTCTGCCGAGTGTTTTGCAAGAAGTGAAAGCAAGTTGTCCAAAACAGCTTCCAATCGAATGTTCATGTGAATAGAAAAGGCAGGAGAGTGGTCAGGTACTGTTTTCTCTCAGTTGGCAAGCTGCGCACACAATCGCAGTGTTGTACAGCTTGTTTCATCACCTTTGCCAAGTTGCCGCTCTCTCCGGCTCCCGGAGACGAAGAAGTTGCTTCTTCGCGCAAAGACGATTCTGCCGCTCACAGTGCTCTGCGGTGTGCGGCTTCTGCCGAAAGAGGTCCGGGAGCGGTGCTTAGCTCTGCAGAGCACCGTACCTTCGTCTTAAGCCTCTCTTCTCGTCTACATCTTAGCAAAAAGCTTTTCCACTCTGTCTGGCAAGGAGAAACTGTGCCAGCACAAAAAACATCTCCCATCGTGTTCTAGAGGCTGCACGGAGGTCTGCCGAGTGTTTTGCAAAAAGAGAAAGAAAGTTGTCCAAAACAGCTTGCAATCGAATGTTCATGTGAATAGAAAAAGCAGGAGAGTGGTCAGGTACTGTTTTCTCTCAGTTGGCAAGCTGCGCACACAATCGCAGTGTTGTACAGCTTTTTTCATCACCTTTGCGAAGTTGCCGCTCTCTCCGGCTCCCGGAGACGAAGAAGCTGCTTCTTCGCGCAAAGACGATTCTGTCCCTCACAGTGCTCTGCGGTGTGTGTCTTCTGCCGAAAGAGGCCCGGGAGCGGTGCTTAGCTCTGCAGAGCACCGTACCTTCGTCTTTAGCCTCTCTTCTCGTCTACATCTTAGCAAAAAGCTTTTCCACTCTGTCTGGCAAGGAGAAACTGTGCCAGCACAGAAAACATCTCCCATCGTGTTCTAGAGGCTGCACGGAGGTCTGCCGAGTGTTTTGCAAGAAGAGAAAGAAAGTTATCCAAAACAGCTTGCAATCGAATGTTCATGTGATTAGAAAAGGCAGGAGAGTGGTCAGGTACTGTTTTCTCTCACTTGGCAAGCTGCGCACACAATCGCAGTGTTGTACAGCTTGTTTCATCACCTTTGCCAAGTTGCCGCTCTCTCCGGCTCCCGGAGACGAAGAAGCTGCTTCTTCGCGCAAAGACGATTCTGCCGCTCACAGTGCTCTGCGGTGTGTGTCTTCTGCCGAAAGAGGTCCGGGAGCTGTGCTTAGCTCTGCAGAGCACCGTACCTTCGTCTTTAGCCTCTCTTCTCGTCTACATCTTAGCAAAAAGCTTTTCCACTCTGTCTGCCAAGGAGAAACTGTGCCAGCACAGAAAACATCTCCCATCGTGTTCTAGAGGCTGCACGGAGGTCTGCCGAGTGTTTTGCAAGAAGAGAAAGAAAGTTGTCCAAAACAGCTTCCAATCGAATGTTCATGTGAATAGAAAAGGCAGGAGAGTGGTCAGGTACTGTTTTCTCTCAGTTGGCAAGCTGCGCACACAATCGCAGTGTTGTACAGCTTGTTTCATCACCTTTGCCAAGTTGCCGCTCTCTCCGGCTCCCGGTGACGAAGAAGCTGCTTCTTCGCGCAAAGACGATTCTGCCCCTCACAGTGCTCTGCGGTGTGTGTCTTCTGCCGAAAGAGGCCCGGGAGCGGTGCTTAGCTCTGCAGAGCACCGTACCTTCGTCTTTAGCCTCTCTTCTCGTCTACATCTTAGCAAAAAGCTTTTCCACTCTGTCTGGCAAGGAGAAACTGTGCCAGCACAGAAAACATCTCCCATCGTGTTCTAGAGGCTGCACGGAGGTCTGCCGAGTGTTTTGCAAGAAGAGAAAGAAAGTTGTCCAAAACAGCTTGCAATCGAATGTTCATGTGAATAGAAAAGGCAGGAGAGTGGTCAGGTACTGTTTTCTCTCACTTGGCCAGCTGCGCACACAATCGCAGTGTTGTACAGCTTGTTTCATCACCTTTGCCAAGTTGCCGCTCTCTCCGGCTCCCAGAGACGAAGAAGCTGCTTCTTCGCGCAAAGACGATTCTGCCGCTCACAGTGCTCTGCGGTGTGCGGCTTCTGCCGAAAGAGGCCCGGGAGCGGTGCTTAGCTCTGCAGAGCACCGTACCTTCGTCTTTAGCCTCTCTTCTCGTCTACATCTTAGCAAAAAGCTTTTCCACTCTGTCTGGCAAGGAGAAACTGTGCCAGCACAAAAAACATCTCCCATCGTGTTCTAGAGGCTGCACGGAGGTCTGCCGAGTGTTTTGCAAGAAGAGAAAGAAAGTTGTCCAAAACAGCTTGCAATCGAATGTTCATGTGAATAGAAAAGGCAGGAGAGTGGTCAGGTACTGTTTTCTCTCAGTTGGCAAGCTGCGCACACAATCGCAGTGTTGTACAGCTTGTTTCATCACCTTTGCGAAGTTGCCGCTCTCTCCGGCTCCCGGAGACCAAGAAGCTGCTTCTTCGCGCAAAGACGATTCTGCCGCTCACAGTGCTCTGCGGTGTGCGCCTTCTGCCGAAAGAGGTCCGGGAGCGGTGCTTAGCTCTGCAGAGCACCGTACCTTCGTCTTTAGCGTCTCTTCTCGTCTACATCTTAGCAAAAAGCTTTTCCTCTCTGTCTGGCAAGGAGAAACTCTGCCAGCACAGAAAACATCTCCCATCGTGTTCTAGAAGCTGCACGGAGGTCTGCCGAGTGTTTTGCAAGAAGAGAAAGAAAGTTGTCCAAAACAGCTTCCAATCGAATGTTCATGAGATTAGAAAAGGCAGGAGAGTGGTCAGGTACTGTTTTCTCTCAGTTGGCAAGCTGCGCACACAATCGCAGTGTTGTACAATTTGTTTCATCACCTTTGCCAAGTTGGCAAGCTTGGCAAGCTGCGCACACAATCGCAGTGTTGTACAGCTTGTTTCTTCACCTTTGCCAAGTTGCCGCTCTCTCCGGCTCCCGGGGACCAAGAAGCTGCTTCTTCGCGCAAAGACGATTCTGCCGCTCACAGTGCTCTGCGGTGTTTGTCTTCTTCCGAAAGAGGTCCGGGAGCTGTGCTTAGCTCTGCAGAGCACCGTATCTTCGTCTTTAGCCTCCCTTCTCGTCTACATCTTAGCAAAAAGCTTTTCCAGTCTGTCTGGCAAGGAGAAACTGTGCCAGCACAGAAAACATCTCCCATAGTGTTCTAGAGGCTGCACAGAGGTTTGCCGAGTGTTTTGCAAGAAGAGAAAGAAAGTTGTCCAAAACAGCTTCCAATCAAATGTTCATGTGAATAGAAAAGGCAGGAGAGTGGTCAGGTACTGATTTCTCTCAGTTGGCAAGCTGCGCACACAATCGCAGTGTTGTAAAGCTTTTTTCCTCACCTTTGCGAAGTTGCCGCTCTCTCCGGCTCCCGGAGACCAAGAAGCTGCTTCTTCGCGCAAATACGATTCTGCCGCTCACAGTGCTCTGCGGTGTGCGTCTTCTGCCGAAAGAGGCCCGGGAGCTGTGCTTAGCGCTGCAGAGCACCGTACCTTCGTCTTTAGCCTCTCTTCTCGTCTACATCTTAGCAAAAAGCTTTTCCTCTCTGTCTGGCATGGAGAAACTGTGCCAGCACAGAAAACATCTCCCATCGTGTTCTAGAGGCTGCACGGAGGTCTGCCGAGTGTTTTGCAAGAAGAGAAAGAAAGTTGTCCAAAACAGCTTCCAATCGAATGTTCATGTGAATAGAAAAGGCAGGAGAGTGGTCAGGTACTGTTTTCTCTCAGTTGGCAAGCTGCGCACACAATCGCAGTGTTGTACAATTTGTTTCATCACCTTTGCCAAGTTGGCAAGCTTGGCAAGCTGCACACACAATCGCAGTGTTGTACAGCTTGTTTCTTCACCTTTGCCAAGTTGCCGCTCTCTCCGGCTCCCGGGGACCAAGAAGCTGCTTCTTCGCGCAAAGACGATTCTGCCGCTCACAGTGCTCTGCGGTGTTTGTCTTCTTCCGAAAGAGGTCCGGGAGCTGTGCTTAGCTCTGCAGAGCACCGTATCTTCGTCTTTAGCCTCCCTTCTCGTCTACATCTTAGCAAAAAGCTTTTCCAGTCTGTCTGGCAAGGAGAAACTGCGCCAGCACAAAAAACATCTCCCATAGTGTTCTAGAGGCTGCACGGAGGTTTGCCGAGTGTTTTGCAAGAAGAGAAAGAAAGTTGTCCAAAACAGCTTCCAATCAAATGTTCATGTGAATAGAAAAGGCAGGAGAGTGGTCAGGTACTGTTTTCTCTCAGTTGGCAAGCTGCGCACACAATCGCAGTGTTGTAAAGCTTTTTTCCTCACCTTTGCGAAGTTGCCGCTCTCTCCGGCTCCCGGAGACGAAGAAGCTGCTTCTTCGCGCAAATACGATTCTGCCGCTCACAGTGCTCTGCGGTGTGCGTCTTCTGCCGAAAGAGGCCCGGGAGCTGTGCTTAGCGCTGCAGAGCACCGTACCTTCGTCTTTAGCCTCTCTTCTCGTCTACATCTTAGCAAAAAGCTTTTCCTCTCTGTCTGGCATGGAGAAACTGTGCCAGCACAGAAAACATCTCCCATCGTGTTCTAGAGGCTGCACGGAGGTCTGCCGAGTGTTTTGCAAGAAGAGAAAGAAAGTTGTCCAAAACAGCTTCCAATCGAATGTTCATGTGAATAGAAAAGGCAGGAGAGTGGTCAGGTACTGTTTTCTCTCAGTTGGCAAGCTGCGCACACAATCGCAGTGTTGTACAGCTTGTTTCATCACCTTTGCCAAGTTGCCGCTCTCTCCGGCTCCCGGAGACCAAGAAGCTGCTTCTTCGCGCAAAGACGATTCTGCCGCTCACAGTGCTCTTCAGTGTGTGTCGTCTGCCGAAAGAGGCCCGGGAGCGGTGCTTAGCTCTGCAGAGCACCGTACCTTCGTCTTTAGCCTCTCTTCTCGTCTACATCTTAGCAAAAAGCTTTTCCACTCTGTCTGCCAAGGAGAAACTGTGCCAGCACAGAAAACATCTCCCATCGTGTTCTAGAGGCTGCACGGAGGTCTGCCGAGTGTTTTGCAAGAAGAGAAAGAAAGTTGTCCAAAACAGCTTCCAATCGAATGTTCATGTGAATAGAAAAGGCAGGAGAGTGGTCAGGTACTGTTTTCTCTCACTTGGCAAGCTGCGCACACAATCGCAGTGTTGTACAGCTTGTTTCATCACCTTTGCCAAGTTGCCGCTCTCTCCGGCTCCCAGAGACGAAGAAGCTGCTTCTTCGCGCAAAGACGATTCTGCCGCTCACAGTGCTCTGCGGTGTGCGCCTTCTGCCGAAAGAGGCCCGGGAGCAGTGCTTAGCTCTACAGAGCACCGTACCTTCGTCTTTAGCGTCTCTTCTCGTCTACATCTTAGCAAAAAGCTTTTCCACTCTGTCTGGCAAGGAGAAACTGTGCCAGCACAGAAAACATCTCCCATCGTGTTCTAGAGGCTGCACGGAGGTCTGCCGAGTGTTTTGCAAGAAGAGAAAGAAAGTTGTCCAAAACAGCTTGCAATCGAAGGTTCATGTGAATAGAAAAGGCAGGAGAGTGGTCAGGTACTGTTTTCTCTCAGTTGGCAAGCTGCGCACACAATCGCAGTGTTGTACAGCTTGTTTCATCACCTTTGCCAAGTTGCCGCTCTCCGGCTACCGGAGACGAAGAAGCTGCTTCTTCGCGCAAAGACGGTTCTCCTGCTCACAGTGCTCTGCGGTGTGCGCCTTCTGCCGAAAGAGGCCCAGGAGCGGTGCTTAGCTCTGCAGAGCACCGTACCTTCGTCTTTAGCCTCTCTTCTCGTCTACATCTTAACAAAAAGCATATCCACTCTGTCTGGCAAGGAGAAACTGTGCCAGCACAGAAAATATCCCCCATCGTGTTCTAGAGGCTGCACGGAGGTCTGCCGAGTGTTTTGCAAGAAGTGAAAGCAAGTTGTCCAAAACAGCTTGCAATCGAATGTTCATGTGAATAGAAAAGGCAGGAGAGTGGTCAGGTACTGATTTCTCTCACTTGGCAAGCTGCGCACACAATCGCAGTGTTGTACAGCTTGTTTCATCACCTTTGCCAAGTTGCCGCTCTCTCCGGCTCCCGGAGACGAAGAAGCTGCTTCTTCGCGCAAAGACGATTCTGCCGCTCACAGTGCTCTGCGGTGTGTGTCTTCTGCCGAAAGAGGCCCGGGAGCTGTGCTTAGCGCTGCAGAGCACCGTACCTTCATCTTTAGCCTCTCTTCTCGTCTACATCTTAGCAAAAAGCTTTTCCTCTCTGTCTGGCATGGAGAAACTGTGCCAGCACAGAAAACATCTCCCATCGTGTTCTAGAGGCTGCACGGAGGTCTGCCGAGTGTTTTGCAAGAAGAGAAAGAAAGTTGTCCAAAACAGCTTGCAATCAAATGTTCATGTGAATAGAAAAGGCAGGAGAGTGGTCAGGTACTGTTTTCTCTCAGTTGGCAAGCTGCGCACACAATCGCAGTGTTGTACAGCTTGTTTCATCACCTTTGCCAAGTTGCCGCTCTCTCCGGCTCCCGGAGACCAAGAAGCTGCTTCTTCGCGCAAAGACGATTCTGCCGCTCACAGTGCTCTGCGGTGTGCGTCTTCTGCCGAAAGAGGCCCGGGAGCGGTGCTTAGCTCTGCAGAGCACCGTACCTTCGTCTTTAGCCTCTCTTCTCGTCTACATCTTAGCAAAAAGCTTTTCCACTTTGTCTGCCAAGGAGAAACTGTGCCAGCACAAAAAACATCTCCCATCGTGTTCTAGAGGCTGCACGGAGGTCTGCCGAGTGTTTTGCAAGAAGAGAAAGAAAGTTGTCCAAAACAGCTTCCAATCGAATGTTCATGTGAATAGAAAAGGCAGGAGAGTGGTCAGGTACTGTTTTCTCTCAGTTGGCAAGCTGCGCACACAATCGCAGTGTTGTACAGCTTGTTTCATCACCTTTGCGAAGTTGCCGCTCTCTCCGGCTCCCAGAGACGAAGAAGCTGCTTCTTCGCGTAAAGACGATTCTGCCGCTCACAGTGCTCTGCGGTGTGCGCCTTCTGCCGAAAGAGGCCCGGGAGCGGTGCTTAGCTCTGCAGAGCACCGTACCTTCGTCTTTAGCGTCTCTTCTCGTCTACATCTTAGCAAAAAGCTTTTCCACTCTGTCTGGCAAGGAGAAACTGTGCCAGCACAAAAAATATCTCCCATCGTGTTCTAGAGGCTGCACGGAGGTCTGCCGAGTGTTTTACAAGAAGAGAAAGAAAGTTGTCCAAAATAGCTTGCAATCGAATGTTCATGTGAATAGAAAAGGCAGGAGAGTGGTCAGGTACTGTTTTCTCTCAGTTGGCAAGCTGCGCACACAATCGCAGTGTTGTACAGCTTGTTTCATCACCTTTGCCAAGTTGCCGCTATCTCCGGCTCCCGGAGACCAAGAAGCTGCTTCTTCGCGCAAAGACGATTCTGCCGCTCACAGTGCTCTTCAGTGTGTGTCGTCTGCCGAAAGAGGCCCCGGAGTGGTGCTTAGCTCTGCAGAGCACCGTACCTTCGTCTTTAGCCTCTCTTCTCGTCTACATCTTAGCAAAAAGCTTTTCCACTCTGTCTGGCAAGGAGAAACTGTGCCAGCACAAAAAACATCTCCCATCGTGTTCTAGAGGCTGCACGGAGGTCTGCCGAGTGTTTTGCAAGAAGAGAAAGAAAGTTGTCCAAAACAGCTTCCAATCGAATGTTCATGTGAATAGAAAAGACAGGAGAGTGGTCAGGTACTGTTTTCTCTCACTTGGCAAGCTGCGCACACAATCGCAGTGTTGTACAGCTTGTTTCATCACCTTTGCCAAGTTGCCGCTCTCTCCGGCTCCCGGAGACCAAGAAGCTGCTTCTTCGCGCAAAGACGATTCTGCCGCTCACAGTGCTCTGCGGTGTGCGCCTTCTGCCGAAAGAGGCCCGGGAGCTGTGCTTAGCTCTGCAGAGCACCGTACCTTCGTCTTTAGCCTCTCTTCTCGTCTACATCTTAGCAAAAAGCTTTTCCACTCTGTCTGGCATGGAGAAACTGTGCCAGCACAGAAAACATCTCCCATCGTGTTCTAGAAGCTGCACGGAGGTCTGCCGAGTGTTTTGCAAGAAGAGAAAGAAAGTTGTCCAAAACAGCTTGCAATCGAATGTTCATGTGAATAGAAAAGGCAGGAGAGTGGTCAGGTACTGTTTTCTCTCAGGTGGCAAGCTGCGCACACAATCGCAGTGTTGTACAGCTTGTTTCATCACCTTTGCGAAGTTGCCGCTCTCTCCGGCTAGCAGAGACGAAGAAGCTGCTTCTTCGCGCAAAGACGATTCTGCCGCTCACAGTGCTCTGCGGTGTGCGCCCTCTGCCGAAAGAGGCCCGGGAGCAGTGCTTAGCTCTGCAGAGCACCGTACCTTCGTCTTTAGCCTCTCTTCTCGTCTACATCTTAGCAAAAAGCTTTTCCACTCTGTCTGGCAAGGAGAAACTGTGCCAGCACAGAAAACATCTCCCATCGTGTTCTAGAAGCTGCACGGAGGTCTGCCGAGTGTTTTGCAAGAAGAGAAAGAAAGTTGTCCAAAACAGCTTGCAATCGAATGTTCATGTGAATAGAAAAGGCAGGAGAGTGGTCAGGTACTGTTTTCTCTCACTTGGCAAGCTGCGCACACAATCGCAGTGTTGTACAGCTTGTTTCATCACCTTTGCCAAGTTGCCGCTCTCTCCGGCTCCCGGAGACGAAGAAGCTGCTTCTTCGCGCAAAGACGATTCTGCCGCTCACAGTGCTCTGCGGTGTGCGCCTTCTGCCGAAAGAGGCCCGGGAGCGGTGCTTAGCTCTGCAGAGCACCGTACCTTCGTCTTTAGCCTCTCTTCTCGTCTACATCTTAGCAAAAAGCTTTTCCAGTCTGTCTGGCAAGGAGAAACTGTGCCAGCACAGAAAACATCTCCCAACGTGTTCTAGAGGCTGCACGGGGGTCTGCCGAGTGTTTTGCAAGAAGAGAAAGAAAGTTGTCCAAAACAGCTTGCAATCGAATGTTCATGTGAATAGAAAAGGCAGGAGAGTGGTCAGGTACTGTTTTCTCTCAGTTGGCAAGCTGCGCACATAATCGCAGTGTTGTACAGCTTGTTTCATCACCTTTGCCAAGTTGCCGCTCTCTCCGGCTCCCGGTGACGAAGAAGCTGCTTCTTCGCGCAAAGACGATTCTGCCCCTCACAGTGCTCTGCGGTGTGTGTCTTCTGCCGAAAGAGGCCCGGGAGCGGTGCTTAGCTCTGCAGAGCACCGTACCTTCGTCTTTAGCCTCTCTTCTCGTCTACATCTTAGCAAAAAGCTTTTCCACTCTGTCTGGCAAGGAGAAACTGTGCCAGCACAAAAAACATCTCCCATCGTGTTCTAGAGGCTGCACGGAGGTCTGCCGAGTGTTTTGCAAGAAGAGAAAGAAAGTTGTCCAAAATAGCTTGCAATCGAATGTTCATGTGAATAGAAAGGCAGGAGAGTGGTCAGGTACTGTTTTCTCTCACTTGGCAAGCTGCGCACACAATCGCAGTGTTGTACAGCTTGTTTCATCACCTTTGCCAAGTTGCCGCTCTCTCCGGCTCCCGGAGACGAAGAAGCTGCTTCTTCGCGCAAAGACGATTCTGCCGCTCACAGTGCTCTTCAGTGTGTGTCGTCTGCCGAAAGAGGCCCGGGAGCGGTGCTTAGCTCTGCAGAGCACCGTACCTTCGTCTTTAGCCTCTCTTCTCGTCTACATCTTAGCAAAAAGCTTTTCCACTCTGTCTGCCAAGGAGAAACTGTGCCAGCACAGAAAACATCTCCCATCGTGTTCTAGAGGCTGCACGGAGGTCTGCCGAGTGTTTTGCAAGAAGAGAAAGAAAGTTGTCCAAAACAGCTTCGAATCAAATGTTCATGTGAATAGAAAAGGCAGGAGAGTGGTCAGGTACTGTTTTCTCTCACTTGGCAAGCTGCGCACACAATCGCAGTGTTGTACAGCTTGTTTCATCACCTTTGCCAAGTTGCCGCTCTCTCCGGCTCCCAGAGACGAAGAAGCTGCTTCTTCGCGCAAAGATGATTCTGCCGCTCACAGTGCTCTGCGGTGTGCGCCTTCTGCCGAAAGAGGCCCGGGAGCAGTGCTTAGCTCTACAGAGCACCGTACCTTCGTCTTTAGCCTCTCTTCTCGTCTACATCTTAGCAAAAAGCTTTTCCACTCTGTCTGCCAAGGAGAAACTGTGCCAGCACAGAAAACATCTCCCATCGTGTTCTAGAGGCTGCACGGAGGTCTGCCGAGTGTTTTGCAAGAAGAGAAAGAAAGTTGTCCAAAACAGCTTGCAATCGAAGGTTCATGTGAATAGAAAAGGCAGGAGAGTGGTCAGGTACTGTTTTCTCTCAGTTGGCAAGCTGCGCACACAATCGCAGTGTTGTACAGCTTGTTTCATCACCTTTGCCAAGTTGCCGCTCTCCGGCTACCGGAGACGAAGAAGCTGCTTCTTCGCGCAAAGACGGTTCTCCTGCTCACAGTGCTCTGCGGTGTGCGGCTTCTGCCGAAAGAGGCCCAGGAGCGGTGCTTAGCTCTGCAGAGCACCGTACCTTCGTCTTTAGCCTCTCTTCTCGTCTACATCTTAACAAAAAGCATATCCACTCTGTCTGGCAAGGAGAAACTGTGCCAGCACAGAAAATATCCCCCATCGTGTTCTAGAAGCTGCACGGAGGTCTGCCGAGTGTTTTGCAAGAAGTGAAAGCAAGTTGTCCAAAACAGCTTGCAATCGAATGTTCATGTGAATAGAAAAGGCAGGAGAGTGGTCAGGTACTGATTTCTCTCAGTTGGCAAGCTGCGCACACAATCGCAGTGTTGTACAGCTTGTTTCATCACCTTTGCCAAGTTGCCGCTCTCTCCGGCTCCCGGAGACCAAGAAGCTGCTTCTTCGCGCAAAGACGATTCTGCCGCTCACAGTGCTCTGCGGTGTGTGTCTTCTGCCGAAAGAGGCCCGGGAGCTGTGCTTAGCGCTGCAGAGAACCGTACCTTCGTCTTTAGCCTCTCTTCTCGTCTACATCTTAGCAAAAAGCTTTTCCTCTCTGTCTGGCATGGAGAAACTGTGCCAGCACAGAAAACATCTCCCATCGTGTTCTAGAGGCTGCCCGGAGGTCTGCCGAGTGTTTTGGAAGAAGAGAAAGAAAGTTGTCCAAAACAGCTCGCAATCGACTGTTCATGTGAATAGAAAAGTCAGGAGAGTGGTCAGGTACTGTTTTCTCTCAGTTGGCAAGCTGCGCACACAATCGCAGTGTTGTACAGCTTGTTTCATCACCTTTGCCAAGTTGCCGCTCTCTCCGGCTCCCGGAGACCAAGAAGCTGCTTCTTCGCGCAAATACGATTCTGCCGCTCACAGTGCTCTGCGGTGTGTGTCTTCTGCCGAAAGAGGCCCGGGAGCTGTGCTTAGCGCTGCAGAGCACCGTACCTTCGTCTTTAGCCTCTCTTCTCGTCTACATCTTAGCAAAAAGCTTTTCCTCTCTGTCTGGCATGGAGAAACTGTGCCAGCACAGAAAACATCTCCCATCGTGTTCTAGAGGCTGCACGGAGGTCTGCCGAGTGTTTTGCAAGAAGAGAAAGAAAGTTGTCCAAAACAGCTTGCAATCGAATGTTCATGTGAATAGAAAAGGCAGGAGAGTGGTCAGGTACTGTTTTCTCTCACTTGGCCAGCTGCGCACACAATCGCAGTGTTGTACAGCTTGTTTCATCACCTTTGCCAAGTTGCCGCTCTCTCCGGCTCCCAGAGACGAAGAAGCTGCTTCTACGCGCAAAGACGATTCTGCCGCTCACAGTGCTCTGCGGTGTGCGCCTTCTGCCGAAAGAGGCCCGGGAGCAGTGCTTAGCTCTGCAGAACACCGTACCTTCTTTTTAAGCCTCTCTTCTCGTCTACATCTTAGCAAAAAGCTTTTCCACTCTGTCTGGCAAGGAGAAACTCTGCCAGCACAGAAAACATCTCCCATCGTGTTCTAGAGGCTGCACGGAGGTCTGCCGAGTGTTTTGCAAGAAGAGAAAGAAAGTTGTCCAAAACAGCTTGCAATCGAATGTTCATGTGAATAGAAAAGGCAGGAGAGTGGTCAGGTACTGTTTTCTCTCATTCGGCAAGCTGCGCACACAATCGCAGTGTTGTACAGCTTGTTTCATCACCTTTGCCAAGTTGCCGCTCTCTCCGGCTCCCGGAGACCAAGAAGCTGCTTCTTCGCGCAAAGACGATTCTGCCGCTCACAGTGCTCTGCGGTGTGCGTCTTCTGCCGAAAGAGGCCCGGGAGCGGTGCTTAGCTCTGCAGAGCACCGTACCTTCGTCTTTAGCCTCTCTTCTCGTCTACATCTTAGCAAAAAGCTTTTCCAGTCTGTCTGGCAAGGAGAAACTGTGCCAGCACAGAAAACATCTCCCATCGTGTTCTAGAGGCTGCACGGGGGTCTGCCGAGTGTTTTGCAAGAAGAGAAAGAAAGTTGTCCAAAACAGCTTGCAATCGAATGTTCATGTGAATAGAAAAGGCAGGAGAGTGGTCATGTACTGTTTTCTCTCAGTTGGCAGGCTGCGCACACAATCGCAGTGTTGTACAGCTTGTTTCATCACCTTTGCGAAGTTGCCGCTCTCTCCGGCTCCCAGAGACGAAGAAGCTGCTTCTTCGCGCAAAGACGATTCTGCCGCTCACAGTGCTCTGCGGTGTGCGGCTTCTGCCGAAAGAGGCCC
This sequence comes from Melozone crissalis, assembly GCF_028551555.1. Taxonomy (NCBI): domain Eukaryota; kingdom Metazoa; phylum Chordata; class Aves; order Passeriformes; family Passerellidae; genus Melozone; species Melozone crissalis. The sequence continues at coordinate 346,919 of NW_026536130.1, forward strand.
GGGAGCAGTGCTTAGCTCTGCAGAGCACCGTACCTTCGTATTTAGCCTCTCTTCTCGTCTACATCTTAACAAAAAGCATATCCACTCTGTCTGGCAAGGAGAAACTGTGCCAGCACAGAAAACATCTCCCATCGTGTTCTAGAGGCTGCACGGAGGTCTGCCGAGTGTTTTGCAAGAAGAGAAAGAAAGTTGTCCAAAACAGCTTCCAATCGAATGTTCATGTGAATAGAAAAGGCAGGAGAGTGGTCAGGTACTGTTTTCTCTCACTTGGCAAGCTGCGCACACAATCGCAGTGTTGTACAGCTTGTTTCATCACCTTTGCCAAGTTGCCGCTCTCTCCGGCTCCCGGAGACGAAGAAGCTGCTTCTTCGCGCAAAGACGATTCTGCCGCTCACAGTGCTCTGTGGTGTGCGGCTTCTGCCGAAAGAGGCCCGGGAGCGGTGCTTAGCTCTGCAGAGCACCGTACCTTCGTCTTTAGCCTCTCTTCTCGTCTACATCTTAGCAAAAACCTTTTCCACTCTGTCTGGCAAGGAGAAACTGTGCCAGCACAAAAAACATCTCCCATCGTGTTCTAGAGGCTGCACGGAGGTCTGCCGAGTGTTTTGCAAGAAGAGAAAGAAAGTTGTCCAAAACAGCTTGCAATCGAATGTTCATGTGAATAGAAAAGGCAGGAGAGTGGTCAGGTACTGTTTTCTCTCAGGTGGCAAGCTGCGCACACAATCGCAGTGTTGTACAGCTTGTTTCATCACCTTTGCCAAGTTGCCGCTCTCTCGGCTCCCGGAGACGAAGAAGCTGCTTCTTCGCGCAAAGACGATTCTGCCGCTCACAGTGCTCTGCGGTGTGTGTCAACTGCCGAAAGAGGCCCCGGAACACTGCTTAGCTCTGCAGAGCACCGTACCTTCGTCTTTACCCTCTCTTCTCGTTTACATCTTAGCAAAAAACTTTTCCACTGTGTCTGGCAAGGAGAAACTGTGCCAGCACAGAAAACATCTCCCATCGTGTTCTAGAGGCTGCACGGAGGTCTGCCGAGTGTTTTGCAAGAAGAGAAAGAAAGCTGTCCAAAACAGCTTGCAATCGAATGTTCATGTGAATAGAAAAGGCAGGAGAGTGGTCAGGTACTGTTTTCTCTCACTTGGCAAGCTGCGCACACAATCGCAGTGTTGTACAGCTTGTGTCATCACCTTTGCGAAGCTGCCGCTCTCTCCGGCTCCCGGAGACGAAGAAGTTGCTTCTTCGCGCAAAGACGATTCTGCCGCTCACAGTGCTCTGCGGTGTGCGGCTTCTGCCGAAAGAGATCCGGGAGCTGTGCTTTGCTCTGCAGAGCACCGTACCTTCGTCTTTAGCCTCTCTTCTCGTTTACATCTTAGCAAAAAACTTTTCCACTCTGTCTGGCAAGGAGAAACTGTGCCAGCACAGAAAACATCTCCCATCGTGTTCTAGAGGCTGCACGGAGGTCTGCCGAGTGTTTTGCAAGAAGAGAAAGAAAGTTGTCCAAAACAGCTTGCAATCGAATGTTCATGTGAATAGAAAAGGCAGGAGAGTGGTCAGGTACTGTTTTCTCTCAGTTGGCAAGCTGCGCACACAATCCCAGTGTTGTACAGCTTGTTTCATCACCTTTGCCAAGTTGCCGCTCTCTCCGGCTCCCGGAGACTAAGAAGCTGCTTCTTCGCGCAAAGACGATTCTGCCGCTCACAGTGCTCTGCGGTGTGTGTCTTCTGCCGAAAGAGATCCGGGAGCTGTGCTTAGCTCTGCAGAGCACCGTACCTTCGTCTTTAGCCTCTCTTCTCGTCTACATCTTAGCAAAAAGCTTTTCCACTGTGTCTGGCAAGAAGAAACTGTGCCAGCACAGAAAACATCTCCCATCGAGTTGTAGAGGCTGCACGGAGGTCTGCCTAGTGTTTTGCAAGAAGAGAAAGAAAGTTGTCCAAAACAGCTTCCAATCGAATGTTCATGTGAATAGAAAAGGCAGGAGAGTGGTCAGGTACTGTTTTCTCTCAGTTGGCAAGCTGCGCACACAATCGCAGTGTTGTACAGCTTGTTTCATCACCTTTGCCAAGTTGCCGCTCTCTCCGGCTCCCAGAGACGAAGAAGCTGCTTCTTCGCGCAAAGACGATTCTGCCGCTCACAGTGATCTGCAGTGTGCGGCTTCTGCCGAAAGAGGTCCGGGAGCGGTGCTTAGCTCTGCAGAGCACCGTACCTTCGTCTTCAGCCTCTCTTCTCGTCTACATCTTAGCAAAAAGCTTTTCCACTCTGTCTGGCAAGGAGAAACTGTGCCAGCACAAAAAACATCTCCCATCGTCTTCTAGAAGCTGCACGGAGGTCTGCCGAGTGTTTTGCTGGAAGAGAAAGAAAGTTGTCCAAAACAGCTTGCAATCGAATGTTCATGTGAATAGAAAAGGCAGGAGAGTGGTCAGGTATTGTTTTCTCTCAGGTGGCAAGCTGCGCACACAATCTCAGTGTTGTACAGCTTGTTTCATCACCTTTGCGAAGTTGCCGCTCTCTCCGGCTCCCAGAGACGAAGAAGCTGCTTCTTCGCGCAAAGACGATTCTGCCGCTCACAGTGCTCTGCGGTGTGCGCCTTCTGCCGAAAGAGGCCCGGGAGCAGTGCTTAGCTCTGCAGAGCACCGTACCTTCGTCTTTAGCCTCTCTTCTCGTCTACATCTTAGCAAAAAGCTTTTCCACTCTGTCTGGCAAGGAGAAACTGTGCCAGCACAGAAAACATCTCCCATCGTGTTCTAGAAGCTGCACGGAGGTCTGCCGAGTGTTTTGCAAGAAGAGAAAGAAAGTTGTCCAAAACAGCTTGCAATCGAATGTTCATGTGAATAGAAAAGGCAGGAGAGTGGTCAGGTACTGTTTTCTCTCAGTTGGCAAGCTGCGCACACAATCGCAGTGTTGTACAGCTTGTTTCATCACCTTTGCGAAGTTGCCGCTCTCTCCGGCTCCCGGAGACGAAGAAGCTGCTTCTTCGCGCAAAGACGATTCTGCCGCTCACAGTGCTCTGCGGGGTGCGCCTTCTGCCGAAAGAGGCCCGGGAGCGGTGCTTAGCTCTGCAGAGCACCGTACCTTCGTCTTTAGCCTCTCTTCTCGTCTACATCTTAGCAAAAAGCTTTTCCAGTCTGTCTGGCAAGGAGAAACTGTGCCAGCACAGAAAACATCTCCCAACGTGTTCTAGAGGCTGCACGGGGGTCTGCCGAGTGTTTTGCAAGAAGAGAAAGAAAGTTGTCCAAAACAGCTTGCAATCGAATGTTCATGTGAATAGAAAAGGCAGGAGAGTGGTCAGGTACTGTTTTCTCTCAGTTGGCAAGCTGCGCACACAATCGCAGTGTTGTACAGCTTGTTTCATCACCTTTGCCAAGTTGCCACTCTCTCCGGCTCCCGGTGACGAAGAAGCTGCTTCTTCGCGCAAAGACGATTCTGCCCCTCACAGTGCTCTGCGGTGTGTGTCTTCTGCCGAAAGAGGCCCGGGAGAGGTGCTTAGCTCTGCAGAGCACCGTACCTTCGTTTTTAGCCTCTCTTCTCATCTAAATCTTAGCAAAAAGCTTTTCCACTCTGTCTGGCAAGGAGAAACTGTGCCAGCACAAAAAACATCTCCCATCGTGTTCTAGAGGCTGCACGGAGGTCTGCCGAGTGTTTTGCAAGAAGAGAAAGCAAGTTGTCCAAAACAGCTTGCAATCGAATGTTCATGTGAATAGAAAAGGCAGGAGAGTGGTCAGGTACTGATTTCTCTCACTTGGCAAGCTGCGCACACAATCGCAGTGTTGTACAGCTTGTTTCATCACCTTTGCCAAGTTGCCGCTCTCTCCGGCTCCCGGAGACGAAGAAGCTGCTTCTTCGCGCAAAGACGATTCTGCCGCTCACAGTGCTCTGCGGTGTGCGGCTTCTGCCGAAAGAGGCCCGGGAGCGGTGCTTAGCTCTGCAGAGCACCGTACCTTCGTCTTTAGCCTCTCTTCTCGTCTACATCTTAGCAAAAAGCTTTTCCACTCTGTCTGGCAAGGAGAAACTGTGCCAGCACAGAAAACATCTCCCATCGTGTTCTAGAGGCTGCACGGAGGTCTGCCGAGTGTTTTGCAAGAAGAGAAAGAAAGCTGTCCAAAACAGCTTGCAATCGAAGGTTCATGTGAATAGAAAAGGCAGGAGAGTGGTCAGGTACTGTTTTCTCTCACTTGGCAAGCTGCGCACACAATCGCAGTGTTGTACAGCTTGTTTCATCACCTTTGCCAAGTTGCCGCTCTCCGGCTACCGGAGACGAAGAAGCTGCTTCTTCGCGCAAAGACGGTTCTCCTGCTCACAGTGCTCTGCGGTGTGCGGCTTCTGCCGAAAGAGGCCCTGGAGCGGTGCTTAGCTCTGCAGAGCACCGTACCTTCGTCTTTAGCCTCTCTTCTCGTCTACATCTTAACAAAAAGCATATCCACTCTGTCTGGCAAGGAGAAACTGTGCCAGCACAGAAAATATCCCCCATCGTGTTCTAGAAGCTGCACGGAGGTCTGCCGAGTGTTTTGCAAGAAGTGAAAGAAAGTTGTCCAAAACAGCTTGCAATTGAATGTTCATGTGAATAGAAAAGGCAGGAGAGTGGTCAGGTACTGTTTTCTCTCAGTTGGCAAGCTGCGCACACAATCGCAGTGTTGTACAGCTTGTTTCATCACCTTTGCCAAGTTGCCGCTCTCTCCGGCTCCCGGAGACGAAGAAGCTGCTTCTTCGCGCAAAGACGATTCTGCCGCTCACAGTGCTCAGCGGTGTGTGTCTGTTGCCGCGCCTGAGTGGGTCGCTGCTGGTGAGAGAGAGACGGTGAATCTTGTTGCTTGATCAGAAGGCTGGATTTATTGATATATGATATAAAATACATTATGACTATACTAAATAGAATAAAGAGAGAAGTTGCATATGCTTGCTAAGCTAAGAATAGAAAAGAAAGAATCCAAAACAAAGTTGTGCCCAGGGACTCGGTCCCCTGGCTTGCTCTTGTGATTGGCCCTCAATTATAAACATACAAACATGAGCCAATCAAGGTGTCCCTGTTACATTCCACAGCAGCTGATAACAATTGTTTACATTCATCTTCTGGGGCCTCTGGCCTCCCAGAAAATGCAGAAATCTGAAAGAAAGGATTTCTGTGAAAAAATGTCTGCGACATCTCACCTTTCTAAATTGTATAAAATAAAAAAAATGCTGATGTGGAATGAACAGGACATTTCTTCACCTGTAAAATATACAATACTAACAAATCACTAAAAACAATCCTACAATCTAAGAAAATGCAAAAAACAATGCAAAGAGAATTCAAGTCCATGCAGCTGAGTTTCAGGAACAGTCCATCAGCTGAAGTTGTTTCTTTTGGACATCTGAGAGTCCTTTTCGGTCCTGAAAACAAACTTGCTGCAAAAGGAATCCTATCAATAGTTATCAAAAAACCATTGACAGTCATAACACAATTTTAAACAGTTTGTGGAATGTCCTTTCTGGCCCTTCAATGCTTCAGAGCTGCTGCCCGCTATTTTCAATCTTTTTTATTTAATTTAAATTTTTTTTTTTTTTTTTTTTTTTTTTTTTTTTTTTTTGATTGAAGAGCAAAAGAGCAGAAGCCGAGCAGAGCAGTGCCAGAGAAGGAAAGGCCCTGGGGGCCCTGGCCCATGCTGGACCAGGAACCCCAAAACTGGCTCACAAAGGGGGACCAGGGCCTGTCGGATAGACCACAACCCCCAGAAACATCAGGAGGCCAAATGCTGGCCCTGGCCCAGAAACTTTCTCAGCCCAATGGCCCAGGCCAAACCCATGACAGAGGCTCTGCATTCCCGCAGGCCTGAACCCTGCTGCCAGCACAATGGCAGCACGGGTAGTGAGACGCTTCCTTTCCCCAAAACCACTGAGGCATGCCAGCAGTGAGGAAATAGAAGCCTTCCCCAGCAATCCCATCTGGGGTCTGGAGATGTTTGTTTCCCACAGCAAACCAGCTATGGTCTCCTCCAGCTGTGCCATCTTCCCCTGCACTGCATCGGGTTTGTCTCTCATCTGCCCCGTGGCATCACCATCCCCATCCCCTTCGGGCTGGGGATCAGAGGCAGGGCTCTCGGGATGCACCTGCCCCCCCATGCCACTAGGACGCAGGAGAGGCGGCAGCCTCCATGGGACAGCAACCAAAACACCACCCCCCAAACCACCGAGCTTGAAAGCCGGCAGCCGGGCTGCCGCAAGAGTCAGCTGGCGGGCAGCCCCCGCTCCACCGAAGGAGAGACCCCCGGCCGGGGCAGCTGCTGGGGCAGCCGGTCCGGGACGGTCCGGGCTCGAACCAGCCGCCGGTGCCATGGCAGTCTCTGACGCCGACACGGAGGACAGAGCCTCCGACAACACCAGAGCCGCTGGAGCGGCCAGTCCGAGCGGCGAGGGGGGGGCCGGAACTGGGGAGGGAACCGCGCTGAGAGTGGGATCAGCCGCGGGCTGCTCGGAGGGTCCCGCAGGTTCAGCGCCGTTTTCAGCCCCATCCTGAACAGGAACTGTCTCGCCTTGAGGCGGCGGGGATGCGCGGGAACACGCTGTTGCTGCGTCCCTTGGCTCTGAAAGCGGCGGCAGGCACGGCACAGGCAGCAGCGGAGCCGGGAGAAGCGGCGGAGCATCGCTGTTGCTTAGCAACAGCTCAAGCACAGGAAGTGCTGTCTCTTCTGCCTTCTCCGACGCTGAGCCGGAAGCTGGAGACGCATCCTCGTCGTTGCCTAGCAACAGCTCAGGGGGCGGGGAGGCCGGTGAAACTGCGGGCGGAACAGCCTGGAGAGGCGGAGACGGGATCTCCTGGAGTGACAGCTCTGGCAGGACCGGAGAAACATCAGAGACCGGTGCCGCCCCCATGTCTGAAGGCGGAGTCTGAGAGGCCGGCGCTGGCTTGAGCGGCCACTCCCATCCCCCCGGAGAGAGAGAAGGGGGGGAAGGAGAAAACTCCATCTGAGCATGCTCCGGAGCAAGAGTGAAAAAAACTTCTTCGCCCAGCGAAGTTTCAGCCCCCCCCGCCGCGAAGCAGGGCGGGGGGAAAAGCCCAAAGTCATCACCCACCGGGTCTTCTGCCAAGGAGGGGGGAAACGGTGCCTGGCCATAACAATTAGAAATCCATTGGAAACAAGCTGTTCTGCGTTTCAGAAGTGGGAAAAGCTGTATAAATGCTGGGTAGATAGAAGGCAGGACACGTCCCTGGCTCCAGACGAACTGGAAAATGGAGTCCATGCACTCCCAGACAAAAGCATCTAAAGCGTACAGGACATCAGTAAAGAACCCAAAAAGCTTTGCCCATCTAAAAAATTTATAGAGATCTGTTTCTGACAAAAAGCAACCATCTTCTCTAGACCAATGGTTCCAGAGGGCTATAAGTTTCTCCTCTGAAGGGGAGAATTGAATCTCTTCTGGCAAGGCATGTGTCTGCCATACAAACAGCCACAAGCTACGAAGGGCTGGTTCATCAGGGATAGAAAAGCCCACAGTACCTTTTGAAAGAGTCCAGCTTGCTCTGGCCAGCTCCACAGGTCTGCTGCTCTTTTCCATCATCTTTCCTGAAGGTTTTCCAGAAGAAGGTTCTCTTTGTGGTCACTTCAAAGCAACCATCAAATGCTACACATACAGGATTTTTACCCAGTGCAGCAATTTTGCTCCTCTGGTCTTATCAAATTAATTTTTGCTCTGACGCGAGGGGTCACCAGATGTTACAGCGCCTGAGTGGGTCGCTGCTGGTGAGAGAGAGACGGTGAATCTTGTTGCTTGATCAGAAGGCTGGATTTATTGATATATGATATAAAATACATTATGACTATACTAAATAGAATAAAGAGAGAAGTTGCAGATGCTTGCTAAGCTAAGAATAGAAAAGAAAGAATCCAAAACAAAGTTGTGCCCAGGGACTCGGTCCCCTGGCTTGCTCTTGTGATTGGCCCTCAATTATAAACATACAAACATGAGCCAATCAAGGTGTCCCTGTTACATTCCACAGCAGCTGACAACAATTGTTTACATTCATCTTCTGGGGCCTCTGGCCTCCCAGAAAATGCAGAAATCTGAAAGAAAGGATTTCTGTGAAAAAATGTCTGCGACATGTGTCTTCTGCCGAAAGAGGCCCGGGAGCTGTGCTTAGTGCTGCAGAGCACCGTACCTTCGTCTTTAGCCTCTCTTCTCGTCTACATCTTAGCAAAAAGCTTTTCCTCTCTGTCTGGCATGGAGAAACTGTGCCAGCACAGAAAACATCTCCCATCGTGTTCTAGAGGCTGCACGGAGGTCTGCCGAGTGTTTTGCAAGAAGAGAAAGAAAGTTGTCCAAAACAGCTCGCAATCGACTGTTCATGTGAATAGAAAAGGCAGGAGAGTGGTCAGGTACTGTTTTCTCTCACTTGGCAAGCTGCGCACACAATCGCAGTGTTGTACAGCTTGTTTCATCACCTTTGCCAAGTTGCCGCTCTCTCCGGCTCCCAGAGACGAAGAAGCTGCTTCTTCGCGCAAAGACGATTCTGCCGCTCACAGTGCTCTGCGGTGTGCGCCTTCTGCCGAAAGAGGCCCGGGAGCAGTGCTTAGCTCTACAGAGCACCGTACCTTCGTCTTTAGCCTCTCTTCTCGTCTACATCTTAGCAAAAAGCTTTTCCACTCTGTCTGCCAAGGAGAAACTGTGCCAGCACAGAAAACATCTCCCATCGTGTTCTAGAGGCTGCACGGAGGTCTGCCGAGTGTTTTGCAAGAAGAGAAAGAAAGCTGTCCAAAACAGCTTGCAATCGAAGGTTCATGTGAATAGAAAAGGCAGGAGAGTGGTCAGGTACTGTTTTCTCTCAGTTGGCAAGCTGCGCACACAATCGCAGTGTTGTACAGCTTGTTTCATCACCTTTGCCAAGTTGCCGCTCTCCGGCTACCGGAGACGAAGAAGCTGCTTCTTCGCGCAAAGACGGTTCTCCTGCTCACAGTGCTCTGCGGTGTGCGGCTTCTGCCGAAAGAGGCCCTGGAGCGGTGCTTAGCTCTGCAGAGCACCGTACCTTCGTCTTTAGCCTCTCTTCTCGTCTACATCTTAACAAAAAGCATATCCACTCTGTCTGGCAAGGAGAAACTGTGCCAGCACAGAAAATATCCCCCATCGTGTTCTAGAAGCTGCACGGAGGTCTGCCGAGTGTTTTGCAAGAAGTGAAAGCAAGTTGTCCAAAACAGCTTCCAATCGAATGTTCATGTGAATAGAAAAGGCAGGAGAGTGGTCAGGTACTGTTTTCTCTCAGTTGGCAAGCTGCGCACACAATCGCAGTGTTGTACAGCTTGTTTCATCACCTTTGCCAAGTTGCCGCTCTCTCCGGCTCCCGGAGACGAAGAAGCTGCTTCTTCGCGCAAAGACGATTCTGCCGCTCACAGTGCTCAGCGGTGTGTGTCTTCTGCCGAAAGAGGCCCGGGAGCGGTGCTTAGCACTGCAGAGCACCGTACCTTCGTCTTTAGCCTCTCTTCTCGTCTACATCTTAGCAAAAAGCTTTTCCTCTCTGTCTGGCATGGAGAAACTGTGCCAGCACAGAAAACATCTCCCATCGTGTTCTAGAGGCTGCACGGAGGTCTGCCGAGTGTTTTGCAAGAAGAGAAAGAAAGTTGTCCAAAACAGCTCGCAATCGACTGTTCATGTGAATAGAAAAGGCAGGAGAGTGGTCAGGTACTGTTTTCTCTCAGTTGGCAAGCTGCGCACACAATCGCAGTGTTGTACAGCTTGTTTCATCACCTTTGCGAAGTTGCCGCTCTCTCCGGCTCCCAGAGACGAAGAAGCTGCTTCTTCGCGCAAAGACGATTCTGCCGCTCACAGTGCTCTGCGGTGTGCGCCTTCTGCCGAAAGAGGCCCGGGAGCAGTGCTTAGCTCTACAGAGCACCGTACCTTCGTCTTTAGCCTCTCTTCTCGTCTACATCTTAGCAAAAAGCTTTTCCAGTCTGTCTGGCAAGGAGAAACTGTGCCAGCACAGAAAACATCTCCCATCGTGTTTTAGAAGCTGCACGGAGGTCTGCCGAGTGTTTTGCAAGAAGAGAAAGAAAGTTGTCCAAAACAGCTTGCAATCGAATGTTCATGTGAATAGAAAAGGCAGGAGAGTGGTCAGGTACTGTTTTCTCTCAGGTGGCAAGCTGCGCACACAATCGCAGTGTTGTACAGCTTGTTTCATCACCTTTGCCAAGTTGCCGCTCTCTCCGGCTCCCGGAGACCAAGAAGCTGCTTCTTCGCGCAAAGACGATTCTGCCGCTCACAGTGCTCTGCGGTGTGCGGCTTCTGCCGAAAGAGGCCCGGGAGCGGTGCTTAGCTCTGCAGAGCACCGTACCTCCGTCTTTAGCCTCTCTTCTCGTCTACATCTTAGCAAAAAGCTTTTCCAGTCTGTCTGGCAAGGAGAAACTGTGCCAGCACAGAAAACATCTCCCATCGTGTTCTAGAGGCTGCACGGGGGTCTGCCGAGTGTTTTGCAAGAAGAGAAAGAAAGTTGTCCAAAACAGCTTGCAATCGAATGTTCATGTGAATAGAAAAGGCAGGAGAGTGGTCAGGTACTGTTTTCTCTCAGTTGGCAAGCTGCGCACACAATCGCAGTGTTGTACAGCTTGTTTCATCACCTTTGCCAAGTTGCCGCTATCTCCGGCTCCCGGAGACCAAGAAGCTGCTTCTTCGCGCAAAGACGATTCTGCCGCTCACAGTGCTCTTCAGTGTGTGTCGTCTGCCGAAAGAGGCCCGGGAGCGGTGCTTAGCTCTGCAGAGCACCGTACCTTCGTCTTTAGCCTCTCTTCTCGTCTACATCTTTGCAAAAAGCTTTTCCACTCTGTCTGGCAAGGAGAAACTGTGCCAGCACAGAAAACATCTCCCATCGTGTTCTAGAGGCTGCACGGAGGTCTGCCGAGTGTTTTGCAAAAAGAGAAAGAAAGTTGTCCAAAACAGCTTGCAATCGAATGTTCATGTGAATAGAAAAGGCAGGAGAGTGGTCAGGTACTGTTTTCTCTCAGGTGGCAAGCTGCGCACACAATCGCAGTGTTGTACAGCTTGTTTCATCACCTTTGCGAAGTTGCCGCTCTCTCCGGCTCCCAGAGACGAAGAAGCTGCTTCTTCGCGCAAAGACGATTCTGCCGCTCACAGTGCTCTGCGGTGTGCGCCTTCTGCCGAAAGAGGCCCGGGAGCAGTGCTTAGCTCTGCAGAGCACCGTACCTTCGTCTTTAGCCTCTCTTCTCGTCTACATCTTAACAAAAAGCATATCCACTCTGCCTGGCAAGGAGAAACTGTGCCAGCACAGAAAACATCTCCCATCGTGTTCTAGAGGCTGCACGGAGGTCTGCCGAGTGTTTTGCAAGAAGAGAAAGAAAGTTGTCCAAAACAGCTTGCAATCGAATGTTCATGTGAATAGAAAAGGCAGGAGAGTGGTCAGGTACTGTTTTCTCTCATTTGGCAAGCTGCGCACACAATCGCAGTGTTGTACAGCTTGTTTCATCACCTTTGCCAAGTTGCCGCTCTCTCCGGCTCCCGGAGACGAAGAAGCTGCTTCTTCGTGCAAAGACGATTCTGCCGCTCACAGTGTTCTGCGGTGTGCGGCTTCCGCCGAAAGAGGCCCGGGAGCGGTGATTAGCTCTGCAGAGCACCGTACCTTCATCTTTAGCCTCTCTTCTCGTCTACATCTTAGCAAAAAGCTTTTCCACTCTGTCTGGAAAGGAGAAACTGTGCCAGCACAAAAAACATCTCCCATTGTGTTCTAGAAGCTGCACGGAGTTCTGCCGAGTGTTTTGCAAGAAGAGAAAGAAAGTTGTCCAAAACAGCTTGCAATCGAATGTTCATGTGAATAGAAAAGGCAGGAGAGTGGTCAGGTACTGTTTTCTCTCAGGTGGCAAGCTGCGCACACAATCGCAGTGTTGTACAGCTTGTTTCATCACCTTTGCCAAGTTGCCGCTCTCTCCGGCTCCCGGAGACGAAGAAGCTGCTTCTTCGCGCAAAGACGATTCTGCCGCTCACAGTGCTCTGCGGTGTGCGGCTTCTGCCGAAAGAGGCCCGGGAGCGGTGCTTAGCTCTGCAGAGCACCGTACCTTCGTCTTAAGCCTCTCTTCTCGTCTACATCTTAGCAAAAAGCTTTTCCACTCTGTCTGGCAAGGAGAAACTGTACCAGCACAAAAAACATCTCCCATCGTGTTCTAGAGGCTGCACGGAGGTCTGCCGAGTGTTTTGCAAGAAGAGAAAGAAAGTTGTCCAAAACAGCTTGCAATCGAATGTTCATGTGAATAGAAAAGGCAGGAGAGTGGTCAGGTACTGTTTTCTCTCAGGTGGCAAGCTGCGCACACAATCGCAGTGTTGTACAGCTTGTTTCATCACCTTTGCCAAGTTGCCGCTCTCTCCGGCTCCCGGAGACCAAGAAGCTGCTTCTTCGCGCAAAGACGATTCTGCCGCTCACAGTGCTCTGCGGTGTGTGTCTTCTGCCGAAAGAGGCCCGGGAGCGGTGCTTAGCTCTGCAGAGCACCGTACCTTCGTCTTTAGCGTCTCTTCTCGTCTACATCTTAGCAAAAAGCTTTTCCTCTCTGTCTGGCAAGGAGAAACTGTGCCAGCACAGAAAACATCTCCCATCGTGTTCTAGAGGCTGCACGGAGGTCTGCCGAGTGTTTTGCAAGAAGAGAAAGAAAGTTGTCCAAAACAGCTTGCAATCGAATGTTCATGTGATTAGAAAAGGCAGGAGAGTGGTCAGGTACTGTTTTCTCTCACTTGGCAAGCTGCGCACACAATCGCAGTGTTGTACAGCTTGTTTCATCACCTTTGCCAAGTTGCCGCTCTCTCCGGCTCCCGGAGACCAAGAAGCTGCTTCTTCGCGCAAAGACGATTCTGCCGTTCACAGTGCTCTGCGGTGTGTGTCTTCTGCCGAAAGAGGTCCGGGAGCTGTGCTTAGCTCTGCAGAGCACCGTACCTTCGTCTTTAGCCTCTCTTCTCGTCTACATCTTAGCAAAAAGCTTTTCCTCTCTGTCTGCCAAGGAGAAACTGTGCCAGCACAGAAAACATCTCCCATCGTGTTCTAGAGGCTGCACGGAGGTCTGCCGAGTGTTTTGCAAGAAGAGAAAGAAAGTTGTCCAAAACAGCTTCCAATCGAATGTTCATGTGAATAGAAAAGGCAGGAGAGTGGTCAGGTACTGTTTTCTCTCAGTTGGCAAGCTGCGCACACAATCGCAGTGTTGTACAGCTTGTTTCATCACCTTTGCGAAGTTGCCGCTCTCTCCGGCTCCCGGAGACCAAGAAGCTGCTTCTTCGCGCAAAGACGATTCTGCCGCTCACAGTGCTCTGCGGTGTGCGCCTTCTGCCGAAAGAGGCCCGGGAGCAGTGCTTAGCTCTACAGAGCACCGTACCTTCGTCTTTAGCCTCTCTTCTCGTCTACATCTTAGCAAAAAGCTTTTCCACTCTGTCTGCCAAGGAGAAACTGTGCCAGCACAGAAAACATCTCCCATCGTGTTCTAGAGGCTGCACGGAGGTCTGCCGAGTGTTTTGCAAGAAGAGAAAGAAAGCTGTCCAAAAGAGCTTGCAATCGAAGGTTCATGTGAATAGAAAAGGCAGGAGAGTGGTCAGGTACTGTTTTCTCTCAGTTGGCAAGCTGCGCACACAATCGCAGTGTTGTACAGCTTGTTTCATCACCTTTGCCAAGTTGCCGCTCTCCGGCTACCGGAGACGAAGAAGCTGCTTCTTCGCGCAAAGACGGTTCTCCTGCTCACAGTGCTCTGCGGTGTGCGGCTTCTGCCGAAAGAGGCCCTGGAGCGGTGCTTAGCTCTGCAGAGCACCGTACCTTCGTCTTTAGCCTCTCTTCTCGTCTACATCTTAACAAAAAGCATATCCACTCTGTCTGGCAAGGAGAAACTGTGCCAGCACAGAAAATATCCCCCATCGTGTTCTAGAAGCTGCACGGAGGTCTGCCGAGTGTTTTGCAAGAAGTGAAAGCAAGTTGTCCAAAACAGCTTGCAATCGAATGTTCATGTGAATAGAAAAGGCAGGAGAGTGGTCAGGTACTGTTTTCTCTCAGTTGGCAAGCTGCGCACACAATCGCAGTGTTGTACAGCTTGTTTCATCACCTTTGCCAGGTTGCCGCTCTCTCCGGCTCCCGGAGACGAAGAAGATGCTTCTTCGCGCAAAGACGATTCTGCCGCTCACAGTGCTCAGCGGTGTGTGTCTTCTGCCGAAAGAGGCCCGGGAGCTGTGCTTAGCGCTGCAGAGCACCGTACCTTCGTCTTTAGCCTCTCTTCTCGTCTACATCTTAGCAAAAAGCTTTTCCTCTCTGTCTGGCATGGAGAAACTGTGCCAGCACAGAAAACATCTCCCATCGTGTTCTAGAGGCTGCACGGAGGTCTGCCGAGTGTTTTGCAAGAAGAGAAAGAAAGTTGTCCAAAACAGCTCGCAATCGACTGTTCATGTGAATAGAAAAGGCAGGAGAGTGGTCAGGTACTGTTTTCTCTCAGTTGGCAAGCTGCGCACACAATCGCAGTGTTGTACAGCTTGTTTCATCACCTTTGCCAAGTTGCCGCTCTCTCCGGCTCCCAGAGACGAAGAAGCTGCTTCTTCGCGCAAAGACGATTCTGCCGCTCACAGTGCTCTGCGGTGTGCGCCTTCTGCCGAAAGAGGCCCGGGAGCAGTGCTTAGCTCTACAGAGCACCGTACCTTCGTCTTTAGCCTCTCTTCTCGTCTACATCTTAGCAAAAAGCTTTTCCAGTCTGTCTGGCAAGGAGAAACTGTGCCAGCACAGAAAACATCTCCCATCGTGTTTTAGAAGCTGCACGGAGGTCTGCCGAGTGTTTTGCAAGAAGAGAAAGAAAGTTGTCCAAAACAGCTTGCAATCGAATGTTCATGTGAATAGAAAAGGCAGGAGAGTGGTCAGGTACTGTTTTCTCTCAGGTGGCAAGCTGCGCACACAATCGCAGTGTTGTACAGCTTGTTTCATCACCTTTGCGAAGTTGCCGCTCTCTCCGGCTCCCGGAGACGAAGAAGCTGCTTCTTTGCGCAAAGACGATTCTGCCGCTCACAGTGCTCTGCGGTGTTTGTCTTCTGCCGAAAGAGGCCCGGGAGCGGTGCTTAGCTCTGCAGAGCACCGTACCTTCGTCTTAAGCCTCTCTTCTCGTCTACATCTTAGCAAAAAGCTTTTCCACTCTGTCTGGCAAGGAGAAACTGTGCCAGCACAAAAAACATCTCCCATCGTGTTCTAGAGGCTGCACGGAGGTCTGCCGAGTGTTTTGCAAGAAGAGAAAGAAAGTTGTCCAAAACAGCTTGCAATCGAATGTTCATGTGAATAGAAAAGGCAGGAGAGTGGTCAGGTACTGTTTTCTCTCACTTGGCAAGCTGCGCACACAATCGCAGTGTTGTACAGCTTGTTTCATCACCTTTGCGAAGTTGCCGCTCTCTCCGGCTCCCGGAGACCAAGAAGCTGCTTCTTCGCGCAAAGACGATTCTGCCGCTCACAGTGCTCTGCGGTGTGCGTCTTCTGCCGAAAGAGGCCCGGGAGCGGTGCTTAGCTCTGCAGAGTACCGTACCTCCGTCTTTAGCCTCTCTTCTCGTCTACATCTTAGCAAAAAGCTTTTCCAGTCTGTCTGGCAAGGAGAAACTGTGCCAGCACAGAAAACATCTCCCATCGTGTTCTAGAGGCTGCACGGGGGTCTGCCGAGTGTTTTGCAAGAAGAGAAAGAAAGTTGTCCAAAACAGCTTGCAATCGAATGTTCATGTGAATAGAAAAGGCAGGAGAGTGGTCAGGTACTGTTTTCTCTCAGTTGGCAAGCTGCGCACACAATCGCAGTGTTGTACAGCTTGTTTCATCACCTTTGCGAAGTTGCCGCTCTCTCCGGCTCCCAGAGACGAAGAAGCTGCTTCTTCGCGTAAAGACGATTCTGCCGCTCACAGTGCTCTGCGGTGTGCGCCTTCTGCCGAAAGAGGCCCGGGAGCGGTGCTTAGCTCTGCAGAGCACCATACCTTCGTCTTTAGCCTTTCTTCTCGTCTACATCTTAGCAAAAAGCTTTTCCACTCTGTCTGGCAAGGAGAAACTGTGCCAGCACAAAAAACATCTCCCATCGTGTTCTAGAGGCTGCACGGAGGTCTGCCGAGTGTTTTGCAAGAAGAGAAAGAAAGTTGTCCAAAATAGCTTGCAATCGAATGTTCATGTGAATAGAAAAGGCAGGAGAGTGGTCAGGTACTGTTTTCTCTCAGTTGGCAAGCTGCGCACACAATCGCAGTGTTGTACAGCTTGTTTCATCACCTTTGCCAAGTTGCCGCTCTCTCCGGCTCCCGGAGACGAAGAAGCTGCTTCTTCGCGCAAAGACGATTCTGCCGCTCACAGTGCTCTGCGGTGTGCGGCTTCTGCCGAAAGAGGCCCGGGAGCGGTGCTTAGCTCTGCAGAGCACCGTACCTTCGTCTTAAGCCTCTCTTCTCGTCTACATCTTAGCAAAAAGCTTTTCCACTCTGTCTGGCAAGGAGAAACTGTACCAGCACAAAAAACATCTCCCATCGTGTTCTAGAGGCTGCACGGAGGTCTGCCGAGTGTTTTGCAAGAAGAGAAAGAAAGTTGTCCAAAACAGCTTGCAATCGAATGTTCATGTGAATAGAAAAGGCAGGAGAGTGGTCAGGTACTGTTTTCTCTCAGGTGGCAAGCTGCGCACACAATCGCAGTGTTGTACAGCTTGTTTCATCACCTTTGCCAAGTTGCCGCTCTCTCCGGCTCCCGGAGACCAAGAAGCTGCTTCTTCGCGCAAAGACGATTCTGCCGCTCACAGTGCTCTGCGGTGTGTGTCTTCTGCCGAAAGAGGCCCGGGAGCGGTGCTTAGCTCTGCAGAGCACCGTACCTTCGTCTTTAGCGTCTCTTCTCGTCTACATCTTAGCAAAAAGCTTTTCCACTCTGTCTGGCAAGGAGAAACTGTGCCAGCACAGAAAACATCTCCCATCGTGTTCTAGAGGCTGCACGGAGGTCTGCCGAGTGTTTTGCAAGAAGAGAAAGAAAGTTGTCCAAAACAGCTTGCAATCGAATGTTCATGTGATTAGAAAAGGCAGGAGAGTGGTCAGGTACTGTTTTCTCTCACTTGGCAAGCTGCGCACACAATCGCAGTGTTGTACAGCTTGTTTCATCACCTTTACCAAGTTGCCGCTCTCTCCGGCTCCCGGAGACCAAGAAGCTGCTTCTTCGCGCAAAGACGATTCTGCCGCTCACAGTGCTCTGCGGTGTGTGTCTTCTGCCGAAAGAGGTCCGGGAGCTGTGCTTAGCTCTGCAGAGCACCGTACCTTCGTCTTTAGCCTCTCTTCTCGTCTACATCTTAGCAAAAAGCTTTTCCTCTCTGTCTGGCAAGGAGAAACTGTGCCAGCACAGAAAACATCTCCCATCGTGTTCTAGAGGCTGCACGGAGGTCTGCCGAGTGTTTTGCAAGAAGAGAAAGAAAGTTGTCCAAAACAGCTTCCAATCGAATGTTCATGTGAATAGAAAAGGCAGGAGAGTGGTCAGGTACTGTTTTCTCTCAGTTGGCAAGCTGCGCACACAATCCCAGTGTTGTACAGCTTGTTTCATCACCTTTGCCAAGTTGCCGCTCTCTCCGGCTCCCGGAGACCAAGAAGCTGCTTCTTCGCGCAAAGACGATTCTGCCGCTCACAGTGCTCTGCGGTGTGCGCCTTCTGCCGAAAGAGGCCCGGGAGCAGTGCTTAGCTCTACAGAGCACCGTACCTTCGTCTTTAGCCTCTCTTCTCGTCTACATCTTAGCAAAAAGCTTTTCCACTCTGTCTGCCAAGGAGAAACTGTGCCAGCACAGAAAACATCTCCCATCGTGTTCTAGAGGCTGCACGGAGGTCTGCCGAGTGTTTTGCAAGAAGAGAAAGAAAGCTGTCCAAAAGAGCTTGCAATCGAAGGTTCATGTGAATAGAAAAGGCAGGAGAGTGGTCAGGTACTGTTTTCTCTCAGTTGGCAAGCTGCGCACACAATCGCAGTGTTGTACAGCTTGTTTCATCACCTTTGCCAAGTTGCCGCTCTCCGGCTACCGGAGACGAAGAAGCTGCTTCTTCGCGCAAAGACGGTTCTCCTGCTCACAGTGCTCTGCGGTGTGCGGCTTCTGCCGAAAGAGGCCCTGGAGCGGTGCTTAGCTCTGCAGAGCACCGTACCTTCGTCTTTAGCCTCTCTTCTCGTCTACATCTTAACAAAAAGCATATCCACTCTGTCTGGCAAGGAGAAACTGTGCCAGCACAGAAAATATCCCCCATCGTGTTCTAGAAGCTGCACGGAGGTCTGCCGAGTGTTTTGCAAGAAGTGAAAGCAAGTTGTCCAAAACAGCTTGCAATCGAATGTTCATGTGAATAGAAAAGGCAGGAGAGTGGTCAGGTACTGTTTTCTCTCAGTTGGCAAGCTGCGCACACAATCGCAGTGTTGTACAGCTTGTTTCATCACCTTTGCCAAGTTGCCGCTCTCTCCGGCTCCCGGAGACGAAGAAGCTGCTTCTTCGCGCAAAGACGATTCTGCCGCTCACAGTGCTCAGCGGTGTGTGTCTTCTGCCGAAAGAGGCCCGGGAGCTGTGCTTAGCGCTGCAGAGCACCGTACCTTCGTCTTTAGCCTCTCTTCTCGTCTACATCTTAGCAAAAAGCTTTTCCTCTCTGTCTGGCATGGAGAAACTGTGCCAGCACAGAAAACATCTCCCATCGTGTTCTAGAGGCTGCACGGAGGTCTGCCGAGTGTTTTGCAAGAAGAGAAAGAAAGTTGTCTAAAACAGCTCGCAATCGACTGTTCATGTGAATAGAAAAGGCAGGAGAGTGGTCAGGTACTGTTTTCTCTCAGTTGGCAAGCTGCGCACACAATCGCAGTGTTGTACAGCTTGTTTCATCACCTTTGCCAAGTTGCCGCTCTCTCCGGCTCCCAGAGACGAAGAAGCTGCTTCTTCGAGCAAAGACGATTCTGCCGCTCACAGTGCTCTGCGGTGTGCGCCTTCTGCCGAAAGAGGCCCGGGAGCAGTGCTTAGCTCTACAGAGCACCGTACCTTCGTCTTTAGCCTCTCTTCTCGTCTACATCTTAGCAAAAAGCTTTTCCAGTCTGTCTGGCAAGGAGAAACTGTGCCAGCACAGAAAACATCTCCCATCGTGTTTTAGAAGCTGCACGGAGGTCTGCCGAGTGTTTTGCAAGAAGAGAAAGAAAGGTGTCCAAAACAGCTTGCAATCGAATGTTCATGTGAATAGAAAAGGCAGGAGAGTGGTCAGGTACTGTTTTCTCTCAGGTGGCAAGCTGCGCACACAATCGCAGTGTTGTACAGCTTGTTTCATCACCTTTGCGAAGTTGCCGCTCTCTCCGGCTCCCGGAGACGAAGAAGCTGCTTCTTTGCGCAAAGACGATTCTGCCGCTCACAGTGCTCTGCGGTGTTTGTCTTCTGCCGAAAGAGGCCCGGGAGCGGTGCTTAGCTCTGCAGAGCACCGTACCTTCGTCTTTAGCCTCTCTTCTCGTCTACATCTTAGCAAAAAGCTTTTCCAGTCTGTCTGGCAAGGAGAAACTGTGCCAGCACAAAAAACATCTCCCATCGTGTTCTAGAGGCTGCACGGAGGTCTGCCGAGTGTTTTGCAAGAAGAGAAAGAAAGTTGTCCAAAACAGCTTCCAATCAAATGTTCATGTGAATAGAAAAGGCAGGAGAGTGGTCAGGTACTGTTTTCTCTCACTTGGCAAGCTGCGCACACAATCGCAGTGTTGTACAGCTTGTTTCATCACCTTTGCCAAGTTGCCGCTCTCTCCGGCTCCCGGAGACCAAGAAGCTGCTTCTTCGCGCAAAGACGATTCTGCCGCTCACAGTGTTCTGCGGTGTGCGTCTTCTGCCGAAAGAGGCCCGGGAGCGGTGCTTAGCTCTGCAGAGCACCGTACCTCCGTCTTTAGCCTCTCTTCTCGTCTACATCTTAGCAAAAAGCTTTTCCAGTCTGTCTGGCAAGGAGAAACTGTGCCAGCACAGAAAACATCTCCCATCGTGTTCTAGAGGCTGCACGGGGGTCTGCCGAGTGTTTTGCAAGAAGAGAAAGAAAGTTGTCCAAAACAGCTTGCAATCGAATGTTCATGTGAATAGAAAAGGCAGGAGAGTGGTCAGGTACTGTTTTCTCTCAGTTGGCAAGCTGCGCACACAATCGCAGTGTTGTACAGCTTGTTTCATCACCTTTGCGAAGTTGCCGCTCTCTCCGGCTCCCAGAGACGAAGAAGCTGCTTCTTCGCGTAAAGACGATTCTGCCGCTCACAGTGCTCTGCGGTGTGCGCCTTCTGCCGAAAGAGGCCCGGGAGCGGTGCTTAGCTCTGCAGAGCACCATACCTTCGTCTTTAGCCTTTCTTCTCGTCTACATCTTAGCAAAAAGCTTTTCCACTCTGTCTGGCAAGGAGAAACTGTGCCAGCACAAAAAACATCTCCCATCGTGTTCTAGAGGCTGCACGGAGGTCTGCCGAGTGTTTTGCAAGAAGAGAAAGAAAGTTGTCCAAAACAGCTTGCAATCGAATGTTCATGTGATTAGAAAAGGCAGGAGAGTGGTCAGGTACTGTTTCCTCTCACTTGGCAAGCTGCGCACACAATCGCAGTGTTGTACAGCTTGTTTCATCACCTTTGCCAAGTTGCCGCTCTCTCCGGCTCCCGGAGACCAAGAAGCTGCTTCTTCGCGCAAAGACGATTCTGCCGCTCACAGTGCTCTGCGGTGTGTGTCTTCTGCCGAAAGAGGTCCGGGAGCTGTGCTTAGCTCTGCAGAGCACCGTACCTTCGTCTTTAGCCTCTCTTCTCGTCTACATCTTAGCAAAAAGCTTTTCCTCTCTGTCTGGCAAGGAGAAACTGTGCCAGCACAGAAAACATCTCCCATCGTGTTCTAGAGGCTGCACGGAGGTCTGCCGAGTGTTTTGCAAGAAGAGAAAGAAAGTTGTCCAAAACAGCTTGCAATCGAATGTTCATGTGAATAGAAAAGGCAGGAGAGTGGTCAGGTACTGTTTTCTCTCAGTTGGCAAGCTGCGCACACAATCCCAGTGTTGTACAGCTTGTTTCATCACCTTTGCCAAGTTGCCGCTCTCTCCGGCTCCCGGAGACCAAGAAGCTGCTTCTTCGCGCAAAGACGATTCTGCCGCTCACAGTGCTCTGCGGTGTGCGCCTTCTGCCGAAAGAGGCCCGGGAGCAGTGCTTAGCTCTACAGAGCACCGTACCTTCGTCTTTAGCCTCTCTTCTCGTCTACATCTTAGCAAAAAGCTTTTCCACTCTGTCTGCCAAGGAGAAACTGTGCCAGCACAGAAAACATCTCCCATCGTGTTCTAGAGGCTGCACGGAGGTCTGCCGAGTGTTTTGCAAGAAGAGAAAGAAAGCTGTCCAAAAGAGCTTGCAATCGAAGGTTCATGTGAATAGAAAAGGCAGGAGAGTGGTCAGGTACTGTTTTCTCTCAGTTGGCAAGCTGCGCACACAATCCCAGTGTTGTACAGCTTGTTTCATCACCTTTGCCAAGTTGCCGCTCTCCGGCTACCGGAGACGAAGAAGCTGCTTCTTCGCGCAAAGACGGTTCTCCTGCTCACAGTGCTCTGCGGTGTGCGGCTTCTGCCGAAAGAGGCCCTGGAGCGGTGCTTAGCTCTGCAGAGCACCGTACCTTCGTCTTTAGCCTCTCTTCTCGTCTACATCTTAACAAAAAGCATATCCACTCTGTCTGGCAAGGAGAAACTGTGCCAGCACAGAAAATATCCCCCATCGTGTTCTAGAAGCTGCACGGAGGTCTGCCGAGTGTTTTGCAAGAAGTGAAAGCAAGTTGTCCAAAACAGCTTGCAATCGAATGTTCATGTGAATAGAAAAGGCAGGAGAGTGGTCAGGTACTGTTTTCTCTCAGTTGGCAAGCTGCGCACACAATCGCAGTGTTGTACAGCTTGTTTCATCACCTTTGCCAAGTTGCCGCTCTCTCCGGCTCCCGGAGACGAAGAAGCTGCTTCTTCGCGCAAAGACGATTCTGCCGCTCACAGTGCTCAGCGGTGTGTGTCTTCTGCCGAAAGAGGCCCGGGAGCTGTGCTTAGCGCTGCAGAGCACCGTACCTTCGTCTTTAGCCTCTCTTCTCGTCTACATCTTAGCAAAAAGCTTTTCCTCTCTGTCTGGCATGGAGAAACTGTGCCAGCACAGAAAACATCTCCCATCGTGTTCTAGAGGCTGCACGGAGGTCTGCCGAGTGTTTTGCAAGAAGAGAAAGAAAGTTGTCTAAAACAGCTCGCAATCGACTGTTCATGTGAATAGAAAAGGCAGGAGAGTGGTCAGGTACTGTTTTCTCTCAGTTGGCAAGCTGCGCACACAATCGCAGTGTTGTACAGCTTGTTTCATCACCTTTGCCAAGTTGCCGCTCTCTCCGGCTCCCAGAGACGAAGAAGCTGCTTCTTCGAGCAAAGACGATTCTGCCGCTCACAGTGCTCTGCGGTGTGCGCCTTCTGCCGAAAGAGGCCCGGGAGCAGTGCTTAGCTCTACAGAGCACCGTACCTTCGTCTTTAGCCTCTCTTCTCGTCTACATCTTAGCAAAAAGCTTTTCCAGTCTGTCTGGCAAGGAGAAACTGTGCCAGCACAGAAAACATCTCCCATCGTGTTTTAGAAGCTGCACGGAGGTCTGCCGAGTGTTTTGCAAGAAGAGAAAGAAAGGTGTCCAAAACAGCTTGCAATCGAATGTTCATGTGAATAGAAAAGGCAGGAGAGTGGTCAGGTACTGTTTTCTCTCAGGTGGCAAGCTGCGCACACAATCGCAGTGTTGTACAGCTTGTTTCATCACCTTTGCGAAGTTGCCGCTCTCTCCGGCTCCCGGAGACGAAGAAGCTGCTTCTTTGCGCAAAGACGATTCTGCCGCTCACAGTGCTCTGCGGTGTTTGTCTTCTGCCGAAAGAGGCCCGGGAGCGGTGCTTAGCTCTGCAGAGCACCGTACCTTCGTCTTTAGCCTCTCTTCTCGTCTACATCTTAGCAAAAAGCTTTTCCAGTCTGTCTGGCAAGGAGAAACTGTGCCAGCACAAAAAACATCTCCCATCGTGTTCTAGAGGCTGCACGGAGGTCTGCCGAGTGTTTTGCAAGAAGAGAAAGAAAGTTGTCCAAAACAGCTTCCAATCAAATGTTCATGTGAATAGAAAAGGCAGGAGAGTGGTCAGGTACTGTTTTCTCTCACTTGGCAAGCTGCGCACACAATCGCAGTGTTGTACAGCTTGTTTCATCACCTTTGCCAAGTTGCCGCTCTCTCCGGCTCCCGGAGACCAAGAAGCTGCTTCTTCGCGCAAAGACGATTCTGCCGCTCACAGTGTTCTGCGGTGTGCGTCTTCTGCCGAAAGAGGCCCGGGAGCGGTGCTTAGCTCTGCAGAGCACCGTACCTCCGTCTTTAGCCTCTCTTCTCGTCTACATCTTAGCAAAAAGCTTTTCCAGTCTGTCTGGCAAGGAGAAACTGTGCCAGCACAGAAAACA
Organism: Melozone crissalis; assembly: GCF_028551555.1. Classification (NCBI taxonomy): domain Eukaryota; kingdom Metazoa; phylum Chordata; class Aves; order Passeriformes; family Passerellidae; genus Melozone; species Melozone crissalis. The sequence goes on from NW_026536130.1 coordinate 370,279, forward strand.
TCTCCCATCGTGTTCTAGAGGCTGCACGGGGGTCTGCCGAGTGTTTTGCAAGAAGAGAAAGAAAGTTGTCCAAAACAGCTTGCAATCGAATGTTCATGTGAATAGAAAAGGCAGGAGAGTGGTCAGGTACTGTTTTCTCTCAGTTGGCAAGCTGCGCACACAATCGCAGTGTTGTACAGCTTGTTTCATCACCTTTGCGAAGTTGCCGCTCTCTCCGGCTCCCAGAGACGAAGAAGCTGCTTCTTCGCGTAAAGACGATTCTGCCGCTCACAGTGCTCTGCGGTGTGCGCCTTCTGCCGAAAGAGGCCCGGGAGCGGTGCTTAGCTCTGCAGAGCACCATACCTTCGTCTTTAGCCTTTCTTCTCGTCTACATCTTAGCAAAAAGCTTTTCCACTCTGTCTGGCAAGGAGAAACTGTGCCAGCACAAAAAACATCTCCCATCGTGTTCTAGAGGCTGCACGGAGGTCTGCCGAGTGTTTTGCAAGAAGAGAAAGAAAGTTGTCCAAAACAGCTTGCAATCGAATGTTCATGTGATTAGAAAAGGCAGGAGAGTGGTCAGGTACTGTTTCCTCTCACTTGGCAAGCTGCGCACACAATCGCAGTGTTGTACAGCTTGTTTCATCACCTTTGCCAAGTTGCCGCTCTCTCCGGCTCCCGGAGACCAAGAAGCTGCTTCTTCGCGCAAAGACGATTCTGCCGCTCACAGTGCTCTGCGGTGTGTGTCTTCTGCCGAAAGAGGTCCGGGAGCTGTGCTTAGCTCTGCAGAGCACCGTACCTTCGTCTTTAGCCTCTCTTCTCGTCTACATCTTAGCAAAAAGCTTTTCCTCTCTGTCTGGCAAGGAGAAACTGTGCCAGCACAGAAAACATCTCCCATCGTGTTCTAGAGGCTGCACGGAGGTCTGCCGAGTGTTTTGCAAGAAGAGAAAGAAAGTTGTCCAAAACAGCTTGCAATCGAATGTTCATGTGAATAGAAAAGGCAGGAGAGTGGTCAGGTACTGTTTTCTCTCAGTTGGCAAGCTGCGCACACAATCCCAGTGTTGTACAGCTTGTTTCATCACCTTTGCGAAGTTGCCGCTCTCTCCGGCTCCCGGAGACCAAGAAGCTGCTTCTTCGCGCAAAGACGATTCTGCCGCTCACAGTGCTCTGCGGTGTGCGCCTTCTGCCGAAAGAGGCCCGGGAGCAGTGCTTAGCTCTGCAGAGCACCGTACCTTCGTCTTTAGCCTCTCTTCTCGTCTACATCTTAGCAAAAAGCTTTTCCACTCTGTCTGCCAAGGAGAAACTGTGCCAGCACAGAAAACATCTCCCATCATGTTCTAGAGGCTGCACGGAGGTCTGCCGAGTGTTTTGCAAGAAGAGAAAGAAAGCTGTCCAAAAGAGCTTGCAATCGAAGGTTCATGTGAATAGAAAAGGCAGGAGAGTGGTCAGGTACTGTTTTCTCTCAGTTGGCAAGCTGCGCACACAATCGCAGTGTTGTACAGCTTGTTTCATCACCTTTGCCAAGTTGCCGCTCTCCGGCTACCGGAGACGAAGAAGCTGCTTCTTCGCGCAAAGACGGTTCTCCTGCTCACAGTGCTCTGCGGTGTGCGGCTTCTGCCGAAAGAGGCCCTGGAGCGGTGCTTAGCTCTGCAGAGCACCGTACCTTCGTCTTTAGCCTCTCTTCTCGTCTACATCTTAACAAAAAGCATATCCACTCTGTCTGGCAAGGAGAAACTGTGCCAGCACAGAAAATATCCCCCATCGTGTTCTAGAAGCTGCACGGAGGTCTGCCGAGTGTTTTGCAAGAAGTGAAAGCAAGTTGTCCAAAACAGCTTGCAATCGAATGTTCATGTGAATAGAAAAGGCAGGAGAGTGGTCAGGTACTGTTTTCTCTCAGTTGGCAAGCTGCGCACACAATCGCAGTGTTGTACAGCTTGTTTCATCACCTTTGCCAAGTTGCCGCTCTCTCCGGCTCCCGGAGACGAAGAAGCTGCTTCTTCGCGCAAAGACGATTCTGCCGCTCACAGTGCTCAGCGGTGTGTGTCTTCTGCCGAAAGAGGCCCGGGAGCTGTGCTTAGCGCTGCAGAGCACCGTACCTTCGTCTTTAGCCTCTCTTCTCGTCTACATCTTAGCAAAAAGCTTTTCCTCTCTGTCTGGCATGGAGAAACTGTGCCAGCACAGAAAACATCTCCCATCGTGTTCTAGAGGCTGCACGGAGGTCTGCCGAGTGTTTTGCAAGAAGAGAAAGAAAGTTGTCCAAAACAGCTCGCAATCGACTGTTCATGTGAATAGAAAAGGCAGGAGAGTGGTCAGGTACTGTTTTCTCTCACTTGGCAAGCTGCGCACACAATCGCAGTGTTGTACAGCTTGTTTCATCACCTTTGCCAAGTTGCCGCTCTCTCCGGCTCCCAGAGACGAAGAAGCTGCTTCTTCGCGCAAAGACGATTCTGCCGCTCACAGTGCTCTGCGGTGTGCGCCTTCTGCCGAAAGAGGCCCGGGAGCAGTGCTTAGCTCTACAGAGCACCGTACCTTCGTCTTTAGCCTCTCTTCTCGTCTACATCTTAGCAAAAAGCTTTTCCAGTCTGTCTGGCAAGGAGAAACTGTGCCAGCACAGAAAACATCTCCCATCGTGTTTTAGAAGCTGCACGGAGGTCTGCCGAGTGTTTTGCAAGAAGAGAAAGAAAGTTGTCCAAAACAGCTTGCAATCGACTGTTCATGTGAATAGAAAAGGCAGGAGAGTGGTCAGGTACTGTTTTCTCTCAGGTGGCAAGCTGCGCACACAATCGCAGTGTTGTACAGCTTGTTTCATCACCTTTGCGAAGTTGCCGCTCTCTCCGGCTCCCGGAGACGAAGAAGCTGCTTCTTTGCGCAAAGACGATTCTGCCGCTCACAGTGCTCTGCGGTGTGCGCCTTCTGCCGAAAGAGGCCCGGGAGCGGTGCTTAGCTCTGCAGAGCACCGTACCTTCGTCTTAAGCCTCTCTTCTCGTCTACATCTTAGCAAAAAGCTTTTCCAGTCTGTCTGGCAAGGAGAAACTGTGCCAGCACAAAAAACATCTCCCATCGTGTTCTAGAGGCTGCACGGAGGTCTGCCGAGTGTTTTGCAAGAAGAGAAAGAAAGTTGTCCAAAACAGCTTCCAATCAAATGTTCATGTGAATAGAAAAGGCAGGAGAGTGGTCAGGTACTGTTTTCTCTCACTTGGCAAGCTGCGCACACAATCGCAGTGTTGTACAGCTTGTTTCATCACCTTTGCCAAGTTGCCGCTCTCTCCGGCTCCCGGAGACCAAGAAGCTGCTTCTTCGCGCAAAGACGATTCTGCCGCTCACAGTGCTCTGCGGTGTGCGCCTTCTGCCGAAAGAGGCCCGGGAGCGGTGCTTAGCTCTGCAGAGCACCGTACCTCCGTCTTTAGCCTCTCTTCTCGTCTACATCTTAGCAAAAAGCTTTTCCAGTCTGTCTGGCAAGGAGAAACTGTGCCAGCACAGAAAACATCTCCCATCGTGTTCTAGAGGCTGCACGGGGGTCTGCCGAGTGTTTTGCAAGAAGAGAAAGAAAGTTGTCCAAAACAGCTTGCAATCGAATGTTCATGTGAATAGAAAAGGCAGGAGAGTGGTCAGGTACTGTTTTCTCTCAGTTGGCAAGCTGCGCACACAATCGCAGTGTTGTACAGCTTGTTTCATCACCTTTGCGAAGTTGCCGCTCTCTCCGGCTCCCAGAGACGAAGAAGCTGCTTCTTCGCGTAAAGACGATTCTGCCGCTCACAGTGCTCTGCGGTGTGCGCCTTCTGCCGAAAGAGGCCCGGGAGCGGTGCTTAGCTCTGCAGAGCACCGTACCTTCGTCTTTAGCCTCTCTTCTCGTCTACATCTTAGCAAAAAGCTTTTCCACTCTGTCTGGCAAGGAGAAACTGTGCCAGCACAGAAAACATCTCCCATCGTGTTCTAGAGGCTGCACGGAGGTCTGCCGAGTGTTTTGCAAGAAGAGAAAGAAAGTTGTCCAAAACAGCTTCCATTCGAATGTTCATGTGAATAGAAAAGGCAGGAGAGTGGTCAGGTACTGTTTTCTCTCACTTGGCCAGCTGCGCACACAATCGCAGTGTTGTACAGCTTGTTTCATCACCTTTGCGAAGTTGCCGCTCTCTCCGGCTCCCAGAGACGAAGAAGCTGCTTCTTCGCGCAAAGACGATTCTGCCGCTCACAGTGCTCTGCGGTGTGCGCCTTCTACCGAAAGAGGCCCGGGAGCAGTGCTTAGCTCTGCAGAGCACCGTACCTTCGTCTTTAGCCTCTCTTCTCGTCTACATCTTAACAAAAAGCTTTTCCACTCTGTCTGGCAAGGAGAAACTGTGCCAGCACAGAAAACATCTCCCATCGTGATCTAGAGGCTGCACGGAGGTCTGCCGAGTGTTTTGCAAGAAGAGAAAGAAAGTTGTCCACAACAGCTTCCAATCGAATGTTCATGTGAATAGAAAAGGCAGGAGAGTGGTCAGGTACTGTTTTCTCTCACTTGGCAAGCTGCGCACACAATCGCAGTGTTGTACAGCTTGTTTCATCACCTTTGCCAAGTTGCCGCTCTCTCCGGCTCCCGGAGACCAAGAAGCTGCTTCTTCGCGCAAAGACGATTCTGCCGCTCACAGTGCTCTGCGGTGTGCGCCTTCTGCCGAAAGAGGTCCGGGAGCGGTGCTTAGCTCTGCAGAGCACCGTACCTTCGTCTTTAGCGTCTCTTCTCGTCTACATCTTAGCAAAAAGCTTTTCCACTCTGTCTGGCAAGGAGAAACTGTGCCAGCACAGAAAACATCTCCCATCGTGTTCTAGAGGCTGCACGGAGGTCTGCCGAGTGTTTTGCAAGAAGAGAAAGAAAGTTGTCCAAAACAGCTTGCAATCGAATGTTCATGTGAATAGAAAAGGCAGGAGAGTGGTCAGGTACTGTTTTCTCTCATTTGGCAAGCTGCGCACACAATCGCAGTGTTGTACAGCTTGTTTCATCACCTTTGCCAAGTTGCCGCTCTCTCCGGCTCCCGGAGACCAAGAAGCTGCTTCTTCGCGCAAAGACGATTCTGCCGCTCACAGTGCTCTGCGGTGTGCGGCTTCTGCCGAAAGAGGCCCGGGAGCGGTGCTTAGCTCTGCAGAGCACCGTACCTTCGTCTTTAGCCTCTCTTCTCGTCTACATCTTAGCAAAAAGCTTTTCCACTCTGTCTGGCAAGGAGAAACTGTGCCAGCACAGAAAACATCTCCCATCGTGTTCTAGAGGCTGCACGGAGGTCTGCCGAGTGTTTTGCAAGAAGAGAAACAAAGTTGTCCAAAACAGCTTGCAATCGAATGTTCATGTGAATAGAAAAGGCAGGAGAGTGGTCAGGTACTGTTTTCTCTCAGTTGGCAAGCTGCGCACACAATCGCAGTGTTGTACAGCTTGTTTCATCACCTTTGCCAAGTTGCCGCTCTCTCCGGCTCCCGGAGACCAAGAAGCTGCTTCTTCGCGCAAAGACGATTCTGCCGCTCACAGTGCTCTGCGGTGTGCGGCTTCTGCCGAAAGAGGCCCGGGAGCGGTGCTTAGCTCTGCAGAGCACCGTACCTTCGTCTTAAGCCTCTCTTCTCGTCTACATCTTAGCAAAAAGCTTTTCCACTCTGTCTGGCAAGGAGAAACTGTACCAGCACAAAAAACATCTCCCATCGTGTTCTAGAGGCTGCACGGAGGTCTGCCGAGTGTTTTGCAAGAAGAGAAAGAAAGTTGTCCAAAACAGCTTGCAATCGAATGTTCATGTGAATAGAAAAGGCAGGAGAGTGGTCAGGTACTGTTTTCTCTCAGGTGGCAAGCTGCGCACACAATCGCAGTGTTGTACAGCTTGTTTCATCACCTTTGCGAAGTTGCCGCTCTCTCCGGCTCCCGGAGACCAAGAAGCTGCTTCTTCGCGCAAAGACGATTCTGCCGCTCACAGTGCTCTGCGGTGTGTGTCTTCTGCCGAAAGAGGCCCGGGAGCGGTGCTTAGCTCTGCAGAGCACCGTACCTTCGTCTTTAGCGTCTCTTCTCGTCTACATCTTAGCAAAAAGCTTTTCCACTCTGTCTGGCAAGGAGAAACTGTGCCAGCACAGAAAACATCTCCCATCGTGTTCTAGAGGCTGCACGGAGGTCTGCCGAGTGTTTTGCAAGAAGAGAAAGAAAGTTGTCCAAAACAGCTTGCAATCGAATGTTCATGTGATTAGAAAAGGCAGGAGAGTGGTCAGGTACTGTTTTCTCTCACTTGGCAAGCTGCGCACACAATCGCAGTGTTGTACAGCTTGTTTCATCACCTTTGCCAAGTTGCCGCTCTCTCCGGCTCCCGGAGACCAAGAAGCTGCTTCTTCGCGCAAAGACGATTCTGCCGCTCACAGTGCTCTGCGGTGTGTGTCTTCTGCCGAAAGAGGTCCGGGAGCTGTGCTTAGCTCTGCAGAGCACCGTACCTTCGTCTTTAGCCTCTCTTCTCGTCTACATCTTAGCAAAAAGCTTTTCCTCTCTGTCTGGCAAGGAGAAACTGTGCCAGCACAGAAAACATCTCCCATCGTGTTCTAGAGGCTGCACGGAGGTCTGCCGAGTGTTTTGCAAGAAGAGAAAGAAAGTTGTCCAAAACAGCTTCCAATCGAATGTTCATGTGAATAGAAAAGGCAGGAGAGTGGTCAGGTACTGTTTTCTCTCAGTTGGCAAGCTGCGCACACAATCGCAGTGTTGTACAGCTTGTTTCATCACCTTTGCGAAGTTGCCGCTCTCTCCGGCTCCCGGAGACCAAGAAGCTGCTTCTTCGCGCAAAGACGATTCTGCCGCTCACAGTGCTCTTCAGTGTGTGTCGTCTGCCGAAAGAGGCCCGGGAGCGGTGCTTAGCTCTGCAGAGCACCGTACCTTCGTCTTTAGCCTCTCTTCTCGTCTACATCTTAGCAAAAAGCTTTTCCACTCTGTCTGGCAAGGAGAAACTGTGCCAGCACAGAAAACATCTCCCATCGTGTTCTAGAGGCTGCACGGAGGTCTGCCGAGTGTTTTGCAAGAAGAGAAAGAAAGTTGTCCAAAACAGCTTCCAATCGAATGTTCATGTGAATAGAAAAGGCAGGAGAGTGGTCAGGTACTGTTTTCTCTCACTTGGCCAGCTGCGCACACAATCGCAGTGTTGTACAGCTTGTTTCATCACCTTTGCGAAGTTGCCGCTCTCTCCGGCTCCCAGAGACGAAGAAGCTGCTTCTTCGCGCAAAGACGATTCTGCCGCTCACAGTGCTCTGCGGTGTGCGGCTTCTGCCGAAAGAGGCCCGGGAGCAGTGCTTAGCTCTGCAGAGCACCGTACCTTCGTCTTTAGCGTCTCTTCTCGTCTACATCTTAGCAAAAAGCTTTTCCTCTCTGTCTGGCAAGGAGAAACTGTGCCAGCACAGAAAACATCTCCCATCGTGTTCTAGAGGCTGCACGGAGGTCTGCCGAGTGTTTTGCAAGAAGAGAAAGAAAGTTGTCCAAAACACCTTGCAATCGAATGTTCATGTGATTAGAAAAGGCAGGAGAGTGGTCAGGTACTGTTTTCTCTCAGTTGGCAAGCTGCGCACACAATCGCAGTGTTGTACAATTTGTTTCATCAGCTTATCCAAATTGGCAAGCTTGGCAAGCTGCGCACACAATCGCAGTGTTGTACAGCTTGTTTCTTCACCTTTGCCAAGTTGCCGCTATCTCCGGCTCCCGGGGACCAAGAAGCTGCTTCTTCGCGCAAAGACGATTCTGCCGCTCACAGTGCTCTGCGGTGTGCGTCTTCTGCCGAAAGAGGTCCGGGTGCTGTGCTTTGCTCTGCAGAGCACCGTACCTTCGTCTTTAGCCTCTCTTCTCGTCTACATCTTAGCAAAAAGCTTTTCCAGTCTGTCTGGCAAGGAGAAACTGTGCCAGCACAGAAAACATCTCCCATCGTGTTCTAGAGGCTGCACGGAGGTCTGCCGAGTGTTTTGCAAGAAGAGAAAGAAAGTTGTCCAAAACAGCTTCCAATCAAATGTTCATGTGAATAGAAAAGGCAGGAGAGTGGTCAGGTACTGATTTCTCTCAGTTGGCAAGCTGCGCACACAATCGCAGTGTTGTACAGCTTTTTTCATCACCTTTGCGAAGTTGCCGCTCTCTCCGGCTCCCAGAGACGAAGAAGCTGCTTCTTCGCGCAAAGACGATTCTGCCGCTCACAGTGCTCTGCGGTGTGCGCCTTCTACCGAAAGAGGCCCGGTAGCAGTGCTTAGCTCTACAGAGCACCGTACCTTCGTCTTTAGCCTCTCTTCTCGTCTACATCTTAGCAAAAAGCTTTTCCTCTCTGTCTGGCAAGGAGAAACTGTGCCAGCACAGAAAACATCTCCCATCGTGTTCTAGAGGCTGCACGGAGGTCTGCCGAGTGTTTTGCAAGAAGAGAAAGAAAGTTGTCCAAAACAGCTTGCAATCGAATGTTCATGTGATTAGAAAAGGCAGGAGAGTGGTCAGGTACTGTTTTCTCTCACTTGGCAAGCTGCGCACACAATCGCAGTGTTGTACAGCTTGTTTCATCACCTTTGCCAAGTTGCCGCTCTCTCCGGCTCCCAGAGACGAAGAAGCTGCTTCTTCGCGCAAAGACGATTCTGCCGCTCACAGTGCTCTGCGGTGTGCGCCTTCTGCCGAAAGAGGCCCGGGAGCAGTGCTTAGCTCTACAGAGCACTGTACCTTCGTCTTTAGCCTCTCTTCTCGTCTACATCTTAGCAAAAAGCTTTTCCACTCGGTCTGCCAAGGAGAAACTGTGCCAGCACAGAAAACATCTCCCATCGTGTTCTAGAGGCTGCACGGAGGTCTGCCGAGTGTTTTGCAAGAAGAGAAAGAAAGCTGTCCAAAACAGCTTCCAATCGAAGGTTCATGTGAATAGAAAAGGCAGGAGAGTGGTCAGGTACTGTTTTCTCTCAGTTGGCAAGCTGCGCACACAATCGCAGTGTTGTACAGCTTGTTTCATCACCTTTGCCAAGTTGCCGCTCTCCGGCTACCGGAGACGAAGAAGCTGCTTCTTCGCGCAAAGACGGTTCTCCTGCTCACAGTGCTCTGCGGTGTGCGGCTTCTGCCGAAAGAGGCCCTGGAGCGGTGCTTAGCTCTGCAGAGCACCGTACCTTCGTCTTTAGCCTCTCTTCTCGTCTACATCTTAACAAAAAGCATGTCCACTATGTCTGGCAAGTAGAAACTGTGCCAGCACAGAAAATATCCCCCATCGTGTTCTAGAAGCTGCACGGAGGTCTGCCGAGTGTTTTGCAAGAAGTGAAAGCAAGTTGTCCAAAACAGCTTGCAATCGAATGTTCATGTGAATAGAAAAGGCAGGAGAGTGGTCAGGTACTGTTTTCTCTCAGTTGGCAAGCTGCGCACACAATCGCAGTGTTGTACAGCTTGTTTCATCACCTTTGCCAAGTTGCCGCTCTCTCCGGCTCCCGGAGACGAAGAAGCTGCTTCTTCGCGCAAAGACGATTCTGCCGCTCACAGTGCTCTGCGGTGTGCGGCTTCTGCCGAAAGAGGCCCGGGAGCGGTGCTTAGCTCTGCAGAGCACCGTACCTTCGTCTTAAGCCTCTCTTCTCGTCTACATCTTAGCAAAAAGCTTTTCCACTCTGTCTGGCAAGGAGAAACTGTGCCAGCACAGAAAACATCTCCCATCGTGTTCTAGAGGCTGCACGGAGGTCTGCCGAGTGTTTTGCAAGAAGAGAAAGAAAGTTGTCCAAAACAGCTTGCAATCGAATGTTCATGTGATTAGAAAAGGCAGGAGAGTGGTCAGGTACTGTTTTCTCTCACTTGGCAAGCTGCGCACACAATCGCAGTGTTGTACAGCTTGTTTCATCACCTTTGCCAAGTTGCCGCTCTCTCCGGCTCCCGGAGACGAAGAAGCTGCTTCTTCGCGCAAAGACGATTCTGCCGCTCACAGTGCTCTGCGGTGTGTGTCTTCTGCCGAAAGAGGTCCGGGAGCTGTGCTTAGCTCTGCAGAGCACCGTACCTTCGTCTTTAGCCTCTCTTCTCGTCTACATCTTAGCAAAAAGCTTTTCCTCTCTGTCTGGCAAGGAGAAACTGTGCCAGCACAGAAAACATCTCCCATCGTGTTCTAGAGGCTGCACGGAGGTCTGCCGAGTGTTTTGCAAGAAGAGAAAGAAAGTTGTCCAAAACAGCTTCCAATCGAATGTTCATGTGAATAGAAAAGGCAGGAGAGTGGTCAGGTACTGTTTTCTCTCAGTTGGCAAGCTGCGCACACAATCGCAGTGTTGTACAGCTTGTTTCATCACCTTTGCCAAGTTGCCGCTCTCTCCGGCTCCCGGAGACCAAGAAGCTGCTTCTTCGCGCAAAGACGATTCTGCCGCTCACAGTGCTCTTCAGCGTGTGTCGTCTGCCGAAAGAGGCCCGGGAGCGGTGCTTAGCTCTGCAGAGCACCGTACCTTCGTCTTTAGCCTCTCTTCTCGTCTACATCTTAGCAAAAAGCTTTTCCACTCTGTCTGGCAAGGAGAAACTGTGCCAGCACAGAAAACATCTCCCATCGTGTTCTAGAGGCTGCACGGAGGTCTGCCGAGTGTTTTGCAAGAAGAGAAAGAAAGTTGTCCAAAACAGCTTCCATTCGAATGTTCATGTGAATAGAAAAGGCAGGAGAGTGGTCAGGTACTGTTTTCTCTCACTTGGCCAGCTGCGCACACAATCGCAGTGTTGTACAGCTTGTTTCATCACCTTTGCGAAGTTGCCGCTCTCTCCGGCTCCCAGAGACGAAGAAGCTGCTTCTTCGCGCAAAGACGATTCTGCCGCTCACAGTGCTCTGCGGTGTGCGCCTTCTACCGAAAGAGGCCCGGGAGCAGTGCTTAGCTCTGCAGAGCACCGTACCTTCGTCTTTAGCCTCTCTTCTCGTCTACATCTTAACAAAAAGCTTTTCCACTCTGTCTGGCAAGGAGAAACTGTGCCAGCACAGAAAACATCTCCCATCGTGATCTAGAGGCTGCACGGAGGTCTGCCGAGTGTTTTGCAAGAAGAGAAAGAAAGTTGTCCACAACAGCTTCCAATCGAATGTTCATGTGAATAGAAAAGGCAGGAGAGTGGTCAGGTACTGTTTTCTCTCACTTGGCAAGCTGCGCACACAATCGCAGTGTTGTACAGCTTGTTTCATCACCTTTGCCAAGTTGCCGCTCTCTCCGGCTCCCGGAGACCAAGAAGCTGCTTCTTCGCGCAAAGACGATTCTGCCGCTCACAGTGCTCTGCGGTGTGCGCCTTCTGCCGAAAGAGGTCCGGGAGCGGTGCTTAGCTCTGCAGAGCACCGTACCTTCGTCTTTAGCGTCTCTTCTCGTCTACATCTTAGCAAAAAGCTTTTCCACTCTGTCTGGCAAGGAGAAACTGTGCCAGCACAGAAAACATCTCCCATCGTGTTCTAGAGGCTGCACGGAGGTCTGCCGAGTGTTTTGCAAGAAGAGAAAGAAAGTTGTCCAAAACAGCTTGCAATCGAATGTTCATGTGAATAGAAAAGGCAGGAGAGTGGTCAGGTACTGTTTTCTCTCATTTGGCAAGCTGCGCACACAATCGCAGTGTTGTACAGCTTGTTTCATCACCTTTGCCAAGTTGCCGCTCTCTCCGGCTCCCGGAGACCAAGAAGCTGCTTCTTCGCGCAAAGACGATTCTGCCGCTCACAGTGCTCTGCGGTGTGCGGCTTCTGCCGAAAGAGGCCCGGGAGCGGTGCTTAGCTCTGCAGAGCACCGTACCTTCGTCTTTAGCCTCTCTTCTCGTCTACATCTTAGCAAAAAGCTTTTCCACTCTGTCTGGCAAGGAGAAACTGTGCCAGCACAGAAAACATCTCCCATCGTGTTCTAGAGGCTGCACGGAGGTCTGCCGAGTGTTTTGCAAGAAGAGAAACAAAGTTGTCCAAAACAGCTTGCAATCGAATGTTCATGTGAATAGAAAAGGCAGGAGAGTGGTCAGGTACTGTTTTCTCTCAGTTGGCAAGCTGCGCACACAATCGCAGTGTTGTACAGCTTGTTTCATCACCTTTGCCAAGTTGCCGCTCTCTCCGGCTCCCGGAGACGAAGAAGCTGCTTCTTCGCGCAAAGACGATTCTGCCGCTCACAGTGCTCTGCGGTGTGCGGCTTCTGCCGAAAGAGGCCCGGGAGCGGTGCTTAGCTCTGCAGAGCACCGTACCTTCGTCTTAAGCCTCTCTTCTCGTCTACATCTTAGCAAAAAGCTTTTCCACTCTGTCTGGCAAGGAGAAACTGTACCAGCACAAAAAACATCTCCCATCGTGTTCTAGAGGCTGCACGGAGGTCTGCCGAGTGTTTTGCAAGAAGAGAAAGAAAGTTGTCCAAAACAGCTTGCAATCGAATGTTCATGTGAATAGAAAAGGCAGGAGAGTGGTCAGGTACTGTTTTCTCTCAGGTGGCAAGCTGCGCACACAATCGCAGTGTTGTACAGCTTGTTTCATCACCTTTGCGAAGTTGCCGCTCTCTCCGGCTCCCGGAGACCAAGAAGCTGCTTCTTCGCGCAAAGACGATTCTGCCGCTCACAGTGCTCTGCGGTGTGTGTCTTCTGCCGAAAGAGGCCCGGGAGCGGTGCTTAGCTCTGCAGAGCACCGTACCTTCGTCTTTAGCGTCTCTTCTCGTCTACATCTTAGCAAAAAGCTTTTCCACTCTGTCTGGCAAGGAGAAACTGTGCCAGCACAGAAAACATCTCCCATCGTGTTCTAGAGGCTGCACGGAGGTCTGCCGAGTGTTTTGCAAGAAGAGAAAGAAAGTTGTCCAAAACAGCTTGCAATCGAATGTTCATGTGATTAGAAAAGGCAGGAGAGTGGTCAGGTACTGTTTTCTCTCACTTGGCAAGCTGCGCACACAATCGCAGTGTTGTACAGCTTGTTTCATCACCTTTGCCAAGTTGCCGCTCTCTCCGGCTCCCGGAGACCAAGAAGCTGCTTCTTCGCGCAAAGACGATTCTGCCGCTCACAGTGCTCTGCGGTGTGTGTCTTCTGCCGAAAGAGGTCCGGGAGCTGTGCTTAGCTCTGCAGAGCACCGTACCTTCGTCTTTAGCCTCTCTTCTCGTCTACATCTTAGCAAAAAGCTTTTCCTCTCTGTCTGGCAAGGAGAAACTGTGCCAGCACAGAAAACATCTCCCATCGTGTTCTAGAGGCTGCACGGAGGTCTGCCGAGTGTTTTGCAAGAAGAGAAAGAAAGTTGTCCAAAACAGCTTCCAATCGAATGTTCATGTGAATAGAAAAGGCAGGAGAGTGGTCAGGTACTGTTTTCTCTCAGTTGGCAAGCTGCGCACACAATCGCAGTGTTGTACAGCTTGTTTCATCACCTTTGCGAAGTTGCCGCTCTCTCCGGCTCCCGGAGACCAAGAAGCTGCTTCTTCGCGCAAAGACGATTCTGCCGCTCACAGTGCTCTTCAGTGTGTGTCGTCTGCCGAAAGAGGCCCGGGAGCGGTGCTTAGCTCTGCAGAGCACCGTACCTTCGTCTTTAGCCTCTCTTCTCGTCTACATCTTAGCAAAAAGCTTTTCCACTCTGTCTGGCAAGGAGAAACTGTGCCAGCACAGAAAACATCTCCCATCGTGTTCTAGAGGCTGCACGGAGGTCTGCCGAGTGTTTTGCAAGAAGAGAAAGAAAGTTGTCCAAAACAGCTTCCAATCGAATGTTCATGTGAATAGAAAAGGCAGGAGAGTGGTCAGGTACTGTTTTCTCTCACTTGGCCAGCTGCGCACACAATCGCAGTGTTGTACAGCTTGTTTCATCACCTTTGCGAAGTTGCCGCTCTCTCCGGCTCCCAGAGACGAAGAAGCTGCTTCTTCGCGCAAAGACGATTCTGCCGCTCACAGTGCTCTGCGGTGTGCGGCTTCTGCCGAAAGAGGCCCGGGAGCAGTGCTTAGCTCTGCAGAGCACCGTACCTTCGTCTTTAGCGTCTCTTCTCGTCTACATCTTAGCAAAAAGCTTTTCCTCTCTGTCTGGCAAGGAGAAACTGTGCCAGCACAGAAAACATCTCCCATCGTGTTCTAGAGGCTGCACGGAGGTCTGCCGAGTGTTTTGCAAGAAGAGAAAGAAAGTTGTCCAAAACACCTTGCAATCGAATGTTCATGTGATTAGAAAAGGCAGGAGAGTGGTCAGGTACTGTTTTCTCTCAGTTGGCAAGCTGCGCACACAATCGCAGTGTTGTACAATTTGTTTCATCAGCTTATCCAAATTGGCAAGCTTGGCAAGCTGCGCACACAATCGCAGTGTTGTACAGCTTGTTTCTTCACCTTTGCCAAGTTGCCGCTATCTCCGGCTCCCGGGGACCAAGAAGCTGCTTCTTCGCGCAAAGACGATTCTGCCGCTCACAGTGCTCTGCGGTGTGCGTCTTCTGCCGAAAGAGGTCCGGGTGCTGTGCTTTGCTCTGCAGAGCACCGTACCTTCGTCTTTAGCCTCTCTTCTCGTCTACATCTTAGCAAAAAGCTTTTCCAGTCTGTCTGGCAAGGAGAAACTGTGCCAGCACAGAAAACATCTCCCATCGTGTTCTAGAGGCTGCACGGAGGTCTGCCGAGTGTTTTGCAAGAAGAGAAAGAAAGTTGTCCAAAACAGCTTCCAATCAAATGTTCATGTGAATAGAAAAGGCAGGAGAGTGGTCAGGTACTGATTTCTCTCAGTTGGCAAGCTGCGCACACAATCGCAGTGTTGTACAGCTTTTTTCATCACCTTTGCGAAGTTGCCGCTCTCTCCGGCTCCCAGAGACGAAGAAGCTGCTTCTTCGCGCAAAGACGATTCTGCCGCTCACAGTGCTCTGCGGTGTGCGCCTTCTACCGAAAGAGGCCCGGTAGCAGTGCTTAGCTCTACAGAGCACCGTACCTTCGTCTTTAGCCTCTCTTCTCGTCTACATCTTAGCAAAAAGCTTTTCCTCTCTGTCTGGCAAGGAGAAACTGTGCCAGCACAGAAAACATCTCCCATCGTGTTCTAGAGGCTGCACGGAGGTCTGCCGAGTGTTTTGCAAGAAGAGAAAGAAAGTTGTCCAAAACAGCTTGCAATCGAATGTTCATGTGATTAGAAAAGGCAGGAGAGTGGTCAGGTACTGTTTTCTCTCACTTGGCAAGCTGCGCACACAATCGCAGTGTTGTACAGCTTGTTTCATCACCTTTGCCAAGTTGCCGCTCTCTCCGGCTCCCAGAGACGAAGAAGCTGCTTCTTCGCGCAAAGACGATTCTGCCGCTCACAGTGCTCTGCGGTGTGCGCCTTCTGCCGAAAGAGGCCCGGGAGCAGTGCTTAGCTCTACAGAGCACTGTACCTTCGTCTTTAGCCTCTCTTCTCGTCTACATCTTAGCAAAAAGCTTTTCCACTCGGTCTGCCAAGGAGAAACTGTGCCAGCACAGAAAACATCTCCCATCGTGTTCTAGAGGCTGCACGGAGGTCTGCCGAGTGTTTTGCAAGAAGAGAAAGAAAGCTGTCCAAAACAGCTTCCAATCGAAGGTTCATGTGAATAGAAAAGGCAGGAGAGTGGTCAGGTACTGTTTTCTCTCAGTTGGCAAGCTGCGCACACAATCGCAGTGTTGTACAGCTTGTTTCATCACCTTTGCCAAGTTGCCGCTCTCCGGCTACCGGAGACGAAGAAGCTGCTTCTTCGCGCAAAGACGGTTCTCCTGCTCACAGTGCTCTGCGGTGTGCGGCTTCTGCCGAAAGAGGCCCTGGAGCGGTGCTTAGCTCTGCAGAGCACCGTACCTTCGTCTTTAGCCTCTCTTCTCGTCTACATCTTAACAAAAAGCATGTCCACTATGTCTGGCAAGTAGAAACTGTGCCAGCACAGAAAATATCCCCCATCGTGTTCTAGAAGCTGCACGGAGGTCTGCCGAGTGTTTTGCAAGAAGTGAAAGCAAGTTGTCCAAAACAGCTTGCAATCGAATGTTCATGTGAATAGAAAAGGCAGGAGAGTGGTCAGGTACTGTTTTCTCTCAGTTGGCAAGCTGCGCACACAATCGCAGTGTTGTACAGCTTGTTTCATCACCTTTGCCAAGTTGCCGCTCTCTCCGGCTCCCGGAGACGAAGAAGCTGCTTCTTCGCGCAAAGACGATTCTGCCGCTCACAGTGCTCTGCGGTGTGCGGCTTCTGCCGAAAGAGGCCCGGGAGCGGTGCTTAGCTCTGCAGAGCACCGTACCTTCGTCTTAAGCCTCTCTTCTCGTCTACATCTTAGCAAAAAGCTTTTCCACTCTGTCTGGCAAGGAGAAACTGTGCCAGCACAGAAAACATCTCCCATCGTGTTCTAGAGGCTGCACGGAGGTCTGCCGAGTGTTTTGCAAGAAGAGAAAGAAAGTTGTCCAAAACAGCTTGCAATCGAATGTTCATGTGATTAGAAAAGGCAGGAGAGTGGTCAGGTACTGTTTTCTCTCACTTGGCAAGCTGCGCACACAATCGCAGTGTTGTACAGCTTGTTTCATCACCTTTGCCAAGTTGCCGCTCTCTCCGGCTCCCGGAGACGAAGAAGCTGCTTCTTCGCGCAAAGACGATTCTGCCGCTCACAGTGCTCTGCGGTGTGTGTCTTCTGCCGAAAGAGGTCCGGGAGCTGTGCTTAGCTCTGCAGAGCACCGTACCTTCGTCTTTAGCCTCTCTTCTCGTCTACATCTTAGCAAAAAGCTTTTCCTCTCTGTCTGGCAAGGAGAAACTGTGCCAGCACAGAAAACATCTCCCATCGTGTTCTAGAGGCTGCACGGAGGTCTGCCGAGTGTTTTGCAAGAAGAGAAAGAAAGTTGTCCAAAACAGCTTCCAATCGAATGTTCATGTGAATAGAAAAGGCAGGAGAGTGGTCAGGTACTGTTTTCTCTCAGTTGGCAAGCTGCGCACACAATCGCAGTGTTGTACAGCTTGTTTCATCACCTTTGCCAAGTTGCCGCTCTCTCCGGCTCCCGGAGACCAAGAAGCTGCTTCTTCGCGCAAAGACGATTCTGCCGCTCACAGTGCTCTTCAGCGTGTGTCGTCTGCCGAAAGAGGCCCGGGAGCGGTGCTTAGCTCTGCAGAGCACCGTACCTTCGTCTTTAGCCTCTCTTCTCGTCTACATCTTAGCAAAAAGCTTTTCCACTCTGTCTGGCAAGGAGAAACTGTGCCAGCACAGAAAACATCTCCCATCGTGTTCTAGAGGCTGCACGGAGGTCTGCCGAGTGTTTTGCAAGAAGAGAAAGAAAGTTGTCCAAAACAGCTTCCATTCGAATGTTCATGTGAATAGAAAAGGCAGGAGAGTGGTCAGGTACTGTTTTCTCTCACTTGGCCAGCTGCGCACACAATCGCAGTGTTGTACAGCTTGTTTCATCACCTTTGCGAAGTTGCCGCTCTCTCCGGCTCCCAGAGACGAAGAAGCTGCTTCTTCGCGCAAAGACGATTCTGCCGCTCACAGTGCTCTGCGGTGTGCGCCTTCTACCGAAAGAGGCCCGGGAGCAGTGCTTAGCTCTGCAGAGCACCGTACCTTCGTCTTTAGCCTCTCTTCTCGTCTACATCTTAACAAAAAGCTTTTCCACTCTGTCTGGCAAGGAGAAACTGTGCCAGCACAGAAAACATCTCCCATCGTGATCTAGAGGCTGCACGGAGGTCTGCCGAGTGTTTTGCAAGAAGAGAAAGAAAGTTGTCCACAACAGCTTCCAATCGAATGTTCATGTGAATAGAAAAGGCAGGAGAGTGGTCAGGTACTGTTTTCTCTCACTTGGCAAGCTGCGCACACAATCGCAGTGTTGTACAGCTTGTTTCATCACCTTTGCCAAGTTGCCGCTCTCTCCGGCTCCCGGAGACCAAGAAGCTGCTTCTTCGCGCAAAGACGATTCTGCCGCTCACAGTGCTCTGCGGTGTGCGCCTTCTGCCGAAAGAGGTCCGGGAGCGGTGCTTAGCTCTGCAGAGCACCGTACCTTCGTCTTTAGCGTCTCTTCTCGTCTACATCTTAGCAAAAAGCTTTTCCACTCTGTCTGGCAAGGAGAAACTGTGCCAGCACAGAAAACATCTCCCATCGTGTTCTAGAGGCTGCACGGAGGTCTGCCGAGTGTTTTGCAAGAAGAGAAAGAAAGTTGTCCAAAACAGCTTGCAATCGAATGTTCATGTGAATAGAAAAGGCAGGAGAGTGGTCAGGTACTGTTTTCTCTCATTTGGCAAGCTGCGCACACAATCGCAGTGTTGTACAGCTTGTTTCATCACCTTTGCCAAGTTGCCGCTCTCTCCGGCTCCCGGAGACCAAGAAGCTGCTTCTTCGCGCAAAGACGATTCTGCCGCTCACAGTGCTCTGCGGTGTGCGGCTTCTGCCGAAAGAGGCCCGGGAGCGGTGCTTAGCTCTGCAGAGCACCGTACCTTCGTCTTTAGCCTCTCTTCTCGTCTACATCTTAGCAAAAAGCTTTTCCACTCTGTCTGGCAAGGAGAAACTGTGCCAGCACAGAAAACATCTCCCATCGTGTTCTAGAGGCTGCACGGGGGTCTGCCGAGTGTTTTGCAAGAAGAGAAAGAAAGTTGTCCAAAACAGCTTGCAATCGAATGTTCATGTGAATAGAAAAGGCAGGAGAGTGGTGTAGGTACTGTTTTCTCTCAGTTGGCAAGCTGCGCACACAATCGCAGTGTTGTACAGCTTGTTTCATCACCTTTGCCAAGTTGCCGCTCTCTCCGGCTCCCAGAGACGAAGAAGCTGCTTCTTCGCGCAAAGACGATTCTGCCGCTCACAGTGCTCTGCGGTGTGCGCCTTCTGCCGAAAGAGGCCCGGGAGCAGTGCTTAGCTCTACAGAGCACCGTACCTTCGTCTTTAGCGTCTCTTCTCGTCTACATCTTAGCAAAAAGCTTTTCCACTCTGTCTGGCAAGGAGAAACTGTGCCAGCACAGAAAACATCTCCCATCGTGTTCTAGAGGCTGCACGGAGGTCTGCCGAGTGTTTTGCAAGAAGAGAAAGAAAGCTGTCCAAAACAGCTTGCAATCGAAGGTTCATGTGAATAGAAAAGGCAGGAGAGTGGTCAGGTACTGTTTTCTCTCAGTTGGCAAGCTGCGCACACAATCGCAGTGTTGTACAGCTTGTTTCATCACCTTTGCCAAGTTGCCGCTCTCCGGCTACCGGAGACGAAGAAGCTGCTTCTTCGCGCAAAGACGGTTCTCCTGCTCACAGTGCTCTGCGGTGTGCGGCTTCTGCCGAAAGAGGCCCTGGAGCGGTGCTTAGCTCTGCAGAGCACCGTACCTTCGTCTTTAGCCTCTCTTCTCGTCTACATCTTAACAAAAAGCATATCCACTCTGTCTGGCAAGGAGAAACTGTGCCAGCACAGAAAATATCCCCCATCGTGTTCTAGAAGCTGCACGGAGGTCTGCCGAGTGTTTTGCAAGAAGTGAAAGCAAGTTGTCCAAAACAGCTTGCAATCGAATGTTCATGTGAATAGAAAAGGCAGGAGAGTGGTCAGGTACTGTTTTCTCTCAGTTGGCAAGCTGCGCACACAATCGCAGTGTTGTACAGCTTGTTTCATCACCTTTGCCAAGTTGCCGCTCTCTCCGGCTCCCGGAGACGAAGAAGCTGCTTCTTCGCGCAAAGACGATTCTGCCGCTCACAGTGCTCAGCGGTGTGTGTCTTCTGCCGAAAGAGGCCCGGGAGCTGTGCTTAGCGCTGCAGAGCACCGTACCTTCGTCTTTAGCCTCTCTTCTCGTCTACATCTTAGCAAAAAGCTTTTCCTCTCTGTCTGGCATGGAGAAACTCTGCCAGCACAGAAAACATCTCCCATCGTGTTCTAGAGGCTGCACGGAGGTCTGCCGAGTGTTTTGCAAGAAGAGAAAGAAAGTTGTCCAAAACAGCTCGCAATCGACTGTTCATGTGAATAGAAAAGGCAGGAGAGTGGTCAGGTACTGTTTTCTCTCAGTTGGCAAGCTGCGCACACAATCGCAGTGTTGTACAGCTTGTTTCATCACCTTTGCCAAGTTGCCGCTCTCTCCGGCTCCCAGAGACGAAGAAGCTGCTTCTTCGCGCAAAGACGATTCTGCCGCTCACAGTGCTCTGCGGTGTGCGGCTTCTGCCGAAAGAGGCCCGGGAGCAGTGCTTAGCTCTACAGAGCACCGTACCCTCGTCTTTAGCCTCTCTTCTCGTCTACATCTTAGCAAAAAGCTTTTCCAGTCTGTCTGGCAAGGAGAAACTGTGCCAGCACAGAAAACATCTCCCATCGTGTTCTAGAAGCTGCACGGAGGTCTGCCGAGTGTTTTGCAAGAAGAGAAAGAAAGTTGTCCAAAACAGCTTCCAATCGAATGTTCATGTGAATAGAAAAGGCAGGAGAGTGGTCAGGTACTGTTTTCTCTCAGGTGGCAAGCTGCGCACACAATCGCAGTGTTGTACAGCTTGTTTCATCACCTTTGCGAAGTTGCCGCACTCTCCGGCTCCCGGAGACGAAGAAGCTGCTTCTTTGCGCAAAGACGATTCTGCCGCTCACAGTGCTCTGCGGTGTTTGTCTTCTGCCGAAAGACGCCGGGGAGCGGTGCTTAGCTCTGCAGAGCACCGTACCTTCGTCTTAAGCCTCTCTTCTCGTCTACATCTTAGCAAAAAGCTTTTCCAGTCTGTCTGGCAAGGAGAAACTGTGCCAGCACAAAAAACATCTCCCATCGTGTTCTAGAGGCTGCACGGAGGTCTGCCGAGTGTTTTGCAAGAAGAGAAAGAAAGTTGTCCAAAACAGCTTGCAATCTAATGTTCATGTGAATAGAAAAGGCAGGAGAGTGGTCAGGTACTGTTTTCTCTCAGTTGGCAAGCTGCGCACACAATCGCAGTGTTGTACAGCTTGTTTCATCACCTTTGCCAAGTTGCCGCTCTCTCCGGCTCCCGGAGACCAAGAAGCTGCTTCTTCGCGCAAAGACGATTCTGCCGCTCACAGTGCTCTGCGGTGTGCGTCTTCTGCCGAAAGAGGCCCGGGATCGGTGCTTAGCTCTGCAGAGCACCGTACCTTCGTCTTTAGCCTCTCTTCTCGTCTACATCTTAGCAAAAAGCTTTTCCACTCTGTCTGGCAAGGAGAAACTGTGCCAGCACAGAAAACATCTCCCATCGTGTTCTAGAGGCTGCACGGGGGTCTGCCGAGTGTTTTGCAAGAAGAGAAAGAAAGTTGTCCAAAACAGCTTGCAATCGAATGTTCATGTGATTAGAAAAGGCAGGAGAGTGGTCAGGTACTGTTTTCTCTCAGTTGGCAAGCTGCGCACACAATCGCAGTGTTGTACAGCTTGTTTCATCACCTTTGCCAAGTTGCCGCTCTCTCCGGCTCCCAGAGACGAAGAAGCTGCTTCTTCGCGTAAAGACGATTCTGCCGCTCACAGTGCTCTGCGGTGTGCGCCTTCTGCCGAAAGAGGCCCGGGAGCGGTGCTTAGCTCTGCAGAGCACCGTACCTTCGTCTTTAGCCTCTCTTCTCGTCTACATCTTAGCAAAAAGCTTTTCCACTCTGTCTGGCAGGGAGAAACTGTGCCAGCACAGAAAACATCTCCCATCGTGTTCTAGAGGCTGCACGGAGGTCTGCCGAGTGTTTTGCAAGAAGAGAAAGAAAGTTGTCCAAAATAGCTTGCAATCGAATGTTCATGTGAATAGAAAAGGCAGGAGAGTGGTCAGGTACTGTTTTCTCTCAGTTGGCAAGCTGCGCACACAATCGCAGTGTTGTACAGCTTGTTTCATCACCTTTGCCAAGTTGCCGCTCTCTCCGGCTCCCGGAGACCAAGAAGCTGCTTCTTCGCGCAAAGACGATTCTGCCGCTCACAGTGCTCTTCGGTGTGTGTCGTCTGCCGAAAGAGGCCCGGGAGCGGTGCTTAGCTCTGCAGAGCACCGTACCTTCGTCTTTAGCCTCTCTTCTCGTCTACATCTTAGCAAAAAGCTTTTCCACTCTGTCTGGCAAGGAGAAACTGTGCCAGCACAGAAAACATCTCCCATCGTGTTCTAGAGGCTGCACGGAGGTCTGCCGAGTGTTTTGCAAAAAGAGAAAGAAAGTTGTCCAAAACAGCTTGCAATCGAATGTTCATGTGAATAGAAAAGGCAGGAGAGTGGTCAGGTACTGTTTTCTCTCAGGTGGCAAGCTGCGCACACAATCGCAGTGTTGTACAGCTTGTTTCATCACCTTTGCGAAGTTGCCGCTCTCTCCGGCTCCCAGAGACGAAGAAGCTGCTTCTTCGCGCAAAGACGATTCTGCCGCTCACAGTGCTCTGCGGTGTGCGGCTTCTGCCAAAAGAGGCCCGGGAGCAGTGCTTACCTCTGCAGAGCACCGTACCTTCGTCTTTAGCCTCTCTTCTCGTCTACATCTTAACAAAAAGCATATCCACTCTGTCTGGCAAGGAGAAACTGTGCCAGCACAGAAAACATCTCCCATCGTGTTCTAGAGGCTGCACGGAGGTCTGCCGAGTGTTTTGCAAGAAGAGAAAGAAAGTTGTCCAAAACAGCTTCCAATCGAATGTTCATGTGAATAGAAAAGGCAGGAGAGTGGTCAGGTACTGTTTTCTCTCACTTGGCAAGCTGCGCACACAATCGCAGTGTTGTACAGCTTGTTTCATCACCTTTGCCAAGTTGCCGCTCTCTCCGGCTCCCGGAGACCAAGAAGCTGCTTCTTCGCGCAAAGACGATTCTGCCGCTCACAGTGCTCTGCGGTGTGCGCCTTCTGCCGAAAGAGGTCCGGGAGCGGTGCTTAGCTCTGCAGAGCACCGTACCTTCGTCTTTAGCGTCTCTTCTCGTCTACATCTTAGCAAAAAGCTTTTCCACTCTGTCTGGCAAGGAGAAACTGTGCCAGCACAGAAAACATCTCCCATCGTGTTCTAGAGGCTGCACGGAGGTCTGCCGAGTGTTTTGCAAGAAGAGAAAGAAAGTTGTCCAAAACAGCTTCCAATCGAATGTTCATGTGATTAGAAAAGGCAGGAGAGTGGTCAGGTACTGTTTTCTCTCACTTGGCAAGCTGCGCACACAATCGCAGTGTTGTACAGCTTGTTTCATCACCTTTGCCAAGTTGCCGCTCTCTCCGGCTCCCGGAGACCAAGAAGCTGCTTCTTCGCGCAAAGACGATTCTGCCGCTCACAGTGCTCTGCGGTGTGCGGCTTCCGCCGAAAGAGGCCCGGGGGCGGTGCTTAGCTCTGCAGAGCACCGTACCTTCGTCTTTAGCCTCTCTTCTCGTCTACATCTTAGCAAAAAGCTTTTCCACTCTGTCTGCCAAGGAGAAACTGTGCCAGCACAGAAAACATCTCCCATCGTGTTCTAGAGGCTGCACGGAGGTCTGCCGAGTGTTTTGCAAAAAGAGAAAGAAAGTTGTCCAAAACAGCTTGCAATCGAATGTTCATGTGAATAGAAAAGGCAGGAGAGTGGTCAGGTACTGTTTTCTCTCAGGTGGCAAGCTGCGCACACAATCGCAGTGTTGTACAGCTTGTTTCATCACCTTTGCGAAGTTGCCGCTCTCTCCGGCTCCCAGAGATGAAGAAGCTGCTTCTTCGCGCAAAGACGATTCTGCCGCTCACAGTGCTCTGCGGTGTGCGGCTTCTGCCGAAAGAGGCCCGGGAGCAGTGCTTAGCTCTGCAGAGCACCGTACCTTCGTCTTTAGCCTCTCTTCTCGTCTACATCTTAACAAAAAGCATATCCACTCTGTCTGGCAAGGAGAAACTGTGCCAGCACAGAAAACATCTCCCATCGTGTTCTAGAGGCTGCACGGAGGTCTGCCGAGTGTTTTGCAAGAAGAGAAAGAAAGTTGTCCAAAACAGCTTCCAATCGAATGTTCATGTGATTAGAAAAGGCAGGAGAGTGGTCAGGTACTGTTTTCTCTCACTCGGCAAGCTGCGCACACAATCGCAGTGTTGTACAGGTTGTTTCATCACCTTTGCCAAGTTGCCGCTCTCTCCGGCTCCCGGAGACGAAGAAGCTGCTTCTTCGCGCAAAGACGATTCTGCCGCTCACAGTGCTCTGCGGTGTGCGGCTTCCGCCGAAAGAGGCCCGGGAGCGGTGCTTAGCTCTGCAGAGCACCGTACCTTCGTCTTTAGCCTCTCTTCTCGTCTACATCTTAGCAAAAAGCTTTTCCACTATGTCTGGCAAGGAGAAACTGTGCCAGCACGAAAAACATCTCCCATTGTGTTCTAGAAGCTGCACGGAGTTCTGCCGAGTGTTTTGCAAGAAGAGAAACAAAGTTGTCCAAAACAGCTTGCAATCGAATGTTCATGTGAATAGAAAAGGCAGGAGAGTGGTCAGGTACTGTTTTCTCTCAGTTGGCAAGCTGCGCACACAATCGCAGTGTTGTACAGCTTGTTTCATCACCTTTGCCAAGTTGCCGCTCTCTCCGGCTCCCGGAGACGAAGAAGCTGCTTCTTCGCGCAAAGACGATTCTGCCGCTCACAGTGCTCTGCGGTGTGCGGCTTCTGCCGAAAGAGGCCCGGGAGCGGTGCTTAGCTCTGCAGAGCACCGTACCTTCGTCTTAAGCCTCTCTTCTCGTCTACATCTTAGCAAAAAGCTTTTCCACTCTGTCTGGCAAGGAGAAACTGTACCAGCACAAAAAACATCTCCCATCGTGTTCTAGAGGCTGCACGGAGGTCTGCCGAGTGTTTTGCAAGAAGAGAAAGAAAGTTGTCCAAAACAGCTTCCAATCAAATGTTCATGTGAATAGAAAAGGCAGGAGAGTGGTCAGGTACTGTTTTCTCTCAGTTGGCAAGCTGCGCACACAATCGCAGTGTTGTACAGCTTGTTTCATCACCTTTGCCAAGTTGCCGCTCTCTCCGGCTCCCGGAGACGAAGAAGCTGCTTCTTCGCGCAAAGACGATTCTGCCGCTCACAGTGCTCTGCGGTGTGCGGCTTCTGCCAAAAGAGGCCCGGGAGCGGTGCTTAGCTCTGCAGAGCACCGTACCTTCGTCTTTAACCTCTCTTCTCGTCTACATCTTAACAAAAAGAATATCCACTCTGTCTGGCAAGGAGAAACTGTGCCAGCACAGAAAACATCTCCCATCGTGTTCTAGAGGCTGCACGGAGGTCTGCCGAGTGTTTTGCAAGAAGAGAAAGAAAGTTGTCCAAAACAGCTTCCAATCGAATGTTCATGTGAATAGAAAAGGCAGGAGAGTGGTCAGGTACTGTTTTCTCTCACTTGGCAAGCTGCGCACACAATCGCAGTGTTGTACAGCTTGTTTCATCACCTTTGCCAAGTTGCCGCTCTCTCCGGCTCCCGGAGACCAAGAAGCTGCTTCTTCGCGCAAAGACGATTCTGCCGCTCACAGTGCTCTGCGGTGTGCGCCTTCTGCCGAAAGAGGTCCGGGAGCGGTGCTTAGCTCTGCAGAGCACCGTACCTTCGTCTTTAGCCTCTCTTCTCGTCTACATCTTAGCAAAAAGCTTTTCCACTCTGTCTGGCAAGGAGAAACTGTGCCAGCACAGAAAACATCTCCCATCGTGTTCTAGAGGCTGCACGGAGTTCTGCCGAGTGTTTTGCAAGAAGAGAAACAAAGTTGTCCAAAACAGCTTGCAATCGAATGTTCATGTGAATAGAAAAGGCAGGAGAGTGGTCAGGTACTGTTTTCTCTCAGTTGGCAAGCTGCGCACACAATCGCAGTGTTGTACAGCTTGTTTCATCACCTTTGCCAAGTTGCCGCTCTCTCCGGCTCCCGGAGACGAAGAAGCTGCTTCTTCGCGCAAAGACGATTCTGCCGCTCACAGTGCTCTGCGGTGTGCGGCTTCTGCCGAAAGAGGCCCGGGAGCGGTGCTTAGCTCTGCAGAGCACCGTACCTTCGTCTTAAGCCTCTCTTCTCGTCTACATCTTAGCAAAAAGCTTTTCCACTCTGTCTGGCAAGGAGAAACTGTACCAGCACAAAAAACATCTCCCATCGTGTTCTAGAGGCTGCACGGAGGTCTGCCGAGTGTTTTGCAAGAAGAGAAAGAAAGTTGTCCAAAACAGCTTGCAATCGAATGTTCATGTGAATAGAAAAGGCAGGAGAGTGGTCAGGTACTGTTTTCTCTCAGGTGGCAAGCTGCGCACACAATCGCAGTGTTGTACAGCTTGTTTCATCACCTTTGCCAAGTTGCCGCTCTCTCCGGCTCCCGGAGACCAAGAAGCTGCTTCTTCGCGCAAAGACGATTCTGCCCCTCACAGTGCTCTGCGGTGTGTGTCTTCTGCCGAAAGAGGCCCGGGAGCGGTGCTTAGCTCTGCAGAGCACCGTACCTTCGTCTTTAGCGTCTCTTCTCGTCTACATCTTAGCAAAAAGCTTTTCCACTCTGTCTGGCAAGGAGAAACTGTGCCAGCACAGAAAACATCTCCCATCGTGTTCTAGAGGCTGCACGGAGGTCTGCCGAGTGTTTTGCAAGAAGAGAAAGAAAGTTGTCCAAAACAGCTTGCAATCATAGGTTCATGTGAATAGAAAAGGCAGTAGAGTGGTCAGGTACTCTTTTCTCTCAGTTGGCAAGCTGCGCACACAATCGCAGTGTTGTACAGCTTGTTTCATCACCTTTGCCAAGTTGCCGCTCTCTCCGGCTCCCGGAGACCAAGAAGCTGCTTCTTCGCGCAAAGACGATTCTGCCGCTCACAGTGCTCTGCGGTGTGTGTCTTCTGCCGAAAGAGGTCCGGGAGCTGTGCTTAGCTCTGCAGAGCACCGTACCTTCGTCTTTAGCCTCTCTTCTCGTCTACATCTTAGCAAAAAGCTTTTCCAGTCTGTCTGGCAAGGAGAAACTGTGCCAGCACAGAAAACATCTCCCATCGTGTTCTAGAGGCTGCACGGAGGTCTGCCGAGTGTTTTGCAAGAAGAGAAAGAAAGTTGTCCAAAACAGCTTGCAATCGAATGTTCATGTGAATAGAAAAGGCAGGAGAGTGGTCAGGTACTGTTTTCTCTCACTTGGCCAGCTGCGCACACAATCGCAGTGTTGTACAGCTTGTTTCATCACCTTTGCGAAGTTGCCGCTCTCTCCGGCTCCCGGAGACGAAGAAGCTGCTTCTTCGCGCAAAGACGATTCTGCCGCTCACAGTGCTCTGCGGTGTGCGGCTTCTGCCGAAAGAGGCCCGGGAGCAGTGCTTAGCTCTGCAGAGCACCGTACCTTCGTCTTTAGCCTCTCTTCTCGTCTACATCTTAGCAAAAAGCTTTTCCACTCTGTCTGCCAAGGAGAAACTGTGCCAGCACAGAAAACATCTCCCATCGTGTTCTAGAGGCTGCACGGAGGTCTGCCGAGTGTTTTGCAAGAAGAGAAAGAAAGTTGTCCAAAACAGCTTCCAATCAAATGTTCATGTGAATAGAAAAGGCAGGAGAGTGGTCAGGTACTGTTTTCTCTCAGTTGGCAAGCTGCGCACACAATCGCAGTGTTGTACAGCTTGTTTCATCACCTTTGCCAAGTTGCCGCTCTCTCCGGCTCCCGGAGACCAAGAAGCTGCTTCTTCGCGCAAAGACGATTCTGCCGCTCACAGTGCTCTGCGGTGTGCGCCTTCTGCCGAAAGAGGTCTGGGAGCGGTGCTTAGCTCTGCAGAGCACCGTACCTTCGTCTTTAGCGTCTCTTCTCGTCTACATCTTAGCAAAAAGCTTTTCCTCTCTGTCTGGCAAGGAGAAACTGTGCCAGCACAGAAAACATCTCCCATCGTGTTCTAGAGGCTGCACGGAGGTCTGCCGAGTGTTTTGCAAGAAGAGAAAGAAAGTTGTCCAAAACAGCTTGCAATCGAATGTTCATGTGATTAGAAAAGGCAGGAGAGTGGTCAGGTACTGTTTTCTCTCAGTTGGCAAGCTGCGCACACAATCGCAGTGTTGTACAATTTGTTTCATCACCTTATCCAAATTGGCAAGCTTGGCAAGCTGCGCACACAATCGCAGTGTTGTACAGCTTGTTTCTTCACCTTTGCCAAGTTGCCGCTCTCTCCGGCTCCCGGGGACCAAGAAGCTGCTTCTTCGCGCAAAGACGATTCTGCCGCTCACAGTGCTCTGCGGTGTGCGTCTTCTGCCGAAAGAGGCCCGGGAGCAGTGCTTAGCTCTACAGAGCACCGTACCTTCGTCTTTAGCCTCTCTTCTCGTCTACATCTTAGCAAAAAGCTTTTCCTCTCTGTCTGGCAAGGAGAAACTGTGCCAGCACAGAAAACATCTCCCATCGTGTTCTAGAGGCTGCACGGAGGTCTGCCGAGTGTTTTGCAAGAAGAGAAAGAAAGTTGTCCAAAACAGCTTGCAATCGAATGTTCATGTGATTAGAAAAGGCAGGAGAGTGGTCAGGTACTGTTTTCTCTCACTTGGCAAGCTGCGCACACAATCGCAGTGTTGTACAGCTTGTTTCATCACCTTTGCCAAGTTGCCGCTCTCTCCGGCTCCCGGAGACGAAGAAGCTGCTTCTTCGCGCAAAGACGATTCTGTCGCTCACAGTGCTCTGCGGTGTGCGGCTTCTGCCGAAAGAGGCCACGGGGTGGTGCTTGGCTCTGCAGAGCACCCTACCTCCGTCTTTAGCCTCTCTTCTCGTCTACATCTTAGCAAAAAGCTTTTCCACTCTGTCTGGCAAGGAGAAACTGTGCCAGCACAGAAAACATCTCCCATCGTGTTCTAGAGGCTGCACGGAGGTCTGCCGAGTGTTTTGCAAGAAGAGAAAGAAAGTTGTCCAAAACAGCTTGCAATCAAAGGTTCATGTGAATAGAAAAGGCAGGAGAGTGGTCAGGTACTGTTTTCTCTCACTTGGCAAGCTGCGCACACAATCGCAGTGTTGTACAGCTTGTTTCATCACCTTTGCCAAGTTGCCGCTCTCCGGCTACCGGAGACGAAGAAGCTGCTTCTTCGCGCAAAGACGGTTCTCCTGCTCACAGTGCTCTGCGGTGTGCGGCTTCTGCCGAAAGAGGCCCAGGAGCGGTGCTTAGCTCTACAGAGCACCGTACCTTCGTCTTTAGCCTCTCTTCTCGTCTACATCTTAACAAAAAGCATATCCACTCTGTCTGGCAAGGAGAAACTGTGCCAGAACAGAAAAAAACCCCCATCGTGTTCTAGAAGCTGCACGGAGGTCTGCCGAGTGTTTCGCAAGAAGTTAAAGAAAGTTGTCCAAAACAGCTTGCAATCGAATGTTCATGTGAATAGAAAAGGCAGGAGAGTGGTCAGGTACTGTTTTCTCTCACTTGGCAAGCTGCGCACACAATCGCAGTGTTGTACAGCTTGTTTCATCACCTTTGCCAAGTTGCCGCTCTCTCCGGCTCCCGGAGACGAAGAAGCTGCTTCTTCGCGCAAATACGATTCTGCCGCTCACAGTGCTCTGCGGTGTGTGTCTTCTGCCGAAAGAGGCCCGGGAGCTGTGCTTAGCGCTGCAGAGCACCGTACCTTCGTCTTTAGCCTCTCTTCTCGTCTACATCTTAGCAAAAAGCTTTTCCTCTCTGTCTGGCATGGAGAAACTGTGCCAGCACAGAAAACATCTCCCATCGTGTTCTAGAGGCTGCACGGAGGTCTGCCGAGTGTTTTGGAAGAAGAGAAAGAAAGTTGTCCAAAACAGCTCGCAATCGACTGTTCATGTGAATAGAAAAGGCAGGAGAGTGGTCAGGTACTGTTTTCTCTCAGTTGGCAAGCTGCGCACACAATCGCAGTGTTGTACAGCTTGTTTCATCACCTTTGCGAAGTTGCCGCTCTCTCCGGCTCCCAGAGACGAAGAAGCTGCTTCTTCGCGCAAAGACGATTCTGCCGCTCACAGTGCTCTGCGGTGTGCGCCTTCTGCCGAAAGAGGCCCGGGAGCAGTGCTTAGCTCTACAGAGCACCGTACCTTCGTCTTTAGCCTCTCTTCTCGTCTACATCTTAGCAAAAAGCTTTTCCAGTCTGTCTGGCAAGGAGAAACTGTGCCAGCACAGAAAACATCTCCCATCGTGTTCTAGAGGCTGCACGGGGGTCTGCCGAGTGTTTTGCAAGAAGAGAAAGAAAGTTGCCCAAAACAGCTTGCAATCGAATGTTCATGTGAATAGAAAAGGCAGGAGAGTGGTCAGGTACTGTTTTCTCTCAGTTGGCAAGCTGCGCACACAATCGCAGTGTTGTACAGCTTGTTTCATCACCTTTGCGAAGTTGCCGCTCTCTCCGGCTCCCGGAGACGAAGAAGCTGCTTCTTCGCGTAAAGACGATTCTGCCGCTCACAGTGCTCTGCGGTGTGCGCCTTCTGCCGAAAGAGGCCCGGGAGCGGTGCTTAGCTCTGCAGAGCACCGTACCTTCGTCTTTAGCCTCTCTTCTCGTCTACATCTTAGCAAAAAGCTTTTCCACTCTGTCTGGCAAGGAGAAACTGTGCCAGCACAAAAAACATCTCCCATCGTGTTCTAGAGGCTGCACGGAGGTCTGCCGAGTGTTTTGCAAGAAGAGAAAGAAAGTTGTCCAAAACAGCTTGCAATCGAATGTTCATGTGAATAGAAAAGGCAGGAGAGTGGTCAGGTACTGTTTTCTCTCACTTGGCAAGCTGCGCACACAATCGCAGTGTTGTACAGCTTGTTTCATCACCTTTGCCAAGTTGCCGCTCTCTCCGGCTCCCGGAGACCAAGAAGCTGCTTCTTCGCGCAAAGACGATTCTGCCGCTCACAGTGCTCTGCGGTGTGCGTCTTCTGCCGAAAGAGGCCCGGGAGCGGTGCTTAGCTCTGCAGAGCACCGTACCTTCGTCTTTAGCCTCTCTTCTCGTCTACATCTTAGCAAAAAGCTTTTCCACTCTGTCTGGCAAGGAGAAACTGTGCCAGCACAGAAAACATCTCCCATCGTGTTCTAGAGGCTGCACGGAGGTCTGCCGAGTGTTTTGCAAGAAGAGAAAGAAAGTTGTCCAAAACAGCTTGCAATCGAATGTTCATGTGAATAGAAAAGGCAGGAGAGTGGTCAGGTACTGTTTTCTCTCACTTGGCAAGCTGCGCACACAATCGCAGTGTTGTACAGCTTGTTTCATCACCTTTGCCAAGTTGCCGCTCTCTCCGGCTCCGGAGACCAAGAAGCTGCTTCTTCGCGCAAAGACGATTCTGCCGCTCACAGTGCTCTGCGGTGTGCGTCTTCTGCCGAAAGAGGCCCGGGAGCGGTGCTTAGCTCTGCAGAGCACCGTACCTTCGTCTTTAGCCTCTCTTCTCGTCTACATCTTAGCAAAAAGCTTTTCCACTCTGTCTGGCAAGGAGAAACTGTGCCAGCACAGAAAACATCTCCCATCGTGTTCTAGAGGCTGCACGGAGGTCTGCCGAGTGTTTTGCAAGAAGAGAAAGAAAGTTGTCCAAAACAGCTTGCAATCAAATGTTCATGTGAATAGAAAAGGCAGGAGAGTGGTCAGGTACTGTTTTCTCTCAGTTGGCAAGCTGCGCACACAATCGCAGTGTTGTACAGCTTGTTTCATCACCTTTGCCAAGTTGCCGCTCTCTCCGGCTCCCGGAGACCAAGAAGCTGCTTCTTCGCGCAAAGACGATTCTGCCGCTCACAGTGCTCTGCGGTGTGCGTCTTCTGCCGAAAGAGGCCCGGGAGCGGTGCTTAGCTCTGCAGAGCACCGTACCTTCGTCTTTAGCCTCTCTTCTCGTCTACATCTTAGCAAAAAGCTTTTCCACTCTGTCTGGCAAGGAGAAACTGTGCCAGCACAGAAAACATCTCCCATCGTGTTCTAGAGGCTGCACGGAGGTCTGCCGAGTGTTTTGCAAGAAGAGAAAGAAAGTTGTCCAAAACAGCTTGCAATCGAATGTTCATGTGAATAGAAAAGGCAGGAGAGTGGTCAGGTACTGTTTTCTCTCACTTGGCAAGCTGCGCACACAATCGCAGTGTTGTACAGCTTGTTTCATCACCTTTGCCAAGTTGCCGCTCTCTCTGGCTCCCGGAGACGAAGAAGCTGCTTCTTCGCGCAAAGACGATTCTGCCGCTCACAGTGCTCTGCGGTGTGCGGCTTCTGCCGAAAGAGGCCCGGGAGCGGTGCTTAGCTCTGCAGAGCACCGTACCTTCGTCTTTAGCCTCTCTTCTCGTCTACATCTTAGCAAAAAGCTTTTCCAGTCTGTCTGGCAAGGAGAAACTGTGCCAGCACAGAAAACATCTCCCATCGTGTTCTAGAAGCTGCACGGAGGTCTGCCGAGTGTTTTGCAAGAAGAGAAAGAAAGTTGTCCAAAACAGCTTCCAATCGAATGTTCATGTGATTAGAAAAGGCAGGAGAGTGGTCAGGTACTGTTTTCTCTCACTTGGCAAGCTGCGCACACAATCGCAGTGTTGTACAGCTTGTTTCATCACCTTTGCCAAGTTGCCGCTCTCTCCGGCTCCCGGAGACGAAGAAGCTGCTTCTTCGCGCAAAGACGATTCTGCCGCTCACAGTGCTCTGCGGTGTGTGTCTTCGGCCGAAAGAGGTCCGGGAGCTGTGCTTAGCTCTGCAGAGCACCGTACCTTCGTCTTTAGCCTCTCTTCTCGTCTACATCTTAGCAAAAAGCTTTTCCACTCTGTCTGGCAAGGAGAACTGTGCCAGCACAGAAAACATCTCCCATCGTGTTCTAGAGGCTGCACGGAGGTCTGCCGAGTGTTTTGCAAGAAGAGAAAGAAAGTTGTCCAAAACAGCTTGCAATCGAATGTTCATGTGATTAGAAAAGGCAGGAGAGTGGTCAGGTACTGCATTCTCTCAGTTGGCAAGCTGCGCACACAATCGCAGTGTTGTACAGCTTGTTTCATCACCTTTGCCAAGTTGCCGCTCTCTCCAGCTCCCGGTGACGAAGAAGCTGCTTCTTCGCGCCAAGACGATTCTGCCCATCACAGTGCTCTGCGGTGTGTGTCTTCTGCCGAAAGAGGCCCGGGAGCGGTGCTTAGCTCTGCAGAGCCCCGTACCTTCGTCTTTAGCCTCTCTTCTCGTCTACATCTTAGCAAAAAGCTTTTCCACTCTGTCTGGCAAGGAGAAACTGTGCCAGCACAAAAAACATCTCCCATCGTGTTCTAGAGGCTGCACGGAGGTCTGCCGAGTGTTTTGCAAGAAGAGAAAGAAAGTTGTCCAAAACAGCTTGCAATCGAATGTTCATGTGAATAGAAAAGGCAGGAGAGTGGTCAGGTACTGTTTTCTCTCACTTGGCAAGCTGCGCACACAATCGCAGTGTTGTACAGCTTGTTTCATCACCTTTGCCAAGTTGCCGCTCTCTCCGGCTCCCGGAGACCAAGAAGCTGCTTCTTCGCGCAAAGACGATTCTGCCGCTCACAGTGCTCTGCGGTGTGCGTCTTCTGCCGAAAGAGGCCCGGGAGCGGTGCTTAGCTCTGCAGAGCACCGTACCCTTCGTCTTTAGCCTCTCTTCTCGTCTACATCTTAGCAAAAGCTTTTCCACTCTGTCTGGCAAGGAGAAACTGTGCCAGCACAGAAAACATCTCCCATCGTGTTCTAGAGGCTGCACGGAGGTCTGCCGAGTGTTTTGCAAGAAGAGAAAGAAAGTTGTCCAAAACAGCTTGCAATCGAATGTTCATGTGAATAGAAAAGGCAGGAGAGTGGTCAGGTACTGTTTTCTCTCACTTGGCAAGCTGCGCACACAATCGCAGTGTTGTACAGCTTGTTTCATCACCTTTGCCAAGTTGCCGCTCTCTCCGGCTCCCGGAGACCAAGAAGCTGCTTCTTCATGCAAAGACGATTCTGCCGCTCACAGTGCTCTGCGGTGTGCGTCTTCTGCCGAAAGAGGCCCGGGAGCGGTGCTTAGCTCTGCAGAGCACCGTACCTTCGTCTTTAGCCTCTCTTCTCGTCTACATCTTAGCAAAAAGCTTTTCCACTCTGTCTGCCAAGGAGAAACTGTGCCAGCACAGAAAACATCTCCCATCGTGTTCTAGAGGCTGCACAGAGGTCTGCCGAGTGTTTTGCAAGAAGAGAAAGAAAGTTGTCCAAAACAGCTTGCAATCAAATGTTCATGTGAATAGAAAAGGCAGGAGAGTGGTCAGGTACTGTTTTCTCTCACTTGGCAAGCTGCGCACACAATCGCAGTGTTGTACAGCTTGTTTCATCACCTTTGCCAAGTTGCCGCTCTCTCCGGCTCCCGGAGACCAAGAAGCTGCTTCTTCGCGCAAAGACGATTCTGCCGCTCACAGTGCTCTGCGGTGTGCGCCTTCTGCCGAAAGAGGCCCGGGAGCGGTGCTTAGCTCTGCAGAGCACCGTACCTTCGTCTTTAGCCTCTCTTCTCGTCTACATCTTAGCAAAAAGCTTTTCCAGTCTTTCTGGCAAGGAGAAACTGTGCCAGCACAGAAAACATCTCCCATCGTGTTTTAGAAGCTGCACGGAGGTCTGCCGAGTGTTTTGCAAGAAGAGAAAGAAAGTTGTCCAAAACAGCTTCCAATCGAATGTTCATGTGATTAGAAAAGGCAGGAGAGTGGTCAGGTACTGTTTTCTCTCACTTGGCAAGCTGCGCACACAATCGCAGTGTTGTACAGCTTGTTTCATCACCTTTGCCAAGTTGCCGCTCTCTCCGGCTCCCGGAGACGAAGAAGCTGCTTCTTCGCGCAAAGACGATTCTGCCGCTCACAGTGCTCTGCGGTGTGTGTCTTCGGCCGAAAGAGGTCCGGGAGCAGTGCTTAGCTCTGCAGAGCACCGTACCTTCGTCTTTAGCCTCTCTTCTCGTCTACATCTTAGCAAAAAGCTTTTCCACTCTGTCTGGCAAGGAGAAACTGTGCCAGCACAGAAAACATCTCCCATCGTGTTCTAGAGGCTGCACGGAGGTCTGCCGAGTGTTTTGCAAGAAGAGAAAGAAAGTTGTCCAAAACAGCTTGCAATCGAATGTTCATGTGATTAGAAAAGGCAGGAGAGTGGTCAGGTACTGTTTTCTCTCAGTTGGCAAGCTGCGCACACAATCGCAGTGTTGTACAGCTTGTTTCATCACCTTTGCGAAGTTGCCGCTCTCTCCGGCCCCCGGTGACGAAGAAGCTGCTTCTTCGCGCCAAGACAATTCTGCCGCTCACAGTGCTCTGCGGTGTGTGTCTTCTGCCGAAAGAGGCCCGGGAGCGGTGCTTAGCTCTGCAGAGCACCGTACCTTCGTCTTTAGCCTCTCTTCTCGTCTACATCTTAGCAAAAAGCTTTTCCACTCTGTCTGGCAAGGAGAAACTGTGCCAGCACAAAAAACATCTCCCATCGTGTTCTAGAGGCTGCACGGAGGTCTGCCGAGTGTTTTGCAAGAAGAGAAAGAAAGTTGTCCAAAATAGCTTGCAATCGAATGTTCATGTGAATAGAAAAGGCAGGAGAGTGGTCAGGTACTGTTTTCTCTCACTTGGCAAGCTGCGCACACAATCGCAGTGTTGTACAGCTTGTTTCATCACCTTTGCCAAGTTGCCGCTCTCTCCGGCTCCCGGAGACGAAGAAGCTGCTTCTTTGCGCAAAGACGATTCTGCCGCTCACAGTGCTCTTCAGTGTGTGTCGTCTGCCGAAAGAGGCCCGGGAGCGGTGCTTAGCTCTGCAGAGCACCGTACCTTCGTCTTTAGCCTCTCTTCTCGTCTACATCTTAGCAAAAAGCTTTTCCACTCTGTCTGGCAAGGAGAAACTGTGCCAGCACAGAAAACATCTCCCATCGTGTTCTAGAGGCTGCACGGAGGTCTGCCGAGTGTTTTGCAAGAAGAGAAAGAAAGTTGTCCAAAACAGCTTCCAATCGAATGTTCATGTGAATAGAAAAGGCAGGAGAGTGGTCAGGTACTGTTTTCTCTCAGGTGGCAAGCTGCGCACACAATCGCAGTGTTGTACAGCTTGTTTCATCACCTTTGCCAAGTTGCCGCTCTCCGGCTACCGGAGACGAAGAAGCTGCTTCTTCGCGCAAAGACGGTTCTCCTGCTCACAGTACTCTGCGGTGTGCGGCTTCTGCCGAAAGAGGCCCAGGAGCGGTGCTTAGCTCTGCAGAGCACCGTACCTTCGTCTTTAGCCTCTCTTCTCGTCTACATCTTAACAAAAAGCATATCCACTCTGTCTGGCAAGGAGAAACTGTGCCAGCACAGAAAATATCCCCCATCGTGTTCTAGAAGCTGCACGGAGGTCAGCCGAGTGTTTTGCAAGAAGTGAAAGCAAGTTGTCCAAAACAGCTTGCAATCGAATGTTCATGTGAATAGAAAAGGCAGGAGAGTGGTTAGGTACTGATTTCTCTCAGTTGGCAAGCTGCGCACACAATCGCAGTGTTGTACAGCTTGTTTCATCACCTTTGCCAAGTTGCCGCTCTCTCCGGCTCCCGGAGACGAAGAAGCTGCTTCTTCGCGCAAATACGATTCTGCCGCTCACAGTGCTCTGCGGTGTGTGTCTTCTGCCGAAAGAGGCCCGGGAGCTGTGCTTAGCGCTGCAGAGCACCGTACCTTCGTCTTTAGCCTCTCTTCTCGTCTACATCTTAGCAAAAAGCTTTTCCACTCTGTCTGGCAAGGAGAAACTGTGCCAGCACAGAAAACATCTCCCATCGTGTTCTAGAGGCTGCACGGAGGTCTGCCGAGTGTTTTGCAAGAAGAGAAAGAAAGTTGTCCAAAACAGCTTGCAATCGAATGTTCATGTGATTAGAAAAGGCAGGAGAGTGGTCAGGTACTGTTTTCTCTCAGTTGGCAAGCTGCGCACACAATCGCAGTGTTGTACAGCTTGTTTCATCACCTTTGCGAAGTTGCCGCTCTCTCCGGCCCCCGGTGACGAAGAAGCTGCTTCTTCGCGCCAAGACGATTCTGCCCCTCACAGTGCTCTGCGGTGTGTGTCTTCTGCCGAAAGAGGCCCGGGAGCGGTGCTTAGCTCTGCAGAGCACCGTACCTTCGTCTTTAGCCTCTCTTCTCGTCTACATCTTAGCAAAAAGCTTTTCCACTCTGTCTGGCAAGGAGAAACTGTGCCAGCACAAAAAACATCTCCCATCGTGTTCTAGAGGCTGCACGGAGGTCTGCCGAGTGTTTTGCAAGAAGAGAAAGAAAGTTGTCCAAAATAGCTTGCAATCGAATGTTCATGTGAATAGAAAAGGCAGGAGAGTGGTCAGGTACTGTTTTCTCTCACTTGGCAAGCTGCGCACACAATCGCAGTGTTGTACAGCTTGTTTCATCACCTTTGCCAAGTTGCCGCTCTCTCCGGCTCCCGGAGACGAAGAAGCTGCTTCTTTGCGCAAAGACGATTCTGCCGCTCACAGTGCTCTTCAGTGTGTGTCGTCTGCCGAAAGAGGCCCGGGAGCGGTGCTTAGCTCTGCAGAGCACCGTACCTTCGTCTTTAGCCTCTCTTCTCGTCTACATCTTAGCAAAAAGCTTTTCCACTCTGTCTGGCAAGGAGAAACTGTGCCAGCACAGAAAACATCTCCCATCGTGTTCTAGAGGCTGCACGGAGGTCTGCCGAGTGTTTTGCAAGAAGAGAAAGAAAGTTGTCCAAAACAGCTTGCAATCGAATGTTCATGTGAATAGAAAAGGCAGGAGAGTGGTCAGGTACTGTTTTCTCTCAGGTGGCAAGCTGCGCACACAATCGCAGTGTTGTACAGCTTGTTTCATCACCTTTGCCAAGTTGCCGCTCTCTCCGGCTCCCAGAGACGAAGAAGCTGCTTCTTCGCGCAAAGACGATTCTGCCGCTCACAGTGCTCTGCGGTGTGCGCCTTCTGCCGAAAGAGGCCCGGGAGCAGTGCTTAGCTCTACAGAGCACCGTACCTTCGTCTTTAGCCTCTCTTCTCGTCTACATCTTAGCAAAAAGCTTTTCCACTCTGTCTGCCAAGGAGAAACTGTGCCAGCACAGAAAACATCTCCCATCGTGTTCTAGAGGCTGCACGGAGGTCTGCCGAGTGTTTTGCAAGAAGAGAAAGAAAGTTGTCCAAAACAGCTTGCAATCGAAGGTTCATGTGAATAGAAAAGGCAGGAGAGTGGTCAGGTACTGTTTTCTCTCACTTGGCAAGCTGCGCACACAATCGCAGTGTTGTACAGCTTGTTTCATCACCTTTGCCAAGTTGCCGCTCTCCGGCTACCGGAGACGAAGAAGCTGCTTCTGCGCGCAAAGACGGTTCTCCTGCTCACAGTACTCTGCGGTGTGCGGCTTCTGCCGAAAGAGGCCCAGGAGCGGTGCTTAGCTCTGCAGAGCACCGTACCTTCGTCTTTAGCCTCTCTTCTCGTCTACATCTTAACAAAATCATATCCACTCTGTCTGGCAAGGAGAAACTGTGCTAGCACAGAAAATATCCCCCATCGTGTTCTAGAAGCTGCACGGAGGTCAGCCGAGTGTTTTGCAAGAAGTGAAAGCAAGTTGTCCAAAACAGCTTGCAATCGAATGTTCATGTGAATAGAAAAGGCAGGAGAGTGGTCAGGTACTGATTTCTCTCAGTTGGCAAGCTGCGCACACAATCGCAGTGTTGTACAGCTTGTTTCATCACCTTTGCCAAGTTGCCGCTCTCTCCGGCTCCCGGAGACGAAGAAGCTGCTTCTTCGCGCAAATACGATTCTGCCGCTCACAGTGCTCTGCGGTGTGTGTCTTCTGCCGAAAGAGGCCCGGGAGCTGTGCTTAGCGCTGCAGAGCACCGTACCTTCGTCTTTAGCCTCTCTTCTCGTCTACATCTTAGCAAAAAGCTTTTCCTCTCTGTCTGGCATGGAGAAACTGTGGAAGCACAGAAAAGATCTCCCATCGTGTTCTAGAGGCTGCACGGAGGTCTGCCGAGTGTTTTGGAAGAAGAGAAAGAAAGTTGTCCAAAACAGCTCGCAATCGACTGTTCATGTGAATAGAAAAGGCAGGAGAGTGGTCAGGTACTGTTTTCTCTCAGTTGGCAAGCTGCGCACACAATCGCAGTGTTGTACAGCTTGTTTCATCACCTTTGCGAAGTTGCCGCTCTCTCCGGCTCCCGGAGACGAAGAAGCTGCTTCTTCGCGCAAAGACGATTCTGCCGCTCACAGTGCTCTGCGGTGTGCGCCTTCTGCCGAAAGAGGCCCGGGAGCAGTGCTTAGCTCTACAGAGCACCGTACCTTCGTCTTTAGCCTCTCTTCTCGTCTACATCTTAGCAAAAAGCTTTTCCACTCTGTCTGGCAAGGAGAAACTGTGCCAGCACAAAAAACATCTCCCATCGTGTTTTAGAAGCTGCACGGAGGTCTGCCGAGTGTTTTGCAAGAAGAGAAAGAAAGTTGTCCAAAACAGCTTGCAATCGAATGTTCATGTGAATAGAAAAGGCAGGAGAGTGGTCAGGTACTGTTTTCTCTCAGGTGGCAAGCTGCGCACACAATCGCAGTGTTGTACAGCTTGTTTCATCACCTTTGCGAAGTTGCCGCTCTCTCCGGCTCCCGGAGACGAAGAAGCTGCTTCTTTGCGCAAAGACGATTCTGCCGCTCACAGTGCTCTGCGGTGTTTGTCTTCTGCCGAAAGAGGCCCGGGAGCGGTGCTTAGCTCTGCAGAGCACCGTACCTTCGTCTTAAGCCTCTCTTCTCATCTACATCTTAGCAAAAAGCTTTTCCACTCTGTCTGGCAAGGAGAAACTGTGCCAGCACAAAAAACATCTCCCATCGTGTTCTAGAGGCTGCACGGAGGTCTGCCGAGTGTTTTGCAAGAAGAGAAAGAAAGTTGTCCAAAACAGCTTGCAATCAAATGTTCATGTGAATAGAAAAGGCAGGAGAGTGGTCAGGTACTGTTTTCTCTCAGTTGGCAAGCTGCGCACACAATCGCAGTGTTGTACAGCTTGTTTCATCACCTTTGCCAAGTTGCCGCTCTCTCCGGCTCCCGGAGACCAAGAAGCTGCTTCTTCGCGCAAAGACGATTCTGCCGCTCACAGTGCTCTGCGGTGTGCGTCTTCTGCCGAAAGAGGCCCGGGAGCGGTGCTTAGCTCTGCAGAGCACCGTACCTTCGTCTTTAGCCTCTCTTCTCGTCTACATCTTAGCAAAAAGCTTTTCCAGTCTGTCTGGCAAGGAGAAACTGTGCCAGCACAGAAAACATCTCCCATCGTGTTCTAGACGCTGCACGGGGGTCTGCCGAGTGTTTTGCAAGAAGAGAAAGAAAGTTGTCCAAAACAGCTTGCAATCGAATGTTCATGTGAATAGAAAAGGCAGGAGAGTGGTCAGGTACTGTTTTCTCTCACTTGGCAAGCTGCGCACACAATCGCAGTGTTGTACAGCTTGTTTCATCACCTTTGCCAAGTTGCCGCTATCTCCGGCTCCCGGAGACGAAGAAGCTGCTTCTTTGCGCAAAGACGATTCTGCCGCTCACAGTGCTCTTCAGTGTGTGTCGTCTGCCGAAAGAGGCCCGGGAGCGGTGCTTAGCTCTGCAGAGCACCGTACCTTCGTCTTTAGCCTCTCTTCTCGTCTACATCTTAGCAAAAAGCTTTTCCACTCTGTCTGGCAAGGAGAAACTGTGCCAGCACAGAAAACATCTCCCATCGTGTTCTAGAGGCTGCACGGAGGTCTGCCGAGTGTTTTGCAAGAAGAGAAAGAAAGTTGTCCAAAACAGCTTGCAATCGAATGTTCATGTGAATAGAAAAGGCAGGAGAGTGGTCAGGTACTGTTTTCTCTCACTTGGCAAGCTGCGCACACAATCGCAGCGTTGTACAGCTTGTTTCATCACCTTTGCCAAGTTGCCGCTCTCTCCGGCTCCCGGAGACCAAGAAGCTGCTTCTTCGCGCAAAGACGATTCTGCCGCTCACAGTGCTCTGCGGTGTGCGCCTTCTGCCGAAAGAGGTCCGGGAGCGGTGCTTAGCTCTGCAGAGCACCGTACCTTCGTCTTTAGCATCTCTTCTCGTCTACATCTTAGCAAAAAGCTTTTCCTCTCTGTCTGGCAAGGAGAAACTGTGCCAGCACAGAAAACATCTCCCATCGTGTTCTAGAGGCTGCACGGAGGTCTGCCGAGTGTTTTGCAAGAAGAGAAAGAAAGTTGTCCAAAACAGCTTGCAATTGAATGTTCATGTGAATAGAAAAGGCAGGAGAGTGGTCAGGTACTGTTTTCTCTCAGTTGGCAAGCTGCGCACACAATCGCAGTGTTGTACAGCTTGTTTCATCACGTTTGCCAAGTTGCCGCTCTCTCCGGCTCCCGGAGACCAAGAAGCTGCTTCTTCGCGCAAAGACGATTCTGCCGCTCACAGTGCTCTGCGGTGTGCGCCTTCTGCCGAAAGAGGCCCGGGAGCGGTGCTTAGCTCTGCAGAGCACCGTACCTTCGTCTTTAGCCTCTCTTCTCGTCTACATCTTAGCAAAAAGCTTTTCCACTCTGTCTGGCAAGGAGAAACTGTGCCAGCACAGAAAACATCTCCCATCGTGTTCTAGAGGCTGCACGGAGGTCTGCCGAGTGTTTTGCAAGAAGAGAAAGAAAGTTGTCCAAAACAGCTTGCAATCGAATGTTCATGTGATTAGAAAAGGCAGGAGAGTGGTCAGGTACTGTTTTCTCTCACTTGGCAAGCTGCGCACACAATCGCAGTGTTGTACAGCTTGTTTCATCACCTTTGCCAAGTTGCCGCTCTCTCCGGCTCCCGGAGACGAAGAAGCTACTTCTTCGCGCAAAGACGATTCTGCCGCTCACAGTGCTCTGCGGTGTGCGGCTTCCGCCGAAAGAGGCCCGGGAGCGGTGCTTAGCTCTGCAGAGCACCGTACCTTCGTCTTTAGCCTCTCTTCTCGTCTACATCTTAGCAAAAAGCTTTTCCACTCTGTCTGGCAAGGA
Organism: Melozone crissalis; assembly: GCF_028551555.1. Taxonomy (NCBI): domain Eukaryota; kingdom Metazoa; phylum Chordata; class Aves; order Passeriformes; family Passerellidae; genus Melozone; species Melozone crissalis. The sequence goes on from NW_026536130.1 coordinate 411,578, forward strand.
GAAACTGTGCCAGCACAAAAAACATCTCCCATCGTGTTCTAGAAGCTGCACGGAGTTCTGCCGAGTGTTTTGCAAGAAGAGAAAGAAAGTTGTCCAAAACAGCTTGCAATCAAATGTTCATGTGAATAGAAAAGGCAGGAGAGTGGTCAGGTACTGTTTTCTCTCACTTGGCAAGCTGCGCACACAATCGCAGTGTTGTACAGCTTGTTTCATCACCTTTGCCAAGTTGCCGCTCTCTCCGGCTCCCGGAGACCAAGAAGCTGCTTCTTCGCGCAAAGACGATTCTGCCGCTCACAGTGCTCTGTGGTGTGCGTCTTCTGCCGAAAGAGGCCCGGGAGCGGTGCTTAGCTCTGCAGAGCACCGTACCTTCGTCTTTAGCCTCTCTTCTCGTCTACATCTTAGCAAAAAGCTTTTCCACTCTGTCTGGCAAGGAGAAACTGTGCCAGCACAGAAAACATCTCCCATCGTGTTCTAGAGGCTGCACGGGGGTCTGCCGAGTGTTTTGCAAGAAGAGAAAGAAAGTTGTCCAAAACAGCTTGCAATCGAATGTTCATGTGATTAGAAAAGGCAGGAGAGTGGTCAGGTACTGTTTTCTCTCACTTGGCAAGCTGCGCACACAATCGCAGTGTTGTACAGCTTGTTTCATCACCTTTGCCAAGTTGCCGCTCTCTCCGGCTCCCGGAGACCAAGAAGCTGCTTCTTCGCGCAAAGACGATTCTGCCGCTCACAGTGCTCTGCGGTGTGTGTCTTCTGCCGAAAGAGGTCCGGGAGCTGTGCTTAGCTCTGCAGAGCACCGTACCTTCGTCTTTAGCCTCTCTTCTCGTCTACATCTTAGCAAAAAGCTTTTCCTCTCTGTCTGGCAAGGAGAAACTGTGCCAGCACAGAAAACATCTCCCATCGTGTTCTAGAGGCTGCACGGAGGTCTGCCGAGTGTTTTGCAAGAAGAGAAAGAAAGTTGTCCAAAACAGCTTCCAATCGAATGTTCATGTGAATAGAAAAGGCAGGAGAGTGGTCAGGTACTGTTTTCTCTCAGTTGGCAAGCTGCGCACACAATCGCAGTGTTGTACAGCTTGTTTCATCACCTTTGCCAAGTTGCCGCTCTCTCCGGCTCCCGGAGACCAAGAAGCTGCTTCTTCGCGCAAAGACGATTCTGCCGCTCACAGTGCTCTTCAGTGTGTGTCGTCTGCCGAAAGAGGCCCGGGAGCGGTGCTTAGCTCTGCAGAGCACCGTACCTTCGTCTTTAGCCTCTCTTCTCGTCTACATCTTAGCAAAAAGCTTTTCCACTCTGTCTGGCAAGGAGAAACTGTGCCAGCACAGAAAACATCTCCCATCGTGTTCTAGAGGCTGCACGGAGGTCTGCCGAGTGTTTTGCAAGAAGAGAAAGAAAGTTGTCCAAAACAGCTTCCATTCGAATGTTCATGTGAATAGAAAAGGCAGGAGAGTGGTCAGGTACTGTTTTCTCTCACTTGGCCAGCTGCGCACACAATCGCAGTGTTGTACAGCTTGTTTCATCACCTTTGCGAAGTTGCCGCTCTCTCCGGCTCCCAGAGACGAAGAAGCTGCTTCTTCGCGCAAAGACGATTCTGCCGCTCACAGTGCTCTGCGGTGTGCGGCTTCTGCCGAAAGAGGCCCGGGAGCAGTGCTTAGCTCTGCAGAGCACCGTACCTTCGTCTTTAGCGTCTCTTCTCGTCTACATCTTAGCAAAAAGCTTTTCCTCTCTGTCTGGCAAGGAGAAACTGTGCCAGCACAGAAAACATCTCCCATCGTGTTCTAGAGGCTGCACGGAGGTCTGCCGAGTGTTTTGCAAGAAGAGAAAGAAAGTTGTCCAAAACAGCTTGCAATCGAATGTTCATGTGATTAGAAAAGGCAGGAGAGTGGTCAGGTACTGTTTTCTCTCACTTGGCAAGCTGCGCACACAATCGCAGTGTTGTACAGCTTGTTTCATCACCTTTGCGAAGTTGCCGCTCTCTCCGGCTCCCGGAGACGAAGAAGCTGCTTCTTCGCGCAAAGACGATTCTGTCGCTCACAGTGCTCTGCGGTGTGCGGCTTCTGCCGAAAGAGGCCACGGGGTGGTGCTTGGCTCTGCAGAGCACCCTACCTCCGTCTTTAGCCTCTCTTCTCGTCTACATCTTAGCAAAAAGCTTTTCCACTCTGTCTGGCAAGGAGAAACTGTGCCAGCACAGAAAACATCTCCCATCGTGTTCTAGAGGCTGCACGGAGGTCTGCCGAGTGTTTTGCAAGAAGAGAAAGAAAGTTGTCCAAAACAGCTTGCAATCAAAGGTTCATGTGAATAGAAAAGGCAGGAGAGTGGTCAGGTACTGTTTTCTCTCACTTGGCAAGCTGCGCACACAATCGCAGTGTTGTACAGCTTGTTTCATCACCTTTGCCAAGTTGCCGCTCTCTCCGGCTCCCGGAGACCAAGAAGCTGCTTCTTCGCGCAAAGACGATTCTGCCGCTCACAGTGCTCTGCGGTGTGCGGCTTCTGCCGAAAGAGGCCCGGGAGCGGTGCTTAGCTCTGCAGAGCACCGTACCTTCGTCTTTAGCCTCTCTTCTCGTCTACATCTTAGCAAAAAGCTTTTCCACTCTGTCTGGCAAGGAGAAACTGTGCCAGCACAGAAAACATCTCCCATCGTGTTCTAGAGGCTGCACGGGGGTCTGCCGAGTGTTTTGCAAGAAGAGAAAGAAAGTTGTCCAAAACAGCTTGCAATCGAATGTTCATGTGAATAGAAAAGGCAGGAGAGTGGTGTAGGTACTGTTTTCTCTCAGTTGGCAAGCTGCGCACACAATCGCAGTGTTGTACAGCTTGTTTCATCACCTTTGCCAAGTTGCCGCTCTCTCCGGCTCCCAGAGACGAAGAAGCTGCTTCTTCGCGCAAAGACGATTCTGCCGCTCACAGTGCTCTGCGGTGTGCGCCTTCTGCCGAAAGAGGCCCGGGAGCAGTGCTTAGCTCTACAGAGCACCGTACCTTCGTCTTTAGCGTCTCTTCTCGTCTACATCTTAGCAAAAAGCTTTTCCACTCTGTCTGGCAAGGAGAAACTGTGCCAGCACAGAAAACATCTCCCATCGTGTTCTAGAGGCTGCACGGAGGTCTGCCGAGTGTTTTGCAAGAAGAGAAAGAAAGCTGTCCAAAACAGCTTGCAATCGAAGGTTCATGTGAATAGAAAAGGCAGGAGAGTGGTCAGGTACTGTTTTCTCTCAGTTGGCAAGCTGCGCACACAATCGCAGTGTTGTACAGCTTGTTTCATCACCTTTGCCAAGTTGCCGCTCTCCGGCTACCGGAGACGAAGAAGCTGCTTCTTCGCGCAAAGACGGTTCTCCTGCTCACAGTGCTCTGCGGTGTGCGGCTTCTGCCGAAAGAGGCCCTGGAGCGGTGCTTAGCTCTGCAGAGCACCGTACCTTCGTCTTTAGCCTCTCTTCTCGTCTACATCTTAACAAAAAGCATATCCACTCTGTCTGGCAAGGAGAAACTGTGCCAGCACAGAAAATATCCCCCATCGTGTTCTAGAAGCTGCACGGAGGTCTGCCGAGTGTTTTGCAAGAAGTGAAAGCAAGTTGTCCAAAACAGCTTGCAATCGAATGTTCATGTGAATAGAAAAGGCAGGAGAGTGGTCAGGTACTGTTTTCTCTCAGTTGGCAAGCTGCGCACACAATCGCAGTGTTGTACAGCTTGTTTCATCACCTTTGCCAAGTTGCCGCTCTCTCCGGCTCCCGGAGACGAAGAAGCTGCTTCTTCGCGCAAAGACGATTCTGCCGCTCACAGTGCTCAGCGGTGTGTGTCTTCTGCCGAAAGAGGCCCGGGAGCTGTGCTTAGCGCTGCAGAGCACCGTACCTTCGTCTTTAGCCTCTCTTCTCGTCTACATCTTAGCAAAAAGCTTTTCCTCTCTGTCTGGCATGGAGAAACTCTGCCAGCACAGAAAACATCTCCCATCGTGTTCTAGAGGCTGCACGGAGGTCTGCCGAGTGTTTTGCAAGAAGAGAAAGAAAGTTGTCCAAAACAGCTCGCAATCGACTGTTCATGTGAATAGAAAAGGCAGGAGAGTGGTCAGGTACTGTTTTCTCTCAGTTGGCAAGCTGCGCACACAATCGCAGTGTTGTACAGCTTGTTTCATCACCTTTGCCAAGTTGCCGCTCTCTCCGGCTCCCAGAGACGAAGAAGCTGCTTCTTCGCGCAAAGACGATTCTGCCGCTCACAGTGCTCTGCGGTGTGCGGCTTCTGCCGAAAGAGGCCCGGGAGCAGTGCTTAGCTCTACAGAGCACCGTACCCTCGTCTTTAGCCTCTCTTCTCGTCTACATCTTAGCAAAAAGCTTTTCCAGTCTGTCTGGCAAGGAGAAACTGTGCCAGCACAGAAAACATCTCCCATCGTGTTCTAGAAGCTGCACGGAGGTCTGCCGAGTGTTTTGCAAGAAGAGAAAGAAAGTTGTCCAAAACAGCTTCCAATCGAATGTTCATGTGAATAGAAAAGGCAGGAGAGTGGTCAGGTACTGTTTTCTCTCAGGTGGCAAGCTGCGCACACAATCGCAGTGTTGTACAGCTTGTTTCATCACCTTTGCGAAGTTGCCGCACTCTCCGGCTCCCGGAGACGAAGAAGCTGCTTCTTTGCGCAAAGACGATTCTGCCGCTCACAGTGCTCTGCGGTGTTTGTCTTCTGCCGAAAGACGCCGGGGAGCGGTGCTTAGCTCTGCAGAGCACCGTACCTTCGTCTTAAGCCTCTCTTCTCGTCTACATCTTAGCAAAAAGCTTTTCCAGTCTGTCTGGCAAGGAGAAACTGTGCCAGCACAAAAAACATCTCCCATCGTGTTCTAGAGGCTGCACGGAGGTCTGCCGAGTGTTTTGCAAGAAGAGAAAGAAAGTTGTCCAAAACAGCTTGCAATCTAATGTTCATGTGAATAGAAAAGGCAGGAGAGTGGTCAGGTACTGTTTTCTCTCAGTTGGCAAGCTGCGCACACAATCGCAGTGTTGTACAGCTTGTTTCATCACCTTTGCCAAGTTGCCGCTCTCTCCGGCTCCCGGAGACCAAGAAGCTGCTTCTTCGCGCAAAGACGATTCTGCCGCTCACAGTGCTCTGCGGTGTGCGTCTTCTGCCGAAAGAGGCCCGGGATCGGTGCTTAGCTCTGCAGAGCACCGTACCTTCGTCTTTAGCCTCTCTTCTCGTCTACATCTTAGCAAAAAGCTTTTCCACTCTGTCTGGCAAGGAGAAACTGTGCCAGCACAGAAAACATCTCCCATCGTGTTCTAGAGGCTGCACGGGGGTCTGCCGAGTGTTTTGCAAGAAGAGAAAGAAAGTTGTCCAAAACAGCTTGCAATCGAATGTTCATGTGATTAGAAAAGGCAGGAGAGTGGTCAGGTACTGTTTTCTCTCAGTTGGCAAGCTGCGCACACAATCGCAGTGTTGTACAGCTTGTTTCATCACCTTTGCCAAGTTGCCGCTCTCTCCGGCTCCCAGAGACGAAGAAGCTGCTTCTTCGCGTAAAGACGATTCTGCCGCTCACAGTGCTCTGCGGTGTGCGCCTTCTGCCGAAAGAGGCCCGGGAGCGGTGCTTAGCTCTGCAGAGCACCGTACCTTCGTCTTTAGCCTCTCTTCTCGTCTACATCTTAGCAAAAAGCTTTTCCACTCTGTCTGGCAGGGAGAAACTGTGCCAGCACAGAAAACATCTCCCATCGTGTTCTAGAGGCTGCACGGAGGTCTGCCGAGTGTTTTGCAAGAAGAGAAAGAAAGTTGTCCAAAATAGCTTGCAATCGAATGTTCATGTGAATAGAAAAGGCAGGAGAGTGGTCAGGTACTGTTTTCTCTCAGTTGGCAAGCTGCGCACACAATCGCAGTGTTGTACAGCTTGTTTCATCACCTTTGCCAAGTTGCCGCTCTCTCCGGCTCCCGGAGACCAAGAAGCTGCTTCTTCGCGCAAAGACGATTCTGCCGCTCACAGTGCTCTTCGGTGTGTGTCGTCTGCCGAAAGAGGCCCGGGAGCGGTGCTTAGCTCTGCAGAGCACCGTACCTTCGTCTTTAGCCTCTCTTCTCGTCTACATCTTAGCAAAAAGCTTTTCCACTCTGTCTGGCAAGGAGAAACTGTGCCAGCACAGAAAACATCTCCCATCGTGTTCTAGAGGCTGCACGGAGGTCTGCCGAGTGTTTTGCAAAAAGAGAAAGAAAGTTGTCCAAAACAGCTTGCAATCGAATGTTCATGTGAATAGAAAAGGCAGGAGAGTGGTCAGGTACTGTTTTCTCTCAGGTGGCAAGCTGCGCACACAATCGCAGTGTTGTACAGCTTGTTTCATCACCTTTGCGAAGTTGCCGCTCTCTCCGGCTCCCAGAGACGAAGAAGCTGCTTCTTCGCGCAAAGACGATTCTGCCGCTCACAGTGCTCTGCGGTGTGCGGCTTCTGCCAAAAGAGGCCCGGGAGCAGTGCTTACCTCTGCAGAGCACCGTACCTTCGTCTTTAGCCTCTCTTCTCGTCTACATCTTAACAAAAAGCATATCCACTCTGTCTGGCAAGGAGAAACTGTGCCAGCACAGAAAACATCTCCCATCGTGTTCTAGAGGCTGCACGGAGGTCTGCCGAGTGTTTTGCAAGAAGAGAAAGAAAGTTGTCCAAAACAGCTTCCAATCGAATGTTCATGTGAATAGAAAAGGCAGGAGAGTGGTCAGGTACTGTTTTCTCTCACTTGGCAAGCTGCGCACACAATCGCAGTGTTGTACAGCTTGTTTCATCACCTTTGCCAAGTTGCCGCTCTCTCCGGCTCCCGGAGACCAAGAAGCTGCTTCTTCGCGCAAAGACGATTCTGCCGCTCACAGTGCTCTGCGGTGTGCGCCTTCTGCCGAAAGAGGTCCGGGAGCGGTGCTTAGCTCTGCAGAGCACCGTACCTTCGTCTTTAGCGTCTCTTCTCGTCTACATCTTAGCAAAAAGCTTTTCCACTCTGTCTGGCAAGGAGAAACTGTGCCAGCACAGAAAACATCTCCCATCGTGTTCTAGAGGCTGCACGGAGGTCTGCCGAGTGTTTTGCAAGAAGAGAAAGAAAGTTGTCCAAAACAGCTTCCAATCGAATGTTCATGTGATTAGAAAAGGCAGGAGAGTGGTCAGGTACTGTTTTCTCTCACTTGGCAAGCTGCGCACACAATCGCAGTGTTGTACAGCTTGTTTCATCACCTTTGCCAAGTTGCCGCTCTCTCCGGCTCCCGGAGACCAAGAAGCTGCTTCTTCGCGCAAAGACGATTCTGCCGCTCACAGTGCTCTGCGGTGTGCGGCTTCCGCCGAAAGAGGCCCGGGGGCGGTGCTTAGCTCTGCAGAGCACCGTACCTTCGTCTTTAGCCTCTCTTCTCGTCTACATCTTAGCAAAAAGCTTTTCCACTCTGTCTGCCAAGGAGAAACTGTGCCAGCACAGAAAACATCTCCCATCGTGTTCTAGAGGCTGCACGGAGGTCTGCCGAGTGTTTTGCAAAAAGAGAAAGAAAGTTGTCCAAAACAGCTTGCAATCGAATGTTCATGTGAATAGAAAAGGCAGGAGAGTGGTCAGGTACTGTTTTCTCTCAGGTGGCAAGCTGCGCACACAATCGCAGTGTTGTACAGCTTGTTTCATCACCTTTGCGAAGTTGCCGCTCTCTCCGGCTCCCAGAGATGAAGAAGCTGCTTCTTCGCGCAAAGACGATTCTGCCGCTCACAGTGCTCTGCGGTGTGCGGCTTCTGCCGAAAGAGGCCCGGGAGCAGTGCTTAGCTCTGCAGAGCACCGTACCTTCGTCTTTAGCCTCTCTTCTCGTCTACATCTTAACAAAAAGCATATCCACTCTGTCTGGCAAGGAGAAACTGTGCCAGCACAGAAAACATCTCCCATCGTGTTCTAGAGGCTGCACGGAGGTCTGCCGAGTGTTTTGCAAGAAGAGAAAGAAAGTTGTCCAAAACAGCTTCCAATCGAATGTTCATGTGATTAGAAAAGGCAGGAGAGTGGTCAGGTACTGTTTTCTCTCACTCGGCAAGCTGCGCACACAATCGCAGTGTTGTACAGGTTGTTTCATCACCTTTGCCAAGTTGCCGCTCTCTCCGGCTCCCGGAGACGAAGAAGCTGCTTCTTCGCGCAAAGACGATTCTGCCGCTCACAGTGCTCTGCGGTGTGCGGCTTCCGCCGAAAGAGGCCCGGGAGCGGTGCTTAGCTCTGCAGAGCACCGTACCTTCGTCTTTAGCCTCTCTTCTCGTCTACATCTTAGCAAAAAGCTTTTCCACTATGTCTGGCAAGGAGAAACTGTGCCAGCACGAAAAACATCTCCCATTGTGTTCTAGAAGCTGCACGGAGTTCTGCCGAGTGTTTTGCAAGAAGAGAAACAAAGTTGTCCAAAACAGCTTGCAATCGAATGTTCATGTGAATAGAAAAGGCAGGAGAGTGGTCAGGTACTGTTTTCTCTCAGTTGGCAAGCTGCGCACACAATCGCAGTGTTGTACAGCTTGTTTCATCACCTTTGCCAAGTTGCCGCTCTCTCCGGCTCCCGGAGACGAAGAAGCTGCTTCTTCGCGCAAAGACGATTCTGCCGCTCACAGTGCTCTGCGGTGTGCGGCTTCTGCCGAAAGAGGCCCGGGAGCGGTGCTTAGCTCTGCAGAGCACCGTACCTTCGTCTTAAGCCTCTCTTCTCGTCTACATCTTAGCAAAAAGCTTTTCCACTCTGTCTGGCAAGGAGAAACTGTACCAGCACAAAAAACATCTCCCATCGTGTTCTAGAGGCTGCACGGAGGTCTGCCGAGTGTTTTGCAAGAAGAGAAAGAAAGTTGTCCAAAACAGCTTCCAATCAAATGTTCATGTGAATAGAAAAGGCAGGAGAGTGGTCAGGTACTGTTTTCTCTCAGTTGGCAAGCTGCGCACACAATCGCAGTGTTGTACAGCTTGTTTCATCACCTTTGCCAAGTTGCCGCTCTCTCCGGCTCCCGGAGACGAAGAAGCTGCTTCTTCGCGCAAAGACGATTCTGCCGCTCACAGTGCTCTGCGGTGTGCGGCTTCTGCCAAAAGAGGCCCGGGAGCGGTGCTTAGCTCTGCAGAGCACCGTACCTTCGTCTTTAGCCTCTCTTCTCGTCTACATCTTAACAAAAAGAATATCCACTCTGTCTGGCAAGGAGAAACTGTGCCAGCACAGAAAACATCTCCCATCGTGTTCTAGAGGCTGCACGGAGGTCTGCCGAGTGTTTTGCAAGAAGAGAAAGAAAGTTGTCCAAAACAGCTTCCAATCGAATGTTCATGTGAATAGAAAAGGCAGGAGAGTGGTCAGGTACTGTTTTCTCTCACTTGGCAAGCTGCGCACACAATCGCAGTGTTGTACAGCTTGTTTCATCACCTTTGCCAAGTTGCCGCTCTCTCCGGCTCCCGGAGACCAAGAAGCTGCTTCTTCGCGCAAAGACGATTCTGCCGCTCACAGTGCTCTGCGGTGTGCGCCTTCTGCCGAAAGAGGTCCGGGAGCGGTGCTTAGCTCTGCAGAGCACCGTACCTTCGTCTTTAGCCTCTCTTCTCGTCTACATCTTAGCAAAAAGCTTTTCCACTCTGTCTGGCAAGGAGAAACTGTGCCAGCACAGAAAACATCTCCCATCGTGTTCTAGAGGCTGCACGGAGTTCTGCCGAGTGTTTTGCAAGAAGAGAAACAAAGTTGTCCAAAACAGCTTGCAATCGAATGTTCATGTGAATAGAAAAGGCAGGAGAGTGGTCAGGTACTGTTTTCTCTCAGTTGGCAAGCTGCGCACACAATCGCAGTGTTGTACAGCTTGTTTCATCACCTTTGCCAAGTTGCCGCTCTCTCCGGCTCCCGGAGACCAAGAAGCTGCTTCTTCGCGCAAAGACGATTCTGCCCCTCACAGTGCTCTGCGGTGTGTGTCTTCTGCCGAAAGAGGCCCGGGAGCGGTGCTTAGCTCTGCAGAGCACCGTACCTTCGTCTTTAGCGTCTCTTCTCGTCTACATCTTAGCAAAAAGCTTTTCCACTCTGTCTGGCAAGGAGAAACTGTGCCAGCACAGAAAACATCTCCCATCGTGTTCTAGAGGCTGCACGGAGGTCTGCCGAGTGTTTTGCAAGAAGAGAAAGAAAGTTGTCCAAAACAGCTTGCAATCATAGGTTCATGTGAATAGAAAAGGCAGTAGAGTGGTCAGGTACTCTTTTCTCTCACTTGGCAAGCTGCGCACACAATCGCAGTGTTGTACAGCTTGTTTCATCACCTTTGCCAAGTTGCCGCTCTCTCCGGCTCCCGGAGACCAAGAAGCTGCTTCTTCGCGCAAAGACGATTCTGCCGCTCACAGTGCTCTGCGGTGTGTGTCTTCTGCCGAAAGAGGTCCGGGAGCTGTGCTTAGCTCTGCAGAGCACCGTACCTTCGTCTTTAGCCTCTCTTCTCGTCTACATCTTAGCAAAAAGCTTTTCCAGTCTGTCTGGCAAGGAGAAACTGTGCCAGCACAGAAAACATCTCCCATCGTGTTCTAGAGGCTGCACGGAGGTCTGCCGAGTGTTTTGCAAGAAGAGAAAGAAAGTTGTCCAAAACAGCTTGCAATCGAATGTTCATGTGAATAGAAAAGGCAGGAGAGTGGTCAGGTACTGTTTTCTCTCACTTGGCCAGCTGCGCACACAATCGCAGTGTTGTACAGCTTGTTTCATCACCTTTGCGAAGTTGCCGCTCTCTCCGGCTCCCGGAGACGAAGAAGCTGCTTCTTCGCGCAAAGACGATTCTGCCGCTCACAGTGCTCTGCGGTGTGCGGCTTCTGCCGAAAGAGGCCCGGGAGCAGTGCTTAGCTCTGCAGAGCACCGTACCTTCGTCTTTAGCCTCTCTTCTCGTCTACATCTTAGCAAAAAGCTTTTCCACTCTGTCTGCCAAGGAGAAACTGTGCCAGCACAGAAAACATCTCCCATCGTGTTCTAGAGGCTGCACGGAGGTCTGCCGAGTGTTTTGCAAGAAGAGAAAGAAAGTTGTCCAAAACAGCTTCCAATCAAATGTTCATGTGAATAGAAAAGGCAGGAGAGTGGTCAGGTACTGTTTTCTCTCAGTTGGCAAGCTGCGCACACAATCGCAGTGTTGTACAGCTTGTTTCATCACCTTTGCCAAGTTGCCGCTCTCTCCGGCTCCCGGAGACCAAGAAGCTGCTTCTTCGCGCAAAGACGATTCTGCCGCTCACAGTGCTCTGCGGTGTGCGCCTTCTGCCGAAAGAGGTCTGGGAGCGGTGCTTAGCTCTGCAGAGCACCGTACCTTCGTCTTTAGCGTCTCTTCTCGTCTACATCTTAGCAAAAAGCTTTTCCTCTCTGTCTGGCAAGGAGAAACTGTGCCAGCACAGAAAACATCTCCCATCGTGTTCTAGAGGCTGCACGGAGGTCTGCCGAGTGTTTTGCAAGAAGAGAAAGAAAGTTGTCCAAAACAGCTTGCAATCGAATGTTCATGTGATTAGAAAAGGCAGGAGAGTGGTCAGGTACTGTTTTCTCTCAGTTGGCAAGCTGCGCACACAATCGCAGTGTTGTACAATTTGTTTCATCACCTTATCCAAATTGGCAAGCTTGGCAAGCTGCGCACACAATCGCAGTGTTGTACAGCTTGTTTCTTCACCTTTGCCAAGTTGCCGCTCTCTCCGGCTCCCGGGGACCAAGAAGCTGCTTCTTCGCGCAAAGACGATTCTGCCGCTCACAGTGCTCTGCGGTGTGCGTCTTCTGCCGAAAGAGGCCCGGGAGCAGTGCTTAGCTCTACAGAGCACCGTACCTTCGTCTTTAGCCTCTCTTCTCGTCTACATCTTAGCAAAAAGCTTTTCCTCTCTGTCTGGCAAGGAGAAACTGTGCCAGCACAGAAAACATCTCCCATCGTGTTCTAGAGGCTGCACGGAGGTCTGCCGAGTGTTTTGCAAGAAGAGAAAGAAAGTTGTCCAAAACAGCTTGCAATCGAATGTTCATGTGATTAGAAAAGGCAGGAGAGTGGTCAGGTACTGTTTTCTCTCACTTGGCAAGCTGCGCACACAATCGCAGTGTTGTACAGCTTGTTTCATCACCTTTGCCAAGTTGCCGCTCTCTCCGGCTCCCGGAGACGAAGAAGCTGCTTCTTCGCGCAAAGACGATTCTGTCGCTCACAGTGCTCTGCGGTGTGCGGCTTCTGCCGAAAGAGGCCACGGGGTGGTGCTTGGCTCTGCAGAGCACCCTACCTCCGTCTTTAGCCTCTCTTCTCGTCTACATCTTAGCAAAAAGCTTTTCCACTCTGTCTGGCAAGGAGAAACTGTGCCAGCACAGAAAACATCTCCCATCGTGTTCTAGAGGCTGCACGGAGGTCTGCCGAGTGTTTTGCAAGAAGAGAAAGAAAGTTGTCCAAAACAGCTTGCAATCAAAGGTTCATGTGAATAGAAAAGGCAGGAGAGTGGTCAGGTACTGTTTTCTCTCACTTGGCAAGCTGCGCACACAATCGCAGTGTTGTACAGCTTGTTTCATCACCTTTGCCAAGTTGCCGCTCTCCGGCTACCGGAGACGAAGAAGCTGCTTCTTCGCGCAAAGACGGTTCTCCTGCTCACAGTGCTCTGCGGTGTGCGGCTTCTGCCGAAAGAGGCCCAGGAGCGGTGCTTAGCTCTACAGAGCACCGTACCTTCGTCTTTAGCCTCTCTTCTCGTCTACATCTTAACAAAAAGCATATCCACTCTGTCTGGCAAGGAGAAACTGTGCCAGAACAGAAAAAAACCCCCATCGTGTTCTAGAAGCTGCACGGAGGTCTGCCGAGTGTTTCGCAAGAAGTTAAAGAAAGTTGTCCAAAACAGCTTGCAATCGAATGTTCATGTGAATAGAAAAGGCAGGAGAGTGGTCAGGTACTGATTTCTCTCAGTTGGCAAGCTGCGCACACAATCGCAGTGTTGTACAGCTTGTTTCATCACCTTTGCCAAGTTGCCGCTCTCTCCGGCTCCCGGAGACGAAGAAGCTGCTTCTTCGCGCAAATACGATTCTGCCGCTCACAGTGCTCTGCGGTGTGTGTCTTCTGCCGAAAGAGGCCCGGGAGCTGTGCTTAGCGCTGCAGAGCACCGTACCTTCGTCTTTAGCCTCTCTTCTCGTCTACATCTTAGCAAAAAGCTTTTCCTCTCTGTCTGGCATGGAGAAACTGTGCCAGCACAGAAAACATCTCCCATCGTGTTCTAGAGGCTGCACGGGGGTCTGCCGAGTGTTTTGCAAGAAGAGAAAGAAAGTTGCCCAAAACAGCTCGCAATCGACTGTTCATGTGAATAGAAAAGGCAGGAGAGTGGTCAGGTACTGTTTTCTCTCAGTTGGCAAGCTGCGCACACAATCGCAGTGTTGTACAGCTTGTTTCATCACCTTTGCCAAGTTGCCGCTCTCTCCGGCTCCCGGAGACGAAGAAGCTGCTTCTTCGCGTAAAGACGATTCTGCCGCTCACAGTGCTCTGCGGTGTGCGCCTTCTGCCGAAAGAGGCCCGGGAGCGGTGCTTAGCTCTGCAGAGCACCGTACCTTCGTCTTTAGCCTCTCTTCTCGTCTACATCTTAGCAAAAAGCTTTTCCACTCTGTCTGGCAAGGAGAAACTGTGCCAGCACAAAAAACATCTCCCATCGTGTTCTAGAGGCTGCACGGAGGTCTGCCGAGTGTTTTGCAAGAAGAGAAAGAAAGTTGTCCAAAACAGCTTGCAATCGAATGTTCATGTGAATAGAAAAGGCAGGAGAGTGGTCAGGTACTGTTTTCTCTCACTTGGCAAGCTGCGCACACAATCGCAGTGTTGTACAGCTTGTTTCATCACCTTTGCCAAGTTGCCGCTCTCTCCGGCTCCCGGAGACCAAGAAGCTGCTTCTTCGCGCAAAGACGATTCTGCCGCTCACAGTGCTCTGCGGTGTGCGTCTTCTGCCGAAAGAGGCCCGGGAGCGGTGCTTAGCTCTGCAGAGCACCGTACCTTCGTCTTTAGCCTCTCTTCTCGTCTACATCTTAGCAAAAAGCTTTTCCACTCTGTCTGGCAAGGAGAAACTGTGCCAGCACAGAAAACATCTCCCATCGTGTTCTAGAGGCTGCACGGAGGTCTGCCGAGTGTTTTGCAAGAAGAGAAAGAAAGTTGTCCAAAACAGCTTGCAATCGAATGTTCATGTGAATAGAAAAGGCAGGAGAGTGGTCAGGTACTGTTTTCTCTCACTTGGCAAGCTGCGCACACAATCGCAGTGTTGTACAGCTTGTTTCATCACCTTTGCCAAGTTGCCGCTCTCTCCGGCTCCCGGAGACCAAGAAGCTGCTTCTTCGCGCAAAGACGATTCTGCCGCTCACAGTGCTCTGCGGTGTGCGTCTTCTGCCGAAAGAGGCCCGGGAGCGGTGCTTAGCTCTGCAGAGCACCGTACCTTCGTCTTTAGCCTCTCTTCTCGTCTACATCTTAGCAAAAAGCTTTTCCACTCTGTCTGGCAAGGAGAAACTGTGCCAGCACAGAAAACATCTCCCATCGTGTTCTAGAGGCTGCACGGAGGTCTGCCGAGTGTTTTGCAAGAAGAGAAAGAAAGTTGTCCAAAACAGCTTGCAATCAAATGTTCATGTGAATAGAAAAGGCAGGAGAGTGGTCAGGTACTGTTTTCTCTCAGTTGGCAAGCTGCGCACACAATCGCAGTGTTGTACAGCTTGTTTCATCACCTTTGCCAAGTTGCCGCTCTCTCCGGCTCCCGGAGACCAAGAAGCTGCTTCTTCGCGCAAAGACGATTCTGCCGCTCACAGTGCTCTGCGGTGTGCGTCTTCTGCCGAAAGAGGCCCGGGAGCGGTGCTTAGCTCTGCAGAGCACCGTACCTTCGTCTTTAGCCTCTCTTCTCGTCTACATCTTAGCAAAAAGCTTTTCCACTCTGTCTGGCAAGGAGAAACTGTGCCAGCACAGAAAACATCTCCCATCGTGTTCTAGAGGCTGCACGGAGGTCTGCCGAGTGTTTTGCAAGAAGAGAAAGAAAGTTGTCCAAAACAGCTTGCAATCGAATGTTCATGTGAATAGAAAAGGCAGGAGAGTGGTCAGGTACTGTTTTCTCTCAGTTGGCAAGCTGCGCACACAATCGCAGTGTTGTACAGCTTGTTTCATCACCTTTGCCAAGTTGCCGCTCTCTCTGGCTCCCGGAGACGAAGAAGCTGCTTCTTCGCGCAAAGACGATTCTGCCGCTCACAGTGCTCTGCGGTGTGCGGCTTCTGCCGAAAGAGGCCCGGGAGCGGTGCTTAGCTCTGCAGAGCACCGTACCTTCGTCTTTAGCCTCTCTTCTCGTCTACATCTTAGCAAAAAGCTTTTCCAGTCTGTCTGGCAAGGAGAAACTGTGCCAGCACAGAAAACATCTCCCATCGTGTTCTAGAAGCTGCACGGAGGTCTGCCGAGTGTTTTGCAAGAAGAGAAAGAAAGTTGTCCAAAACAGCTTCCAATCGAATGTTCATGTGATTAGAAAAGGCAGGAGAGTGGTCAGGTACTGTTTTCTCTCACTTGGCAAGCTGCGCACACAATCGCAGTGTTGTACAGCTTGTTTCATCACCTTTGCCAAGTTGCCGCTCTCTCCGGCTCCCGGAGACGAAGAAGCTGCTTCTTCGCGCAAAGACGATTCTGCCGCTCACAGTGCTCTGCGGTGTGTGTCTTCGGCCGAAAGAGGTCCGGGAGCTGTGCTTAGCTCTGCAGAGCACCGTACCTTCGTCTTTAGCCTCTCTTCTCGTCTACATCTTAGCAAAAAGCTTTTCCACTCTGTCTGGCAAGGAGAAACTGTGCCAGCACAGAAAACATCTCCCATCGTGTTCTAGAGGCTGCACGGAGGTCTGCCGAGTGTTTTGCAAGAAGAGAAAGAAAGTTGTCCAAAACAGCTTGCAATCGAATGTTCATGTGATTAGAAAAGGCAGGAGAGTGGTCAGGTACTGCATTCTCTCAGTTGGCAAGCTGCGCACACAATCGCAGTGTTGTACAGCTTGTTTCATCACCTTTGCCAAGTTGCCGCTCTCTCCAGCTCCCGGTGACGAAGAAGCTGCTTCTTCGCGCCAAGACGATTCTGCCCATCACAGTGCTCTGCGGTGTGTGTCTTCTGCCGAAAGAGGCCCGGGAGCGGTGCTTAGCTCTGCAGAGCCCCGTAACTTCGTCTTTAGCCTCTCTTCTCGTCTACATCTTAGCAAAAAGCTTTTCCACTCTGTCTGGCAAGGAGAAACTGTGCCAGCACAAAAAACATCTCCCATCGTGTTCTAGAGGCTGCACGGAGGTCTGCCGAGTGTTTTGCAAGAAGAGAAAGAAAGTTGTCCAAAACAGCTTGCAATCGAATGTTCATGTGAATAGAAAAGGCAGGAGAGTGGTCAGGTACTGTTTTCTCTCACTTGGCAAGCTGCGCACACAATCGCAGTGTTGTACAGCTTGTTTCATCACCTTTGCCAAGTTGCCGCTCTCTCCGGCTC
Source organism: Melozone crissalis (assembly GCF_028551555.1). NCBI lineage: Eukaryota > Metazoa > Chordata > Aves > Passeriformes > Passerellidae > Melozone > Melozone crissalis. The sequence continues at coordinate 427,909 of NW_026536130.1, forward strand.
CCGGAGACCAAGAAGCTGCTTCTTCGCGCAAAGACGATTCTGCCGCTCACAGTGCTCTGCGGTGTGCGTCTTCTGCCGAAAGAGGCCCGGGAGCGGTGCTTAGCTCTGCAGAGCACCGTACCTTCGTCTTTAGCCTCTCTTCTCGTCTACATCTTAGCAAAAAGCTTTTCCACTCTGTCTGGCAAGGAGAAACTGTGCCAGCACAGAAAACATCTCCCATCGTGTTCTAGAGGCTGCACGGAGGTCTGCCGAGTGTTTTGCAAGAAGAGAAAGAAAGTTGTCCAAAACAGCTTGCAATCGAATGTTCATGTGAATAGAAAAGGCAGGAGAGTGGTCAGGTACTGTTTTCTCTCACTTGGCAAGCTGCGCACACAATCGCAGTGTTGTACAGCTTGTTTCATCACCTTTGCCAAGTTGCCGCTCTCTCCGGCTCCCGGAGACCAAGAAGCTGCTTCTTCATGCAAAGACGATTCTGCCGCTCACAGTGCTCTGCGGTGTGCGTCTTCTGCCGAAAGAGGCCCGGGAGCGGTGCTTAGCTCTGCAGAGCACCGTACCTTCGTCTTTAGCCTCTCTTCTCGTCTACATCTTAGCAAAAAGCTTTTCCACTCTGTCTGCCAAGGAGAAACTGTGCCAGCACAGAAAACATCTCCCATCGTGTTCTAGAGGCTGCACAGAGGTCTGCCGAGTGTTTTGCAAGAAGAGAAAGAAAGTTGTCCAAAACAGCTTGCAATCAAATGTTCATGTGAATAGAAAAGGCAGGAGAGTGGTCAGGTACTGTTTTCTCTCACTTGGCAAGCTGCGCACACAATCGCAGTGTTGTACAGCTTGTTTCATCACCTTTGCCAAGTTGCCGCTCTCTCCGGCTCCCGGAGACCAAGAAGCTGCTTCTTCGCGCAAAGACGATTCTGCCGCTCACAGTGCTCTGCGGTGTGCGCCTTCTGCCGAAAGAGGCCCGGGAGCGGTGCTTAGCTCTGCAGAGCACCGTACCTTCGTCTTTAGCCTCTCTTCTCGTCTACATCTTAGCAAAAAGCTTTTCCAGTCTTTCTGGCAAGGAGAAACTGTGCCAGCACAGAAAACATCTCCCATCGTGTTTTAGAAGCTGCACGGAGGTCTGCCGAGTGTTTTGCAAGAAGAGAAAGAAAGTTGTCCAAAACAGCTTCCAATCGAATGTTCATGTGATTAGAAAAGGCAGGAGAGTGGTCAGGTACTGTTTTCTCTCACTTGGCAAGCTGCGCACACAATCGCAGTGTTGTACAGCTTGTTTCATCACCTTTGCCAAGTTGCCGCTCTCTCCGGCTCCCGGAGACGAAGAAGCTGCTTCTTCGCGCAAAGACGATTCTGCCGCTCACAGTGCTCTGCGGTGTGTGTCTTCGGCCGAAAGAGGTCCGGGAGCAGTGCTTAGCTCTGCAGAGCACCGTACCTTCGTCTTTAGCCTCTCTTCTCGTCTACATCTTAGCAAAAAGCTTTTCCACTCTGTCTGGCAAGGAGAAACTGTGCCAGCACAGAAAACATCTCCCATCGTGTTCTAGAGGCTGCACGGAGGTCTGCCGAGTGTTTTGCAAGAAGAGAAAGAAAGTTGTCCAAAACAGCTTGCAATCGAATGTTCATGTGATTAGAAAAGGCAGGAGAGTGGTCAGGTACTGTTTTCTCTCAGTTGGCAAGCTGCGCACACAATCGCAGTGTTGTACAGCTTGTTTCATCACCTTTGCGAAGTTGCCGCTCTCTCCGGCCCCCGGTGACGAAGAAGCTGCTTCTTCGCGCCAAGACGATTCTGCCGCTCACAGTGCTCTGCGGTGTGTGTCTTCTGCCGAAAGAGGCCCGGGAGCGGTGCTTAGCTCTGCAGAGCACCGTACCTTCGTCTTTAGCCTCTCTTCTCGTCTACATCTTAGCAAAAAGCTTTTCCACTCTGTCTGGCAAGGAGAAACTGTGCCAGCACAAAAAACATCTCCCATCGTGTTCTAGAGGCTGCACGGAGGTCTGCCGAGTGTTTTGCAAGAAGAGAAAGAAAGTTGTCCAAAATAGCTTGCAATCGAATGTTCATGTGAATAGAAAAGGCAGGAGAGTGGTCAGGTACTGTTTTCTCTCACTTGGCAAGCTGCGCACACAATCGCAGTGTTGTACAGCTTGTTTCATCACGTTTGCCAAGTTGCCGCTCTCTCCGGCTCCCGGAGACGAAGAAGCTGCTTCTTTGCGCAAAGACGATTCTGCCGCTCACAGTGCTCTTCAGTGTGTGTCGTCTGCCGAAAGAGGCCCGGGAGCGGTGCTTAGCTCTGCAGAGCACCGTACCTTCGTCTTTAGCCTCTCTTCTCGTCTACATCTTAGCAAAAAGCTTTTCCACTCTGTCTGGCAAGGAGAAACTGTGCCAGCACAGAAAACATCTCCCATCGTGTTCTAGAGGCTGCACGGAGGTCTGCCGAGTGTTTTGCAAGAAGAGAAAGAAAGTTGTCCAAAACAGCTTCCAATCGAATGTTCATGTGAATAGAAAAGGCAGGAGAGTGGTCAGGTACTGTTTTCTCTCACTTGGCAAGCTGCGCACACAATCGCAGTGTTGTACAGCTTGTTTCATCACCTTTGCCAAGTTGCCGCTCTCCGGCTACCGGAGACGAAGAAGCTGCTTCTGCGCGCAAAGACGGTTCTCCTGCTCACAGTACTCTGCGGTGTGCGGCTTCTGCCGAAAGAGGCCCAGGAGCGGTGCTTAGCTCTGCAGAGCACCGTACCTTCGTCTTTAGCCTCTCTTCTCGTCTACATCTTAACAAAAAGCATATCCACTCTGTCTGGCAAGGAGAAACTGTGCCAGCACAGAAAATATCCCCCATCGTGTTCTAGAAGCTGCACGGAGGTCAGCCGAGTGTTTTGCAAGAAGTGAAAGCAAGTTGTCCAAAACAGCTTGCAATCGAATGTTCATGTGAATAGAAAAGGCAGGAGAGTGGTTAGGTACTGATTTCTCTCAGTTGGCAAGCTGCGCACACAATCGCAGTGTTGTACAGCTTGTTTCATCACCTTTGCCAAGTTGCCGCTCTCTCCGGCTCCCGGAGACGAAGAAGCTGCTTCTTCGCGCAAATACGATTCTGCCGCTCACAGTGCTCTGCGGTGTGTGTCTTCTGCCGAAAGAGGCCCGGGAGCTGTGCTTAGCGCTGCAGAGCACCGTACCTTCGTCTTTAGCCTCTCTTCTCGTCTACATCTTAGCAAAAAGCTTTTCCACTCTGTCTGGCAAGGAGAAACTGTGCCAGCACAGAAAACATCTCCCATCGTGTTCTAGAGGCTGCACGGAGGTCTGCCGAGTGTTTTGCAAGAAGAGAAAGAAAGTTGTCCAAAACAGCTTGCAATCGAATGTTCATGTGATTAGAAAAGGCAGGAGAGTGGTCAGGTACTGTTTTCTCTCAGTTGGCAAGCTGCGCACACAATCGCAGTGTTGTACAGCTTGTTTCATCACCTTTGCGAAGTTGCCGCTCTCTCCGGCCCCCGGTGACGAAGAAGCTGCTTCTTCGCGCCAAGACGATTCTGCCCCTCACAGTGCTCTGCGGTGTGTGTCTTCTGCCGAAAGAGGCCCGGGAGCGGTGCTTAGCTCTGCAGAGCACCGTACCTTCGTCTTTAGCCTCTCTTCTCGTCTACATCTTAGCAAAAAGCTTTTCCACTCTGTCTGGCAAGGAGAAACTGTGCCAGCACAAAAAACATCTCCCATCGTGTTCTAGAGGCTGCACGGAGGTCTGCCGAGTGTTTTGCAAGAAGAGAAAGAAAGTTGTCCAAAATAGCTTGCAATCGAATGTTCATGTGAATAGAAAAGGCAGGAGAGTGGTCAGGTACTGTTTTCTCTCACTTGGCAAGCTGCGCACACAATCGCAGTGTTGTACAGCTTGTTTCATCACCTTTGCCAAGTTGCCGCTCTCTCCGGCTCCCGGAGACGAAGAAGCTGCTTCTTTGCGCAAAGACGATTCTGCCGCTCACAGTGCTCTTCAGTGTGTGTCGTCTGCCGAAAGAGGCCCGGGAGCGGTGCTTAGCTCTGCAGAGCACCGTACCTTCGTCTTTAGCCTCTCTTCTCGTCTACATCTTAGCAAAAAGCTTTTCCACTCTGTCTGGCAAGGAGAAACTGTGCCAGCACAGAAAACATCTCCCATCGTGTTCTAGAGGCTGCACGGAGGTCTGCCGAGTGTTTTGCAAGAAGAGAAAGAAAGTTGTCCAAAACAGCTTCCAATCGAATGTTCATGTGAATAGAAAAGGCAGGAGAGTGGTCAGGTACTGTTTTCTCTCAGGTGGCAAGCTGCGCACACAATCGCAGTGTTGTACAGCTTGTTTCATCACCTTTGCCAAGTTGCCGCTCTCTCCGGCTCCCAGAGACGAAGAAGCTGCTTCTTCGCGCAAAGACGATTCTGCCGCTCACAGTGCTCTGCGGTGTGCGCCTTCTGCCGAAAGAGGCCCGGGAGCAGTGCTTAGCTCTACAGAGCACCGTACCTTCGTCTTTAGCCTCTCTTCTCGTCTACATCTTAGCAAAAAGCTTTTCCACTCTGTCTGCCAAGGAGAAACTGTGCCAGCACAGAAAACATCTCCCATCGTGTTCTAGAGGCTGCACGGAGGTCTGCCGAGTGTTTTGCAAGAAGAGAAAGAAAGTTGTCCAAAACAGCTTGCAATCGAAGGTTCATGTGAATAGAAAAGGCAGGAGAGTGGTCAGGTACTGTTTTCTCTCACTTGGCAAGCTGCGCACACAATCGCAGTGTTGTACAGCTTGTTTCATCACCTTTGCCAAGTTGCCGCTCTCCGGCTACCGGAGACGAAGAAGCTGCTTCTGCGCGCAAAGACGGTTCTCCTGCTCACAGTACTCTGCGGTGTGCGGCTTCTGCCGAAAGAGGCCCAGGAGCGGTGCTTAGCTCTGCAGAGCACCGTACCTTCGTCTTTAGCCTCTCTTCTCGTCTACATCTTAACAAAAAGCATATCCACTCTGTCTGGCAAGGAGAAACTGTGCTAGCACAGAAAATATCCCCCATCGTGTTCTAGAAGCTGCACGGAGGTCAGCCGAGTGTTTTGCAAGAAGTGAAAGCAAGTTGTCCAAAACAGCTTGCAATCGAATGTTCATGTGAATAGAAAAGGCAGGAGAGTGGTCAGGTACTGATTTCTCTCAGTTGGCAAGCTGCGCACACAATCGCAGTGTTGTACAGCTTGTTTCATCACCTTTGCCAAGTTGCCGCTCTCTCCGGCTCCCGGAGACGAAGAAGCTGCTTCTTCGCGCAAATACGATTCTGCCGCTCACAGTGCTCTGCGGTGTGTGTCTTCTGCCGAAAGAGGCCCGGGAGCTGTGCTTAGCGCTGCAGAGCACCGTACCTTCGTCTTTAGCCTCTCTTCTCGTCTACATCTTAGCAAAAAGCTTTTCCTCTCTGTCTGGCATGGAGAAACTGTGGAAGCACAGAAAAGATCTCCCATCGTGTTCTAGAGGCTGCACGGAGGTCTGCCGAGTGTTTTGGAAGAAGAGAAAGAAAGTTGTCCAAAACAGCTCGCAATCGACTGTTCATGTGAATAGAAAAGGCAGGAGAGTGGTCAGGTACTGTTTTCTCTCAGTTGGCAAGCTGCGCACACAATCGCAGTGTTGTACAGCTTGTTTCATCACCTTTGCGAAGTTGCCGCTCTCTCCGGCTCCCGGAGACGAAGAAGCTGCTTCTTCGCGCAAAGACGATTCTGCCGCTCACAGTGCTCTGCGGTGTGCGCCTTCTGCCGAAAGAGGCCCGGGAGCAGTGCTTAGCTCTACAGAGCACCGTACCTTCGTCTTTAGCCTCTCTTCTCGTCTACATCTTAGCAAAAAGCTTTTCCACTCTGTCTGGCAAGGAGAAACTGTGCCAGCACAAAAAACATCTCCCATCGTGTTTTAGAAGCTGCACGGAGGTCTGCCGAGTGTTTTGCAAGAAGAGAAAGAAAGTTGTCCAAAACAGCTTGCAATCGAATGTTCATGTGAATAGAAAAGGCAGGAGAGTGGTCAGGTACTGTTTTCTCTCAGGTGGCAAGCTGCGCACACAATCGCAGTGTTGTACAGCTTGTTTCATCACCTTTGCGAAGTTGCCGCTCTCTCCGGCTCCCGGAGACGAAGAAGCTGCTTCTTTGCGCAAAGACGATTCTGCCGCTCACAGTGCTCTGCGGTGTTTGTCTTCTGCCGAAAGAGGCCCGGGAGCGGTGCTTAGCTCTGCAGAGCACCGTACCTTCGTCTTAAGCCTCTCTTCTCATCTACATCTTAGCAAAAAGCTTTTCCACTCTGTCTGGCAAGGAGAAACTGTGCCAGCACAAAAAACATCTCCCATCGTGTTCTAGAGGCTGCACGGAGGTCTGCCGAGTGTTTTGCAAGAAGAGAAAGAAAGTTGTCCAAAACAGCTTGCAATCAAATGTTCATGTGAATAGAAAAGGCAGGAGAGTGGTCAGGTACTGTTTTCTCTCAGTTGGCAAGCTGCGCACACAATCGCAGTGTTGTACAGCTTGTTTCATCACCTTTGCCAAGTTGCCGCTCTCTCCGGCTCCCGGAGACCAAGAAGCTGCTTCTTCGCGCAAAGACGATTCTGCCGCTCACAGTGCTCTGCGGTGTGCGTCTTCTGCCGAAAGAGGCCCGGGAGCGGTGCTTAGCTCTGCAGAGCACCGTACCTTCGTCTTTAGCCTCTCTTCTCGTCTACATCTTAGCAAAAAGCTTTTCCAGTCTGTCTGGCAAGGAGAAACTGTGCCAGCACAGAAAACATCTCCCATCGTGTTCTAGACGCTGCACGGGGGTCTGCCGAGTGTTTTGCAAGAAGAGAAAGAAAGTTGTCCAAAACAGCTTGCAATCGAATGTTCATGTGAATAGAAAAGGCAGGAGAGTGGTCAGGTACTGTTTTCTCTCACTTGGCAAGCTGCGCACACAATCGCAGTGTTGTACAGCTTGTTTCATCACCTTTGCCAAGTTGCCGCTATCTCCGGCTCCCGGAGACGAAGAAGCTGCTTCTTTGCGCAAAGACGATTCTGCCGCTCACAGTGCTCTTCAGTGTGTGTCGTCTGCCGAAAGAGGCCCGGGAGCGGTGCTTAGCTCTGCAGAGCACCGTACCTTCGTCTTTAGCCTCTCTTCTCGTCTACATCTTAGCAAAAAGCTTTTCCACTCTGTCTGGCAAGGAGAAACTGTGCCAGCACAGAAAACATCTCCCATCGTGTTCTAGAGGCTGCACGGAGGTCTGCCGAGTGTTTTGCAAGAAGAGAAAGAAAGTTGTCCAAAACAGCTTGCAATCGAATGTTCATGTGAATAGAAAAGGCAGGAGAGTGGTCAGGTACTGTTTTCTCTCACTTGGCAAGCTGCGCACACAATCGCAGCGTTGTACAGCTTGTTTCATCACCTTTGCCAAGTTGCCGCTCTCTCCGGCTCCCGGAGACCAAGAAGCTGCTTCTTCGCGCAAAGACGATTCTGCCGCTCACAGTGCTCTGCGGTGTGCGCCTTCTGCCGAAAGAGGTCCGGGAGCGGTGCTTAGCTCTGCAGAGCACCGTACCTTCGTCTTTAGCATCTCTTCTCGTCTACATCTTAGCAAAAAGCTTTTCCTCTCTGTCTGGCAAGGAGAAACTGTGCCAGCACAGAAAACATCTCCCATCGTGTTCTAGAGGCTGCACGGAGGTCTGCCGAGTGTTTTGCAAGAAGAGAAAGAAAGTTGTCCAAAACAGCTTGCAATTGAATGTTCATGTGAATAGAAAAGGCAGGAGAGTGGTCAGGTACTGTTTTCTCTCAGTTGGCAAGCTGCGCACACAATCGCAGTGTTGTACAGCTTGTTTCATCACGTTTGCCAAGTTGCCGCTCTCTCCGGCTCCCGGAGACCAAGAAGCTGCTTCTTCGCGCAAAGACGATTCTGCCGCTCACAGTGCTCTGCGGTGTGCGCCTTCTGCCGAAAGAGGCCCGGGAGCGGTGCTTAGCTCTGCAGAGCACCGTACCTTCGTCTTTAGCCTCTCTTCTCGTCTACATCTTAGCAAAAAGCTTTTCCACTCTGTCTGGCAAGGAGAAACTGTGCCAGCACAGAAAACATCTCCCATCGTGTTCTAGAGGCTGCACGGAGGTCTGCCGAGTGTTTTGCAAGAAGAGAAAGAAAGTTGTCCAAAACAGCTTGCAATCGAATGTTCATGTGATTAGAAAAGGCAGGAGAGTGGTCAGGTACTGTTTTCTCTCACTTGGCAAGCTGCGCACACAATCGCAGTGTTGTACAGCTTGTTTCATCACCTTTGCCAAGTTGCCGCTCTCTCCGGCTCCCGGAGACGAAGAAGCTACTTCTTCGCGCAAAGACGATTCTGCCGCTCACAGTGCTCTGCGGTGTGCGGCTTCCGCCGAAAGAGGCCCGGGAGCGGTGCTTCGCTCTGCAGAGCACCGTACCTTCGTCTTTAGCCTCTCTTCTCGTCTACATCTTAGCAAAAAGCTTTTCCACTCTGTCTGGCAAGGAGAAACTGTGCCAGCACAAAAAACATCTCCCATCGTGTTCTAGAAGCTGCACGGAGTTCTGCCGAGTGTTTTGCAAGAAGAGAAAGAAAGTTGTCCAAAACAGCTTGCAATCAAATGTTCATGTGAATAGAAAAGGCAGGAGAGTGGTCAGGTACTGTTTTCTCTCACTTGGCAAGCTGCGCACACAATCGCAGTGTTGTACAGCTTGTTTCATCACCTTTGCCAAGTTGCCGCTCTCTCCGGCTCCCGGAGACCAAGAAGCTGCTTCTTCGCGCAAAGACGATTCTGCCGCTCACAGTGCTCTGCGGTGTGCGTCTTCTGCCGAAAGAGGCCCGGGAGCGGTGCTTAGCTCTGCAGAGCACCGTACCTTCGTCTTTAGCCTCTCTTCTCGTCTACATCTTAGCAAAAAGCTTTTCCACTCTGTCTGGCAAGGAGAAACTGTGCCAGCACAGAAAACATCTCCCATCGTGTTCTAGAGGCTGCACGGGGGTCTGCCGAGTGTTTTGCAAGAAGAGAAAGAAAGTTGTCCAAAACAGCTTGCAATCGAATGTTCATGTGATTAGAAAAGGCAGGAGAGTGGTCAGGTACTGTTTTCTCTCACTTGGCAAGCTGCGCACACAATCGCAGTGTTGTACAGCTTGTTTCATCACCTTTGCCAAGTTGCCGCTCTCTCCGGCTCCCGGAGACCAAGAAGCTGCTTCTTCGCGCAAAGACGATTCTGCCGCTCACAGTGCTCTGCGGTGTGCGCCTTCTGCCGAAAGAGGTCCGGGAGCGGTGCTTAGCTCTGCAGAGCACCGTACCTTCGTCTTTAGCATCTCTTCTCGTCTACATCTTAGCAAAAAGCTTTTCCTCTCTGTCTGGCAAGGAGAAACTGTGCCAGCACAGAAAACATCTCCCATCGTGTTCTAGAGGCTGCACGGAGGTCTGCCGAGTGTTTTGCAAGAAGAGAAAGAAAGTTGTCCAAAACAGCTTCCAATCGAATGTTCAAGTGAATAGAAAAGGCAGGAGAGTGGTCAGGTACTGTTTTCTCTCAGTTGGCAAGCTGCGCACACAATCGCAGTGTTGTACAGCTTGTTTCATCACCTTTGCCAAGTTGCCGCTATCTCCGGCTCCCGGAGACCAAGAAGCTGCTTCTTCGCGCAAAGACGATTCTGCCGCTCACAGTGCTCTTCAGTGTGTGTCGTCTGCCGAAAGAGGCCCGGGAGCGGTGCTTAGCTCTGCAGAGCACCGTACCTTCGTCTTTAGCCTCTCTTCTCGTCTACATCTTAGCAAAAAGCTTTTCCACTCTGTCTGGCAAGGAGAAACTGTGCCAGCACAGAAAACATCTCCCATCGTGTTCTAGAGGCTGCACGGAGGTCTGCCGAGTGTTTTGCAAGAAGAGAAAGAAAGTTGTCCAAAACAGCTTCCAATCGAATGTTCATGTGAATAGAAAAGGCAGGAGAGTGGTCAGGTACTGTTTTCTCTCAGTTGGCAAGCTGCGCACACAATCGCAGCGTTGTACAGCTTGTTTCATCACCTTTGCCAAGTTGCCGCTCTCTCCGGCTCCTGGAGACGAAGAAGCTGCTTCTTCGCGCAAAGACGATTCTGCCGCTCACAGTGCTCTGCGGTGTGCGGCTTCTGCCGAAAGAGGTCCGGGAGCGGTGCTTAGCTCTGCAGAGCACCGTACCTTCGTCTTTAGCATCTCTTCTCGTCTACATCTTAGCAAAAAGCTTTTCCTCTCTGTCTGGCAAGGAGAAACTGTGCCAGCACAGAAAACATCCCCCATCGTGTTCTAGAGGCTGCACGGAGGTCTGCCGAGTGTTTTGCAAGAAGAGAAAGAAAGTTGTCCAAAACAGCTTGCAATCGAATGTTCATGTGAATAGAAAAGGCAGGAGAGTGGTCAGGTACTGTTTTCTCTCAGTTGGCAAGCTGCGCACACAATCGCAGTGTTGTACAGCTTGTTTCATCACGTTTGCCAAGTTGCCGCTCTCTCCGGCTCCCGGAGACCAAGAAGCTGCATCTTCGCGCAAAGACGATTCTGCCGCTCACAGTGCTCTGCGGTGTGCGCCTTCTGCCGAAAGAGGCCCGGGAGCGGTGCTTAGCTCTGCAGAGCACCGTACCTTCGTCTTTAGCCTCTCTTCTCGTCTACATCTTAGCAAAAAGCTTTTCCACTCTGTCTGGCAAGGAGAAACTGTGCCAGCACAGAAAACATCTCCCATCGTGTTCTAGAGGCTGCACGGAGGTCTGCCGAGTGTTTTGCAAGAAGAGAAAGAAAGTTGTCCAAAACAGCTTGCAATCGAATGTTCATGTGATTAGAAAAGGCAGGAGAGTGGTCAGGTACTGTTTTCTCTCACTTGGCAAGCTGCGCACACAATCGCAGTGTTGTACAGCTTGTTTCATCACCTTTGCCAAGTTGCCGCTCTCTCCGGCTCCCGGAGACGAAGAAGCTACTTCTTCGCGCAAAGACGATTCTGCCGCTCACAGTGCTCTGCGGTGTGCGGCTTCCGCCGAAAGAGGCCCGGGAGCGGTGCTTAGCTCTGCAGAGCACCGTACCTTCGTCTTTAGCCTCTCTTCTCGTCTACATCTTAGCAAAAAGCTTTTCCACTATGTCTGGCAAGGAGAAACTGTGCCAGCACAAAAAACATCTCCCATCGTGTTCTAGAAGCTGCACGGAGTTCTGCCGAGTGTTTTGCAAGAAGAGAAAGAAAGTTGTCCAAAACAGCTTGCAATCAAATGTTCATGTGAATAGAAAAGGCAGGAGAGTGGTCAGGTACTGTTTTCTCTCACTTGGCAAGCTGCGCACACAATCGCAGTGTTGTACAGCTTGTTTCATCACCTTTGCCAAGTTGCCGCTCTCTCCGGCTCCCGGAGACCAAGAAGCTGCTTCTTCGCGCAAAGACGATTCTGCCGCTCACAGTGCTCTGCGGTGTGCGTCTTCTGCCGAAAGAGGCCCGGGAGCGGTGCTTAGCTCTGCAGAGCACCGTACCTTCGTCTTTAGCCTCTCTTCTCGTCTACATCTTAGCAAAAAGCTTTTCCACTCTGTCTGGCAAGGAGAAACTGTGCCAGCACAGAAAACATCTCCCATCGTGTTCTAGAGGCTGCACGGGGGTCTGCCGAGTGTTTTGCAAGAAGAGAAAGAAAGTTGTCCAAAACAGCTTGCAATCGAATGTTCATGTGATTAGAAAAGGCAGGAGAGTGGTCAGGTACTGTTTTCTCTCACTTGGCAAGCTGCGCACACAATCGCAGTGTTGTACAGCTTGTTTCATCACCTTTGCCAAGTTGCCGCTCTCTCCGGCTCCCGGAGACCAAGAAGCTGCTTCTTCGCGCAAAGACGATTCTGCCGCTCACAGTGCTCTGCGGTGTGCGCCTTCTGCCGAAAGAGGTCCGGGAGCGGTGCTTAGCTCTGCAGAGCACCGTACCTTCGTCTTTAGCATCTCTTCTCGTCTACATCTTAGCAAAAAGCTTTTCCTCTCTGTCTGGCAAGGAGAAACTGTGCCAGCACAGAAAACATCTCCCATCGTGTTCTAGAGGCTGCACGGAGGTCTGCCGAGTGTTTTGCAAGAAGAGAAAGAAAGTTGTCCAAAACAGCTTCCAATCGAATGTTCATGTGAATAGAAAAGGCAGGAGAGTGGTCAGGTACTGTTTTCTCTCATTTGGCAAGCTGCGCACACAATCGCAGTGTTGTACAGCTTGTTTCATCACGTTTGCCAAGTTGCCGCTCTCTCCGGCTCCCGGAGACCAAGAAGCTGCTTCTTCGCGCAAAGACGATTCTGCCGCTCACAGTGCTCTGCGGTGTGCGCCTTCTGCCGAAAGAGGCCCGGGAGCGGTGCTTAGCTCTGCAGAGCACCGTACCTTCGTCTTTAGCATCTCTTCTCGTCTACATCTTAGCAAAAAGCTTTTCCACTCTGTCTGGCAAGGAGAAACTGTGCCAGCACAGAAAACATCTCCCATCGTGTTCTAGAGGCTGCACGGAGGTCTGCCGAGTGTTTTGCAAGAAGAGAAAGAAAGTTGTCCAAAACAGCTTGCAATCGAATGTTCATGTGATTAGAAAAGGCAGGAGAGTGGTCAGGTACTGTTTTCTCTCACTTGGCAAGCTGCGCACACAATCGCAGTGTTGTACAGCTTGTTTCATCACCTTTGCCAAGTTGCCGCTCTCTCCGGCTCCCGGAGACGAAGAAGCTACTTCTTCGCGCAAAGACGATTCTGCCGCTCACAGTGCTCTGCGGTGTGCGGCTTCCGCCGAAAGAGGCCCGGGAGCGGTGCTTAGCTCTGCAGAGCACCGTACCTTCGTCTTTAGCCTCTCTTCTCGTCTACATCTTAGCAAAAAGCTTTTCCACTATGTCTGGCAAGGAGAAACTGTGCCAGCACAAAAACCATCTCCCATCGTTTTCTAGAAGCTGCACGGAGTTCTGCCGAGTGTTTTGCAAGAAGAGAAAGAAAGTTGTCCAAAACAGCTTGCAATCGAATGTTCATGTGAATAGAAAAGGCAGGAGAGTGGTCAGGTACTGTTTTCTCTCAGTTGGCAAGCTGCGCACACAATCGCAGTGTTGTACAGCTTGTTTCATCACCTTTGCCAAGTTGCCGCTCTCTCCGGCTCCCGGAGACCAAGAAGCTGCTTCTTCGCGCAAAGACGATTCTGCCGCTCACAGTGCTCTGCGGTGTGCGGCTTCTGCCAAAAGAGGTCCGGGAGCGGTGCTTAGCTCTGCAGAGCACCGTACCTTCGTCTTAAGCCTCTCTTCTCGTCTACATCTTAGCAAAAAGCTTTTCCACTCTGTCTGGCAAGGAGAAACTGTGCCAGCACAAAAAACATCTCCCATCGTGTTCTAGAGGCTGCACGGAGGTCTGCCGAGTGTTTTGCAAGAAGAGAAAGAAAGTTGTCCAAAACAGCTTGCAATCGAATGTTCATGTGAATAGAAAAGGCAGGAGAGTGGTCAGGTACTGTTTTCTCTCAGTTGGCAAGCTGCGCACACAATCGCAGTGTTGTACAGCTTGTTTCATCACCTTTGCGAAGTTGCCGCTCTCTCCGGCTCCTGGAGACCAAGAAGATGCTTCTTCGCGCAAAGACGATTCTGCCCCTCACAGTGCTCTGCGGTGTGTGTCTTCTGCCGAAAGAGGCCCGGGAGCGGTGCTTAGCTCTGCAGAGCACCGTACCTTCGTCTTTAGCCTCTCTTCTCGTCTACATCTTAGCAAAAAGCTTTTCCACTCTGTCTGGCAAGGAGAAACTGTGCCAGCACAGAAAACATCTCCCATCGTGTTCTAGAGGCTGCACGGAGGTCTGCCGAGTGTTTTGCAAGAAGAGAAAGAAAGTTGTCCAAAACAGCTTGCAATCAAATGTTCATGTGAATAGAAAAGGCAGGAGAGTGGTCAGGTACTGTTTTCTCTCACTTGGCAAGCTGCGCACACAATCGCAGTGTTGTACAGCTTGTTTCATCACCTTTGCCAAGTTGCCGCTCTCTCCGGCTCCCGGAGACCAAGAAGCTGCTTCTTCGCGCAAAGACGATTCTGCCGCTCACAGTGCTCTGCGGTGTGTGTCTTCGGCCGAAAGAGGTCCGGGAGCTGTGCTTAGCTCTGCAGAGCACCGTACCTTCGTCTTTAGCCTCTCTTCTCGTCTACATCTTAGCAAAAAGCTTTTCCACTCTGTCTGCCAAGGAGAAACTGTGCCAGCACAGAAAACATCTCCCATCGTGTTCTAGAGGCTGCACGGAGGTCTGCCGAGTGTTTTGCAAGAAGAGAAAGAAAGTTGTCCAAAACAGCTTGCAATCGAATGTTCATGTGATTAGAAAAGGCAGGAGAGTGGTCAGGTACTGTTTTCTCTCACTTGGCAAGCTGCGCACACAATCGCAGTGTTGTACAGCTTGTTTCATCACCTTTGCGAAGTTGCCGCTCTCTCCGGCTCCCGGAGACCAAGAAGCTGCTTCTTCGCGCAAAGACGATTCTGCCGCTCACAGTGCTCTGCGGTGTGCGCCTTCTGCCGAAAGAGGCCCGGGAGCAGTGCTTAGCTCTACAGAGCACCGTACCTTCGTCTTTAGCCACTCTTCTCGTCTACATCTTAGCAAAAAGCTTTTCCACTCTGTCTGGCAAGGAGAAACTGTGCCAGCACAGAAAACATCTCCCATCGTGTTTTAGAAGCTGCACGGAGGTCTGCCGAGTGTTTTGCAAGAAGAGAAAGAAAGTTGTCCAAAACAGCTTGCAATCGAATGTTCATGTGAATAGAAAAGGCAGGAGAGTGGTCAGGTACTGTTTTCTCTCAGGTGGCAAGCTGCGCACACAATCGCAGTGTTGTACAGCTTGTTTCATCACCTTTGCGAAGTTGCCGCTCTCTCCGGCTCCCGGAGACGAAGAAGCTGCTTCTTTGCGCAAAGACGATTCTGCCGCTCACAGTGCTCTGCGGTGTTTGTCTTCTGCCGAAAGAGGCCCGGGAGCGGTGCTTAGCTCTGCAGAGCACCGTACCTTCGTCTTAAGCCTCTCTTCTCATCTACATCTTAGCAAAAAGCTTTTCCACTCTGTCTGGCAAGGAGAAACTGTGCCAGCACAAAAAACATCTCCCATCGTGTTCTAGAGGCTGCACGGAGGTCTGCCGAGTGTTTTGCAAGAAGAGAAAGAAAGTTGTCCAAAACAGCTTGTAATCAAATGTTCATGTGAATAGAAAAGGCAGGAGAGTGGTCAGGTACTGTTTTCTCTCACTTGGCAAGCTGCGCACACAATCGCAGTGTTGTACAGCTTGTTTCATCACCTTTGCCAAGTTGCCGCTCTCTCCGGCTCCCGGAGACGAAGAAGCTGCTTCTTCGCGCAAAGACGATTCTGCCGCTCACAGTGCTCTGCGGTGTGCGTCTTCTGCCGAAAGAGGCCCGGGAGCGGTGCTTAGCTCTGCAGAGCACCGTACCTTCGTCTTTAGCCTCTCTTCTCGTCTACATCTTAGCAAAAAGCTTTTCCAGTCTGTCTGGCAAGGAGAAACTGTGCCAGCACAGAAAACATCTCCCATCGTGTTCTAGAGGCTGCACGGGGGTCTGCCGAGTGTTTTGGAAGAAGAGAAAGAAAGTTGTCCAAAACAGCTTGCAATCGAATGTTCATGTGAATAGAAAAGGCAGGAGAGTGGTCAGGTACTGTTTTCTCTCAGTTGGCAAGCTGCGCACACAATCGCAGTGTTGTACAGCTTGTTTCATCACCTTTGCCAAGTTGCCGCTATCTCCGGCTCCCGGAGACCAAGAAGCTGCTTCTTCGCGC
This sequence comes from Melozone crissalis, assembly GCF_028551555.1. Taxonomy (NCBI): domain Eukaryota; kingdom Metazoa; phylum Chordata; class Aves; order Passeriformes; family Passerellidae; genus Melozone; species Melozone crissalis. Next base: position 443,522 of record NW_026536130.1, read on the forward strand.
AAAGACGATTCTGCCGCTCACAGTGCTCTTCAGTGTGTGTCGTCTGCCGAAAGAGGCCCGGGAGCGGTGCTTAGCTCTGCAGAGCACCGTACCTTCGTCTTTAGCCTCTCTTCTCGTCTACATCTTAGCAAAAAGCTTTTCCACTCTGTCTGGCAAGGAGAAACTGTGCCAGCACAGAAAACATCTCCCATCGTGTTCTAGAGGCTGCACGGAGGTCTGCCGAGTGTTTTGCAAGAAGAGAAAGAAAGTTGTCCAAAACAGCTTGCAATCGAATGTTCATGTGAATAGAAAAGGCAGGAGAGTGGTCAGGTACTGTTTTCTCTCACTTGGCAAGCTGCGCACACAATCGCAGTGTTGTACAGCTTGTTTCATCACCTTTGCCAAGTTGCCGCTCTCTCCGGCTCCCGGAGACCAAGAAGCTGCTTCTTCGCGCAAAGACGATTCTGCCGCTCACAGTGCTCTGCGGTGTGCGCCTTCTGCCGAAAGAGGTCCGGGAGCGGTGCTTAGCTCTGCAGAGCACCGTACCTTCGTCTTTAGCATCTCTTCTCGTCTACATCTTAGCAAAAAGCTTTTCCTCTCTGTCTGGCAAGGAGAAACTGTGCCAGCACAGAAAACATCTCCCATCGTGTTCTAGAGGCTGCACGGAGGTCTGCCGAGTGTTTTGCAAGAAGAGAAAGAAAGTTGTCCAAAACAGCTTGCAATCGAATGTTCATGTGAATAGAAAAGGCAGGAGAGTGGTCAGGTACTGTTTTCTCTCATTTGGCAAGCTGCGCACACAATCGCAGTGTTGTACAGCTTGTTTCATCACCTTTGCCAAGTTGCCGCTCTCTCCGGCTCCCGGAGACCAAGAAGCTGCTTCTTCGCGCAAAGACGATTCTGCCGCTCACAGTGCTCTGCGGTGTGCGCCTTCTGCCGAAAGAGGCCCGGGAGCGGTGCTTAGCTCTGCAGAGCACCGTACCTTCGTCTTTAGCCTCTCTTCTCGTCTACATCTTAGCAAAAAGCTTTTCCACTCTGTCTGGCAAGGAGAAACTGTGCCAGCACAGAAAACATCTCCCATCGTGTTCTAGAGGCTGCACGGAGGTCTGCCGAGTGTTTTGCAAGAAGAGAAAGAAAGTTGTCCAAAACAGCTTCCAATCGAATGTTCATGTGATTAGAAAAGGCAGGAGAGTGGTCAGGTACTGTTTTCTCTCACTTGGCAAGCTGCGCACACAATCGCAGTGTTGTACAGCTTGTTTCATCACCTTTGCCAAGTTGCCGCTCTCTCCGGCTCCCGGAGACGAAGAAGCTACTTCTTCGCGCAAAGACGATTCTGCCGCTCACAGTGCTCTGCGGTGTGCGGCTTCCGCCGAAAGAGGCCCGGGAGCGGTGCTTAGCTCTGCAGAGCACCGTACCTTCGTCTTTAGCCTCTCTTCTCGTCTACATCTTAGCAAAAAGCTTTTCCACTATGTCTGGCAAGGAGAAACTGTGCCAGCACAAAAAACATCTCCCATTGTGTTCTAGAAGCTGCACGGAGTTCTGCCGAGTGTTTTGCAAGAAGAGAAAGAAAGTTGTCCAAAACAGCTTGCAATCGAATGTTCATGTGAATAGAAAAGGCAGGAGAGTGGTCAGGTACTGTTTTCTCTCAGTTGGCAAGCTGCGCACACAATCGCAGTGTTGTACAGCTTGTTTCATCACCTTTGCCAAGTTGCCGCTCTCTCCGGCTCCCGGAGACGAAGAAGCTGCTTCTTCGCGCAAAGACGATTCTGCCGCTCACAGTGCTCTGCGGTGTGCGGCTTCTGCCGAAAGAGGTCCGGGAGCGGTGCTTAGCTCTGCAGAGCACCGTACCTTCGTCTTAAGCCTCTCTTCTCGTCTACATCTTAGCAAAAAGCTTTTCCACTCTGTCTGGATAGGAGAAACTGTGCCAGCACAAAAAACATCTCCCATCGTGTTCTAGAGGCTGCACGGAGGTCTGCCGAGTGTTTTGCAAGAAGAGAAAGAAAGTTGTCCAAAACAGCTTGCAATCGAATGTTCATGTGAATAGAAAAGGCAGGAGAGTGGTCAGGTACTGTTTTCTCTCAGTTGGCAAGCTGCGCACACAATCGCAGTGTTGTACAGCTTGTTTCATCACCTTTGCGAAGTTGCCGCTCTCTCCGGCTCCTGGAGACCAAGAAGCTGCTTCTTCGCGCAAAGACGATTCTGCCCCTCACAGTGCTCTGCGGTGTGTGTCTTCTGCCGAAAGAGGCCCGGGAGCGGTGCTTAGCTCTGCAGAGCACCGTACCTTCGTCTTTAGCCTCTCTTCTCGTCTACATCTTAGCAAAAAGCTTTTCCACTCTGTCTGCCAAGGAGAAACTGTGCCAGCACAGAAAACATCTCCCATCGTGTTCTAGAGGCTGCACGGAGGTCTGCCGAGTGTTTTGCAAGAAGAGAAAGAAAGTTGTCCAAAACAGCTTCCAATCGAATGTTCATGTGATTAGAAAAGGCAGGAGAGTGGTCAGGTACTGTTTTCTCTCACTTGGCAAGCTGCGCACACAATCGCAGTGTTGTACAGCTTGTTTCATCACCTTTGCCAAGTTGCCGCTCTCTCCGGCTCCCGGAGACGAAGAAGCTGCTTCTTCGCGCAAAGACGATTCTGCCGCTCACAGTGCTCTGCGGTGTGTGTCTTCTGCCGAAAGAGGTCCGGGAGCTGTGCTTAGCTCTGCAGAGCACCGTACCTTCGTCTTTAGCCTCTCTTCTCGTCTACATCTTAGCAAAACGCTTTTCCTCTCTGTCTGGCAAGGAGAAACTGTGCCAGCAAAGAAAACATCTCCCATCGTGTTCTAGAGGCTGCACGGAGGTCTGCCGAGTGTTTTGCAAGAAGAGAAAGAAAGTTGTCCAAAACAGCTTCCAATCAAATGTTCATGTGAATAGAAAAGGCAGGAGAGTGGTCAGGTACTGATTTCTCTCAGTTGGCAAGCTGCGCACACAATCGCAGTGTTGTACAGCTTGTTTCATCACCTTTGCGAAGTTGCCGCTCTCTCCGGCTCCCGGAGACCAAGAAGCTGCTTCTTCGCGCAAAGACGATTCTGCCGCTCACAGTGCTCTTCAGTGTGTGTCGTCTGGCGAAAGAGGCCCGGGAGCGGTGCTTAGCTCTGCAGAGCACCGTACCTTCGTCTTTAGCTTCTCTTCTCGTCTACATCTTAGCAAAAAGCTTTTCCACTCTGTCTGCCAAGGAGAAACTGTGCCAGCACAGAAAACATCTCCCATCGTGTTCTAGAGGCTACACGGAGGTCTGCCGAGTGTTTTGCAAGAAGAGAAAGAAAGTTGTCCAAAACAGCTTGCAATCGAATGTTCATGTGAGTAGAAAAGGCAGGAGAGTGGTCAGGTACTGTTATCTCTCACTTGGCCAGCTGCGCACACAATCGCAGTATTGTACAGCTTGTTTCATCACCTTTGCGAAGTTGCCGCTCTCTCCGGCTCCCAGAGACGAAGAAGCTGCTTCTTCGCGCAAAGACGATTCTGCCGCTCACAGTGCTCTGCGGTGTGCGGCTTCTGCCGAAAGAGGCCCGGGAGCAGTGCTTAGCTCTGCAGAGCACCGTACCTTCGTCTTTAGCCTCTCTTCTCGTCTACATCTTAGCAAAAAGCTTTTCCACTCTGTCTGGCAAGGAGAAACTGTGCCAGCACAGAAAACATCTCCCATCGTGTTCTAGAGGCTGCACGGAGGTCTGCCGAGTGTTTTGCAAGAAGAGAAAGAAAGTTGTCCAAAACAGCTTGCAATCGAATGTTCATGTGAATAGAAAAGGCAGGAGAGTGGTCAGGTACTGTTTTCTCTCAGTTGGCAAGCTGCGCACACAATCGCAGTGTTGTACAGCTTGTTTCATCACCTTTGCGAAGTTGCCGCTCTCTCCGGCTCCCGGAGACCAAGAAGCTGCTTCTTCGCACAAAGACGATTCTGCCGCTCACAGTGCTCTGCGGTGTGCGCCTTCTGCCGAAAGAGGCCCGGGAGCGGTGCTTAGCTCTGCAGAGCACCGTACCTTCGTCTTTAGCGTCTCTTCTCGTCTACATCTTAGCAAAAAGCTTTTCCTCTCTGTCTGGCAAGGAGAAACTGTGCCAGCACAAAAAACATCTCCCATCGTGTTCTAGAGGCTGCACGGAGGTCTGCCGAGTGTTTTGCAAGAAGAGAAAGAAAGTTGTCCAAAACAGCTTGCAATCGAATGTTCATGTGATTAGAAAAGGCAGGAGAGTGGTCAGGTACTGTTTTCTCTCAGTTGGCAAGCTGCGCACACAATCGCAGTGTTGTACAATTTGTTTCATCACCTTTGCCAAGTTGGCAAGCTTGGCAAGCTGCGCACACAATCGCAGTGTTGTACAGCTTGTTTCTTCACCTTTGCCAAGTTGCCGCTCTCTCCGGCTCCCGGGGACCAAGAAGCTGCTTCTTCGCGCAAAGACGATTCTGCCGCTCACAGTGCTCTCCGGTGTGTGTCTTCTGCCGAAAGAGGTCCGGGAGCTGTGCTTAGCTCTGCAGAGCACCGTACCTTCGTCTTTAGCCTCTCTTCTCGTCTACATCTTAGCAAAAAGCTTTTCCACTCTGTCTGGCAAGGAGAAACTGTGCCAGCACAGAAAACATCTCCCATCGTGTTCTAGAGGCTGCACGGAGGTCTGCCGAGTGTTTTGCAAGAAGAGAAAGAAAGTTGTCCAAAACAACTTCCAATCAAATGTTCATGTGAATAGAAAAGGCAGGAGAGTGGTCAGGTACTGATTTCTCTCAGTTGGCAAGCTGCGCACACAATCGCAGTGTTGTACAGCTTTTTTCATCACCTTTGCGAAGTTGCCGCTATCTCCGGCTCCCGGAGACGAAGAAGCTGCTTCTTCGCGCAAATACGATTCTGCCGCTCACAGTGCTCTGCGGTGTGTGTCTTCTGCCGAAAGAGGCCCGGGAGCTGTGCTTAGCTCTGCAGAGCACCGTACCTTCGTCTTTAGCCTCTCTTCTCGTCTACATCTTAGCAAAAAGCTTTTCCTCTCTGTCTGGCATGGAGAAACTGTGCCAGCACAGAAAACATCTCCCATCGTGTTCTAGAGGCTGCACGGAGGTCTGCCGAGTGTTTTGGAAGAAGAGAAAGAAAGTTGTCCAAAACAGCTGGCAATCGACTGTTCATGTGATTAGAAAAGGCAGGAGAGTGGTCAGGTACTGTTTTCTCTCAGTTGGCAAGCTGCGCACACAATCGCAGTGTTGTAGAGCTTGTTTCATCACCTTTGTGAAGTTGCCGCTCTCTCCGGCTCCCAGAGACGAAGAAGCTGCTTCTTCGCGCAAAGACGATTCTGCCGCTCACAGTGCTCTGCGGTGTGCGCCTTCTGCCGAAAGAGGCCCGGGAGCGGTGCTTAGCTCTACAGATCACCGTACCTTCGTCTTTAGCCTCTCTTCTCGTCTACATCTTAGCAAAAAGCTTTTCCACTCTGTCTGGCAAGGAGAAACTGTGCCAGCACAGAAAACATCTCCCATCGTGTTCTAGAGGCTGCACGGAGGTCTGCCGAGTGTTTTGCAAGAAGAGAAAGAAAGTTGTCCAAAACAGCTTGCAATCGAATGTTCATGTGATTAGAAAAGGCAGGAGAGTGGTCAGGTACTGTTTTCTCTCACTTGGCAAGCTGCGCACACAATCGCAGTGTTGTACAGCTTGTTTCATCACCTTTGCGAAGTTGCCGCTCTCTCCGGCTCCCGGAGACGAAGAATCTGTTTCTTCGCGCAAAGACGATTCTGCCGCTCACAGTGCTCTGCGGTGTGCGTCTTCTGCCGAAAGAGGCCCGGGAGCGGTGCTTAGCTCTGCAGAGCACCGTACCTTCGTCTTTAGCCTCTCTTCTCGTCTACATCTTAGCAAAAAGCTTTTCCAGTCTGTCTGGCAAGGAGAAACTGTGCCAGCACAGAAAACATCTCCCATCGTGTTCTAGAAGCTGCACGGAGGTCTGCCGAGTGTTTTGCAAGAAGAGAAAGAAAGTTGTCCAAAACAGCTTGCAATCGAATGTTCATGTGATTAGAAAAGGCAGGAGAGTGGTCAGGTACTGTTTTCTCTCACTTGGCAAGCTGCGCACACAATCGCAGTGTTGTACAGCTTGTTTCATCACCTTTGCCAAGTTGCCGCTCTCTCCGGCTCCCGGAGACGAAGAAGCTGCTTCTTCGCGCAAAGACGATTCTGCCGCTCACAGTGCTCTGCGGTGTGTGTCTTCGGCCGAAAGAGGTCCGGGAGCTGTGCTTAGCTCTGCAGAGCACCGTACCTTCGTCTTTAGCCTCTCTTCTCGTCTACATCTTAGCAAAAAGCTTTTCCACTCTGTCTGGCAAGGAGAAACTGTGCCAGCACAGAAAACATCTCCCATCGTGTTCTAGAGGCTGCACGGAGGTCTGCCGAGTGTTTTGCAAGAAGAGAAAGAAAGTTGTCCAAAACAGCTGGCAATCGAATGTTCATGTGATTAGAAAAGGCAGGAGAGTGGTCAGGTACTGTTTTCTCTCAGTTGGCAAGCTGCGCACACAATCGCAGTGTTGTACAGCTTGTTTCATCACCTTTGCCAAGTTGCCGCTCTCTCCGGCTCCCGGAGACGAAGAAGCTGCTTCTTCGCGCAAAGACGATTCTGCCGCTCACAGTGCTCTGCGGTGTGCGCCTTCTGCCGAAAGAGGCCCGGGAGCAGTGCTTAGCTCTACAGAGCACCGTACCTTCGTCTTTAGCCACTCTTCTCGTCTACATCTTAGCAAAAAGCTTTTCCACTCTATCTGGCAAGGAGAAACTGTGCCAGCACAGAAAACATCTCCCATCGTGTTCTAGAGGCTGCACGGAGGTCTGCCGAGTGTTTTGCAAGAAGAGAAAGAAAGTTGTCCAAAACAGCTTGCAATCGAATGTTCATGTGAATAGAAAAGGCAGGAGAGTGGTCAGGTACTGTTATCTCTCACTTGGCCAGCTGCGCACACAATCGCAGTGTTGTACAGCTTGTTTCATCACCTTTGCGAAGTTGCCGCTCTCTCCGGCTCCCAGAGACGAAGAAGCTGCTTCTTCGCGTAAAGACGATTCTGCCGCTCACAGTGCTCTGCGGTGTGCGCCTTCTGCCGAAAGAGGCCCGGGAGCGGTGCTTAGCTCTGCAGAGCACCGTACCTTCGTCTTTAGCCTCTCTTCTCGTCTACATCTTAGCAAAAAGCTTTTCCACTCTGTCTGGCAAGGAGAAACTGTGCCAGCACAGAAAACATCTCCCATCGTGTTCTAGAGGCTGCACGGAGGTCTGCCGAGTGTTTTGCAAGAAGAGAAAGAAAGTTGTCCAAAACAGCTTCCAATCGAATGTTCATGTGATTAGAAAAGGCAGGAGAGTGGTCAGGTACTGTTTTCTCTCAGGTGGCAAGCTGCGCACACAATCGCAGTGTTGTACAGCTTGTTTCATCACCTTTGCCAAGTTGCCGCTCTCTCCGGCTCCCGGAGACGAAGAAGCTGCTTCTTCGCGCAAAGACGATTCTGCCGCTCACAGTGCTCTGCGGTGTGTGTCTTCTGCCGAAAGAGGTCCGGGAGCTGTGCTTAGCTCTGCAGAGCACCGTACCTTCGTCTTTAGCCTCTCTTCTCGTCTACATCTTAGCAAAACGCTTTTCCTCTCTGTCTGGCAAGGAGAAACTGTGCCAGCAAAGAAAACATCTCCCATCGTGTTCTAGAGGCTGCACGGAGGTCTGCCGAGTGTTTTGCAAGAAGAGAAAGAAAGTTGTCCAAAACAGCTTCCAATCAAATGTTCATGTGAATAGAAAAGGCAGGAGAGTGGTCAGGTACTGATTTCTCTCAGTTGGCAAGCTGCGCACACAATCGCAGTGTTGTACAGCTTGTTTCATCACCTTTGCGAAGTTGCCGCTCTCTCCGGCTCCCGGAGACCAAGAAGCTGCTTCTTCGCGCAAAGACGATTCTGCCGCTCACAGTGCTCTTCAGTGTGTGTCGTCTGCCGAAAGAGGCCCGGGAGCGGTGCTTAGCTCTGCAGAGCACCGTACCTTCGTCTTTAGCTTCTCTTCTCGTCTACATCTTAGCAAAAAGCTTTTCCACTCTGTCTGCCAAGGAGAAACTGTGCCAGCACAGAAAACATCTCCCATCGTGTTCTAGAGGCTGCACGGAGGTCTGCCGAGTGTTTTGCAAGAAGAGAAAGAAAGTTGTCCAAAACAGCTTGCAATCGAATGTTCATGTGAATAGAAAAGGCAGGAGAGTGGTCAGGTACTGTTTTCTCTCAGTTGGCAAGCTGCGCACACAATCGCAGTGTTGTACAGCTTGTTTCATCACCTTTGCCAAGTTGCCGCTCTCTCCGGCTCCTGGAGACCAAGAAGCTGCTTCTTCGCGCAAAGACGATTCTGCCCCTCACAGTGCTCTGCGGTGTGTGTCTTCTGCCGAAAGAGGCCCGGGAGCGGTGCTTAGCTCTGCAGAGCACCGTACCTTCGTCTTTAGCCTCTCTTCTCGTCTACATCTTAGCAAAAAGCTTTTCCACTCTGTCTGCCAAGGAGAAACTGTGCCAGCACAGAAAACATCTCCCATCGTGTTCTAGAGGCTGCACGGAGGTCTGCCGAGTGTTTTGCAAGAAGAGAAAGAAAGTTGTCCAAAACAGCTTCCAATCGAATGTTCATGTGATTAGAAAAGGCAGGAGAGTGGTCAGGTACTGTTTTCTCTCACTTGGCAAGCTGCGCACACATTCGCAGTGTTGTACAGCTTGTTTCATCACCTTTGCCAAGTTGCCGCTCTCTCCGGCTCCCGGAGACGAAGAAGCTGCTTCTTCGCGCAAAGACGATTCTGCCGCTCACAGTGCTCTGCGGTGTGTGTCTTCTGCCGAAAGAGGTCCGGGAGCTGTGCTTAGCTCTGCAGAGCACCGTACCTTCGTCTTTAGCCTCTCTTCTCGTCTACATCTTAGCAAAACGCTTTTCCTCTCTGTCTGGCAAGGAGAAACTGTGCCAGCAAAGAAAACATCTCCCATCGTGTTCTAGAGGCTGCACGGAGGTCTGCCGAGTGTTTTGCAAGAAGAGAAAGAAAGTTGTCCAAAACAGCTTCCAATCAAATGTTCATGTGAATAGAAAAGGCAGGAGAGTGGTCAGGTACTGATTTCTCTCAGTTGGCAAGCTGCGCACACAATCGCAGTGTTGTACAGCTTGTTTCATCACCTTTGCGAAGTTGCCGCTCTCTCCGGCTCCCGGAGACCAAGAAGCTGCTTCTTCGCGCAAAGACGATTCTGCCGCTCACAGTGCTCTTCAGTGTGTGTCGTCTGCCGAAAGAGGCCCGGGAGCGGTGCTTAGCTCTGCAGAGCACCGTACCTTCGTCTTTAGCTTCTCTTCTCGTCTACATCTTAGCAAAAAGCTTTTCCACTCTGTCTGCCAAGGAGAAACTGTGCCAGCACAGAAAACATCTCCCATCGTGTTCTAGAGGCTGCACGGAGGTCTGCCGAGTGTTTTGCAAGAAGAGAAAGAAAGTTGTCCAAAACAGCTTGCAATCGAATGTTCATGTGAATAGAAAAGGCAGGAGAGTGGTCAGGTACTGTTTTCTCTCAGTTGGCAAGCTGCGCACACAATCGCAGTGTTGTACAGCTTGTTTCATCACCTTTGCCAAGTTGCCGCTCTCTCCGGCTCCTGGAGACCAAGAAGCTGCTTCTTCGCGCAAAGACGATTCTGCCCCTCACAGTGCTCTGCGGTGTGTGTCTTCTGCCGAAAGAGGCCCGGGAGCGGTGCTTAGCTCTGCAGAGCACCGTACCTTCGTCTTTAGCCTCTCTTCTCGTCTACATCTTAGCAAAAAGCTTTTCCACTCTGTCTGCCAAGGAGAAACTGTGCCAGCACAGAAAACATCTCCCATCGTGTTCTAGAGGCTGCACGGAGGTCTGCCGAGTGTTTTGCAAGAAGAGAAAGAAAGTTGTCCAAAACAGCTTCCAATCGAATGTTCATGTGATTAGAAAAGGCAGGAGAGTGGTCAGGTACTGTTTTCTCTCACTTGGCAAGCTGCGCACACATTCGCAGTGTTGTACAGCTTGTTTCATCACCTTTGCCAAGTTGCCGCTCTCTCCGGCTCCCGGAGACGAAGAAGCTGCTTCTTCGCGCAAAGACGATTCTGCCGCTCACAGTGCTCTGCGGTGTGCGCCTTCTGCCGAAAGAGGCCCGGGAGCAGTGCTTAGCTCTACAGAGCACCGTACCTTCGTCTTTAGCCACTCTTCTCGTCTACATCTTAGCAAAAAGCTTTTCCACTCTATCTGGCAAGGAGAAACTGTGCCAGCACAGAAAACATCTCCCATCGTGTTCTAGAGGCTGCACGGAGGTCTGCCGAGTGTTTTGCAAGAAGAGAAAGAAAGTTGTCCAAAACAGCTTGCAATCGAATGTTCATGTGAATAGAAAAGGCAGGAGAGTGGTCAGGTACTGTTATCTCTCACTTGGCCAGCTGCGCACACAATCGCAGTGTTGTACAGCTTGTTTCATCACCTTTGCGAAGTTGCCGCTCTCTCCGGCTCCCAGAGACGAAGAAGCTGCTTCTTCGCGTAAAGACGATTCTGCCGCTCACAGTGCTCTGCGGTGTGCGCCTTCTGCCGAAAGAGGCCCGGGAGCGGTGCTTAGCTCTGCAGAGCACCGTACCTTCGTCTTTAGCCTCTCTTCTCGTCTACATCTTAGCAAAAAGCTTTTCCACTCTGTCTGGCAAGGAGAAACTGTGCCAGCACAGAAAACATCTCCCATCGTGTTCTAGAGGCTGCACGGAGGTCTGCCGAGTGTTTTGCAAGAAGAGAAAGAAAGTTGTCCAAAACAGCTTCCAATCGAATGTTCATGTGATTAGAAAAGGCAGGAGAGTGGTCAGGTACTGTTTTCTCTCAGGTGGCAAGCTGCGCACACAATCGCAGTGTTGTACAGCTTGTTTCATCACCTTTGCCAAGTTGCCGCTCTCTCCGGCTCCCGGAGACGAAGAAGCTGCTTCTTCGCGCAAAGACGATTCTGCCGCTCACAGTGCTCTGCGGTGTGTGTCTTCTGCCGAAAGAGGTCCGGGAGCTGTGCTTAGCTCTGCAGAGCACCGTACCTTCGTCTTTAGCCTCTCTTCTCGTCTACATCTTAGCAAAACGCTTTTCCTCTCTGTCTGGCAAGGAGAAACTGTGCCAGCAAAGAAAACATCTCCCATCGTGTTCTAGAGGCTGCACGGAGGTCTGCCGAGTGTTTTGCAAGAAGAGAAAGAAAGTTGTCCAAAACAGCTTCCAATCAAATGTTCATGTGAATAGAAAAGGCAGGAGAGTGGTCAGGTACTGATTTCTCTCAGTTGGCAAGCTGCGCACACAATCGCAGTGTTGTACAGCTTGTTTCATCACCTTTGCGAAGTTGCCGCTCTCTCCGGCTCCCGGAGACCAAGAAGCTGCTTCTTCGCGCAAAGACGATTCTGCCGCTCACAGTGCTCTTCAGTGTGTGTCGTCTGCCGAAAGAGGCCCGGGAGCGGTGCTTAGCTCTGCAGAGCACCGTACCTTCGTCTTTAGCTTCTCTTCTCGTCTACATCTTAGCAAAAAGCTTTTCCACTCTGTCTGCCAAGGAGAAACTGTGCCAGCACAGAAAACATCTCCCATCGTGTTCTAGAGGCTGCACGGAGGTCTGCCGAGTGTTTTGCAAGAAGAGAAAGAAAGTTGTCCAAAACAGCTTCCAATCGAATGTTCATGTGAATAGAAAAGGCAGGAGAGTGGTCAGGTACTGTTTTCTCTCACTTGGCAAGCTGCGCACACAATCGCAGTGTTGTACAGCTTGTTTCATCACCTTTGCCAAGTTGCCGCTCTCTCCGGCTCCTGGAGACCAAGAAGCTGCTTCTTCGCGCAAAGACGATTCTGCCCCTCACAGTGCTCTGCGGTGTGTGTCTTCTGCCGAAAGAGGCCCGGGAGCGGTGCTTAGCTCTGCAGAGCACCGTACCTTCGTCTTTAGCCTCTCTTCTCGTCTACATCTTAGCAAAAAGCTTTTCCACTCTGTCTGCCAAGGAGAAACTGTGCCAGCACAGAAAACATCTCCCATCGTGTTCTAGAGGCTGCACGGAGGTCTGCCGAGTGTTTTGCAAGAAGAGAAAGAAAGTTGTCCAAAACAGCTTCCAATCGAATGTTCATGTGATTAGAAAAGGCAGGAGAGTGGTCAGGTACTGTTTTCTCTCACTTGGCAAGCTGCGCACACATTCGCAGTGTTGTACAGCTTGTTTCATCACCTTTGCCAAGTTGCCGCTCTCTCCGGCTCCCGGAGACGAAGAAGCTGCTTCTTCGCGCAAAGACGATTCTGCCGCTCACAGTGCTCTGCGGTGTGTGTCTTCTGCCGAAAGAGGTCCGGGAGCTGTGCTTAGCTCTGCAGAGCACCGTACCTTCGTCTTTAGCCTCTCTTCTCGTCTACATCTTAGCAAAACGCTTTTCCTCTCTGTCTGGCAAGGAGAAACTGTGCCAGCAAAGAAAACATCTCCCATCGTGTTCTAGAGGCTGCACGGAGGTCTGCCGAGTGTTTTGCAAGAAGAGAAAGAAAGTTGTCCAAAACAGCTTCCAATCAAATGTTCATGTGAATAGAAAAGGCAGGAGAGTGGTCAGGTACTGATTTCTCTCAGTTGGCAAGCTGCGCACACAATCGCAGTGTTGTACAGCTTGTTTCATCACCTTTGCGAAGTTGCCGCTCTCTCCGGCTCCCGGAGACCAAGAAGCTGCTTCTTCGCGCAAAGACGATTCTGCCGCTCACAGTGCTCTTCAGTGTGTGTCGTCTGCCGAAACAGGCCCGGGAGCGGTGCTTAGCTCTGCAGAGCACCGTACCTTCGTCTTTAGCTTCTCTTCTCCTCTACATCTTAGCAAAAAGCTTTTCCACTCTGTCTGCCAAGGAGAAACTGTGCCAGCACAGAAAACATCTCCCATCGTGTTCTAGAGGCTGCACGGAGGTCTGCCGAGTGTTTTGCAAGAAGAGAAAGAAAGTTGTCCAAAACAGCTTGCAATCGAATGTTCATGTGAATAGAAAAGGCAGGAGAGTGGTCAGGTACTGTTATCTCTCACTTGGCCAGCTGCGCACACAATCGCAGTGTTGTACAGCTTGTTTCATCACCTTTGCCAAGTTGCCGCTCTCTCCGGCTCCCAGAGACGAAGAAGCTGCTTCTTCGCGCAAAGACGATTCTGCCGCTCACAGTGCTCTGCGGTGTGCGGCTTCTGCCGAAAGAGGCCCGGGAGCAGTGCTTAGCTCTGCAGAGCACCGTACCTTCGTCTTTAGCCTCTCTTCTCGTCTACATCTTAGCAAAAAGCTTTTCCACTCTGTCTGGCAAGGAGAAACTGTGCCAGCACAGAAAACATCTCCCATCGTGTTCTAGAGGCTGCACGGAGGTCTGCCGAGTGTTTTGCAAGAAGAGAAAGAAAGTTGTCCAAAACAGCTTGCAATCGAATGTTCATGTGAATAGAAAAGGCAGGAGAGTGGTCAGGTACTGTTTTCTCTCAGTTGGCAAGCTGCGCACACAATCGCAGTGTTGTACAGCTTGTTTCATCACCTTTGCGAAGTTGCCGCTCTCTCCGGCTCCCGGAGACCAAGAAGCTGCTTCTTCGCGCAAAGACGATTCTGCCGCTCACAGTGCTCTGCGGTGTGCGCCTTCTGCCGAAAGAGGTCCGGGAGCGGTGCTTAGCTCTGCAGAGCACCGTACCTTCGTCTTTAGCCTCTCTTCTCGTCTACATCTTAGCAAAAAGCTTTTCCAGTCTGTCTGGCAAGGAGAAACTGTGCCAGCACAGAAAACATCTCCCATCGTGTTCTAGAGGCTGCACGGGGGTCTGCCGAGTGTTTTGCAAGAAGAGAAAGAAAGTTGTCCAAAACAGCTTGCAATCGAATGTTCATGTGAATAGAAAAGGCAGGAGAGTGGTCAGGTACTGTTTTCTCTCAGTTGGCAAGCTGCGCACACAATCGCAGTGTTGTACAGCTTGTTTCATCACCTTTGCCAAGTTGCCGCTATCTCCGGCTCCCGGAGACCAAGAAGCTGCTTCTTCGCGCAAAGACGATTCTGCCGCTCACAGTGCTCTTCAGTGTGTGTCGTCTGCCGAAAGAGGCCCGGGAGCGGTGCTTAGCTCTGCAGAGCACCGTACCTTCGTCTTTAGCCTCTCTTCTCGTCTACATCTTAGCAAAAAGCTTTTCCACTCTGTCTGGCAAGGAGAAACTGTGCCAGCACAGAAAACATCTCCCATCGTGTTCTAGAGGCTGCACGGAGGTCTGCCGAGTGTTTTGCAAGAAGAGAAAGAAAGTTGTCCAAAACAGCTTGCAATCGAATGTTCATGTGAATAGAAAAGGCAGGAGAGTGGTCAGGTACTGTTTTCTCTCACTTGGCAAGCTGCGCACACAATCGCAGTGTTGTACAGCTTGTTTCATCACCTTTGCCAAGTTGCCGCTCTCTCCGGCTCCCGGAGACCAAGAAGCTGCTTCTTCGCGCAAAGACGATTCTGCCGCTCACAGTGCTCTGCGGTGTGCGCCTTCTGCCGAAAGAGGTCCGGGAGCGGTGCTTAGCTCTGCAGAGCACCGTACCTTCGTCTTTAGCATCTCTTCTCGTCTACATCTTAGCAAAAAGCTTTTCCTCTCTGTCTGGCAAGGAGAAACTGTGCCAGCACAGAAAACATCTCCCATCGTGTTCTAGAGGCTGCACGGAGGTCTGCCGAGTGTTTTGCAAGAAGAGAAAGAAAGTTGTCCAAAACAGCTTGCAATCGAATGTTCATGTGAATAGAAAAGGCAGGAGAGTGGTCAGGTACTGTTTTCTCTCATTTGGCAAGCTGCGCACACAATCGCAGTGTTGTACAGCTTGTTTCATCACCTTTGCCAAGTTGCCGCTCTCTCCGGCTCCCGGAGACGAAGAAGCTGCTTCTTCGCGCAAATACGATTCTGCCGCTCACAGTGCTCTGCGGTGTGCGCCTTCTGCCGAAAGAGGCCCGGGAGCGGTGCTTAGCTCTGCAGAGCACCGTACCTTCGTCTTTAGCCTCTCTTCTCGTCTACATCTTAGCAAAAAGCTTTTCCACTCTGTCTGGCAAGGAGAAACTGTGCCAGCACAGAAAACATCTCCCATCGTGTTCTAGAGGCTGCACGGAGGTCTGCCGAGTGTTTTGCAAGAAGAGAAAGAAAGTTGTCCAAAACAGCTTGCAATCGAATGTTCATGTGAATAGAAAAGGCAGGAGAGTGGTCAGGTACTGTTTTCTCTCACTTGGCAAGCTGCGCACACAATCGCAGTGTTGTACAGCTTGTTTCATCACCTTTGCCAAGTTGCCGCTCTCTCCGGCTCCTGGAGACCAAGAAGCTGCTTCTTCGCGCAAAGACGATTCTGCCCCTCACAGTGCTCTGCGGTGTGTGTCTTCTGCCGAAAGAGGCCCGGGAGCGGTGCTTAGCTCTGCAGAGCACCGTACCTTCGTCTTTAGCCTCTCTTCTCGTCTACATCTTAGCAAAAAGCTTTTCCACTCTGTCTGCCAAGGAGAAACTGTGCCAGCACAGAAAACATCTCCCATCGTGTTCTAGAGGCTGCACGGAGGTCTGCCGAGTGTTTTGCAAGAAGAGAAAGAAAGTTGTCCAAAACAGCTTCCAATCGAATGTTCATGTGATTAGAAAAGGCAGGAGAGTGGTCAGGTACTGTTTTCTCTCACTTGGCAAGCTGCGCACACATTCGCAGTGTTGTACAGCTTGTTTCATCACCTTTGCCAAGTTGCCGCTCTCTCCGGCTCCCGGAGACGAAGAAGCTGCTTCTTCGCGCAAAGACGATTCTGCCGCTCACAGTGCTCTGCGGTGTGTGTCTTCTGCCGAAAGAGGTCCGGGAGCTGTGCTTAGCTCTGCAGAGCACCGTACCTTCGTCTTTAGCCTCTCTTCTCGTCTACATCTTAGCAAAACGCTTTTCCTCTCTGTCTGGCAAGGAGAAACTGTGCCAGCAAAGAAAACATCTCCCATCGTGTTCTAGAGGCTGCACGGAGGTCTGCCGAGTGTTTTGCAAGAAGAGAAAGAAAGTTGTCCAAAACAGCTTCCAATCAAATGTTCATGTGAATAGAAAAGGCAGGAGAGTGGTCAGGTACTGATTTCTCTCAGTTGGCAAGCTGCGCACACAATCGCAGTGTTGTACAGCTTGTTTCATCACCTTTGCGAAGTTGCCGCTCTCTCCGGCTCCCGGAGACCAAGAAGCTGCTTCTTCGCGCAAAGACGATTCTGCCGCTCACAGTGCTCTTCAGTGTGTGTCGTCTGCCGAAACAGGCCCGGGAGCGGTGCTTAGCTCTGCAGAGCACCGTACCTTCGTCTTTAGCTTCTCTTCTCCTCTACATCTTAGCAAAAAGCTTTTCCACTCTGTCTGCCAAGGAGAAACTGTGCCAGCACAGAAAACATCTCCCATCGTGTTCTAGAGGCTGCACGGAGGTCTGCCGAGTGTTTTGCAAGAAGAGAAAGAAAGTTGTCCAAAACAGCTTGCAATCGAATGTTCATGTGAATAGAAAAGGCAGGAGAGTGGTCAGGTACTGTTATCTCTCACTTGGCCAGCTGCGCACACAATCGCAGTGTTGTACAGCTTGTTTCATCACCTTTGCCAAGTTGCCGCTCTCTCCGGCTCCCAGAGACGAAGAAGCTGCTTCTTCGCGCAAAGACGATTCTGCCGCTCACAGTGCTCTGCGGTGTGCGGCTTCTGCCGAAAGAGGCCCGGGAGCAGTGCTTAGCTCTGCAGAGCACCGTACCTTCGTCTTTAGCCTCTCTTCTCGTCTACATCTTAGCAAAAAGCTTTTCCACTCTGTCTGGCAAGGAGAAACTGTGCCAGCACAGAAAACATCTCCCATCGTGTTCTAGAGGCTGCACGGAGGTCTGCCGAGTGTTTTGCAAGAAGAGAAAGAAAGTTGTCCAAAACAGCTTGCAATCGAATGTTCATGTGAATAGAAAAGGCAGGAGAGTGGTCAGGTACTGTTTTCTCTCAGTTGGCAAGCTGCGCACACAATCGCAGTGTTGTACAGCTTGTTTCATCACCTTTGCGAAGTTGCCGCTCTCTCCGGCTCCCGGAGACCAAGAAGCTGCTTCTTCGCGCAAAGACGATTCTGCCGCTCACAGTGCTCTGCGGTGTGCGCCTTCTGCCGAAAGAGGTCCGGGAGCGGTGCTTAGCTCTGCAGAGCACCGTACCTTCGTCTTTAGCCTCTCTTCTCGTCTACATCTTAGCAAAAAGCTTTTCCAGTCTGTCTGGCAAGGAGAAACTGTGCCAGCACAGAAAACATCTCCCATCGTGTTCTAGAGGCTGCACGGGGGTCTGCCGAGTGTTTTGCAAGAAGAGAAAGAAAGTTGTCCAAAACAGCTTGCAATCGAATGTTCATGTGAATAGAAAAGGCAGGAGAGTGGTCAGGTACTGTTTTCTCTCAGTTGGCAAGCTGCGCACACAATCGCAGTGTTGTACAGCTTGTTTCATCACCTTTGCCAAGTTGCCGCTATCTCCGGCTCCCGGAGACCAAGAAGCTGCTTCTTCGCGCAAAGACGATTCTGCCGCTCACAGTGCTCTTCAGTGTGTGTCGTCTGCCGAAAGAGGCCCGGGAGCGGTGCTTAGCTCTGCAGAGCACCGTACCTTCGTCTTTAGCCTCTCTTCTCGTCTACATCTTAGCAAAAAGCTTTTCCACTCTGTCTGGCAAGGAGAAACTGTGCCAGCACAGAAAACATCTCCCATCGTGTTCTAGAGGCTGCACGGAGGTCTGCCGAGTGTTTTGCAAGAAGAGAAAGAAAGTTGTCCAAAACAGCTTGCAATCGAATGTTCATGTGAATAGAAAAGGCAGGAGAGTGGTCAGGTACTGTTTTCTCTCACTTGGCAAGCTGCGCACACAATCGCAGTGTTGTACAGCTTGTTTCATCACCTTTGCCAAGTTGCCGCTCTCTCCGGCTCCCGGAGACCAAGAAGCTGCTTCTTCGCGCAAAGACGATTCTGCCGCTCACAGTGCTCTGCGGTGTGCGCCTTCTGCCGAAAGAGGTCCGGGAGCGGTGCTTAGCTCTGCAGAGCACCGTACCTTCGTCTTTAGCATCTCTTCTCGTCTACATCTTAGCAAAAAGCTTTTCCTCTCTGTCTGGCAAGGAGAAACTGTGCCAGCACAGAAAACATCTCCCATCGTGTTCTAGAGGCTGCACGGAGGTCTGCCGAGTGTTTTGCAAGAAGAGAAAGAAAGTTGTCCAAAACAGCTTGCAATCGAATGTTCATGTGAATAGAAAAGGCAGGAGAGTGGTCAGGTACTGTTTTCTCTCATTTGGCAAGCTGCGCACACAATCGCAGTGTTGTACAGCTTGTTTCATCACCTTTGCCAAGTTGCCGCTCTCTCCGGCTCCCGGAGACGAAGAAGCTGCTTCTTCGCGCAAATACGATTCTGCCGCTCACAGTGCTCTGCGGTGTGCGCCTTCTGCCGAAAGAGGCCCGGGAGCGGTGCTTAGCTCTGCAGAGCACCGTACCTTCGTCTTTAGCCTCTCTTCTCGTCTACATCTTAGCAAAAAGCTTTTCCACTCTGTCTGGCAAGGAGAAACTGTGCCAGCACAGAAAACATCTCCCATCGTGTTCTAGAGGCTGCACGGAGGTCTGCCGAGTGTTTTGCAAGAAGAGAAAGAAAGTTGTCCAAAACAGCTTGCAATCGAATGTTCATGTGAATAGAAAAGGCAGGAGAGTGGTCAGGTACTGTTTTCTCTCAGTTGGCAAGCTGCGCACACAATCGCAGTGTTGTACAGCTTGTTTCATCACCTTTGCCAAGTTGCCGCTCTCTCCGGCTCCCGGAGACGAAGAATCTACTTCTTCACGCAAAGACGATTCTGCCGCTCACAGTGCTCTGCGGTGTGCGGCTTCCGCCGAAAGAGGCCCGGGAGCGGTGCTTAGCTCTGCAGAGCACCGTACCTTCGTCTTCAGCCTCTCTTCTCGTCTACATCTTAGCAAAAAGCTTTTCCACTATGTCTGGCAAGGAGAAACTGTGCCAGCACAAAAAACATCTCCCATTGTGTTCTAGAAGCTGCACGGAGGTCTGCCGAGTGTTTTGCAAGAAGAGAAAGAAAGTTGTCCAAAACAGCTTGCAATCGAATGTTCATGTGAATAGAAAAGGCAGGAGAGTGGTCAGGTACTGTTTTCTCTCAGTTGGCAAGCTGCGCACACAATCGCAGTGTTGTACAGCTTGTTTCATCACCTTTGCCAAGTTGCCGCTCTCTCCGGCTCCCGGAGACGAAGAAGCTGCTTCTTCGCGCAAAGACGATTCTGCCGCTCACAGTGCTCTGCGGTGTGCGGCTTCTGCCGAAAGAGGTCCGGGAGCGGTGCTTAGCTCTGCAGAGCACCGTACCTTCGTCTTAAGCCTCTCTTCTCGTCTACATCTTAGCAAAAAGCTTTTCCTCTCTGTCTGGCAAGGAGAAACTGTGCCAGCACAGAAAACATCTCCCATCGTGTTCTAGAGGCTGCACGGAGGTCTGCCGAGTGTTTTGCAAGAAGAGAAAGAAAGTTGTCCAAAACAGCTTGCAATCGAATGTTCATGTGAATAGAAAAGGCAGGAGAGTGGTCAGGTACTGTTTTCTCTCATTTGGCAAGCTGCGCACACAATCGCAGTGTTGTACAGCTTGTTTCATCACCTTTGCCAAGTTGCCGCTCTCTCCGGCTCCCGGAGACCAAGAAGCTGCTTCTTCGCGCAAAGACGATTCTGCCGCTCACAGTGCTCTGCGGTGTGCGCCTTCTGCCGAAAGAGGCCCGGGAGCGGTGCTTAGCTCTGCAGAGCACCGTACCTTCGTCTTTAGCCTCTCTTCTCGTCTACATCTTAGCAAAAAGCTTTTCCACTCTGTCTGGCAAGGAGAAACTGTGCCAGCACAAAAAACATCTCCCATCGTGTTCTAGAGGCTGCACGGAGGTCTGCCGAGTGTTTTGCAAGAAGAGAAAGAAAGTTGTCCAAAACAGCTTGCAATCGAATGTTCATGTGAATAGAAAAGGCAGGAGAGTGGTCAGGTACTGTTTTCTCTCAGGTGGCAAGCTGCGCACACAATCGCAGTGTTGTACAGCTTGTTTCATCACCTTTGCGAAGTTGCCGCTCTCTCCGGCTCCCGGAGACCAAGAAGCTGCTTCTTCGCGCAAAGACGATTCTGCCGCTCACAGTGCTCTTCAGTGTGTGTCGCCTGCCGAAAGAGGCCCGGGAGCGATGCTTAGCTCTGCAGAGCACCGTACCTTCGTCTTTAGCCTCTCTTCTCGTCTACATCTTAGCAAAAAGCTTTTCCACTCTGTCTGCCAAGGAGAAACTGTGCCAGCACAGAAAACATCTCCCATCGTGTTCTAGAGGCTGCACGGAGGTCTGCCGAGTGTTTTGCAAGAAGAGAAAGAAAGTTGTCCAAAACAGCTTCCAATCGAATGTTCATGTGAATAGAAAAGGCAGGAGAGTGGTCAGGTACTGTTTTCTCTCAGTTGACAAGCTGCGCACACAATCGCAGTGTTGTACAATTTGTTTCATCACCTTTGCCAAGTTGGCAAGCTTGGCAAGCTGCGCACACAATCGCAGTGTTGTACAGCTTGTTTCTTCACCTTTGCCAAGTTGCCGCTCTCTCCGGCTCCCGGGGACCAAGAAGCTGCTTCTTCGCGCAAAGACGATTCTGCCGCTCACAGTGCTCTGCGGTGTGTGTCTTCCGCCGAAAGAGGTCCGGGAGCTGTGCTTAGCTCTGCAGAGCACCGTACCTTCGTCTTTAGCCTCTCTTCTCGTCTACATCTTAGCAAAAAGCTTTTCCTCTCTGTCTGGCATGGAGAAACTGTGCCAGCACAGAAAACATCTCCCATCGTGTTCTAGAGGCTGCACGGAGGTCTGCCGAGTGTTTTGGAAGAAGAGAAAGAAAGTTGTCCAAAACAGCTTGCAATTGAATGTTCATGTGATTAGAAAAGGCAGGAGAGTGGTCAGGTACTGTTTTCTCTCAGTTGGCAAGCTGCGCACACAATCGCAGTGTTGTACAGCTTGTTTCATCACCTTTGCCAAGTTGCCGCTCTCTCCGGCTCCCGGAGACGAAGAAGCTGCTTCTTCGCGCAAAGACGATTCTGCCGCTCACAGTGCTCTGCGGTGTGCGCCTTCTGCCGAAAGACGCCCGGGAGCAGTGCTTAGCTCTACAGAGCACCGTACCTTCGTCTTTAGCCTCTCTTCTCGTCTACATCTTAGCAAAAAGCTTTTCCTCTCTGTCTGGCAAGGAGAAACTGTGCCAGCACAGAAAACATCTCCCATCGTGTTCTAGAGGCTGCACGGAGGTCTGCCGAGTGTTTTGCAAGAAGAGAAAGAAAGTTGTCCAAAACAGCTTCCAATCGAATGTTCATGTGAATAGAAAAGGCAGGAGAGTGGTCAGGTACTGTTTTCTCTCACTTGGCAAGCTGCGCACACAATCGCAGTGTTGTACAGCTTGTTTCATCACCTTTGCCAAGTTGCCGCTCTCTCCGGCTCCCGGAGACCAAGAAGCTGCTTCTTCGCGCAAAGACGATTCTGCCGCTCACAGTGCTCTGCGGTGTGCGCCTTCTGCCGAAAGAGGTCCGGGAGCGGTGCTTAGCTCTGCAGAGCACCGTACCTTCGTCTTTAGCGTCTCTTCTCGTCTACATCTTAGCAAAAAGCTTTTCCTCTCTGTCTGGCAAGGAGAAACTGTGCCAGCACAGAAAACATCTCCCATCGTGTTCTAGAGGCTGCACGGAGGTCTGCCGAGTGTTTTGCAAGAAGAGAAAGAAAGTTGTCCAAAACAGCTTGCAATCGAATGTTCATGTGAATAGAAAAGGCAGGAGAGTGGTCAGGTACTGTTTTCTCTCATTTGGCAAGCTGCGCACACAATCGCAGTGTTGTACAGCTTGTTTCATCACCTTTGCCAAGTTGCCGCTCTCTCCGGCTCCCGGAGACGAAGAAGCTGCTTCTTCGCGCAAAGACGATTCTGCCGCTCACAGTGCTCTGCGGTGTGCGGCTTCTGCCGAAAGAGGCCACGGGGCGGTGCTTAGCTCTGCAGAGCACCGTACCTCCGTCTTAAGCCTCTCTTCTCGTCTACATCTTAGCAAAAAGCTTTTCCACTCTGTCTGGATAGGAGAAACTGTGCCAGCACAGAAAACATCTCCCATCGTGTTCTAGAGGCTGCACGGAGGTCTGCCGAGTGTTTTGCAAGAAGAGAAAGAAAGTTGTCCAAAACAGCTTGCAATCGAATGTTCATGTGATTAGAAAAGGCAGGAGAGTGGTCAGGTACTGTTTTCTCTCATTTGGCAAGCTGCGCACACAATCGCAGTGTTGTACAGCTTGTTTCATCACCTTTGCCAAGTTGCCGCTCTCTCCGGCTCCCGGAGACGAAGAATCTGTTTCTTCGCGCAAAGACGATTCTGCCGCTCACAGTGCTCTGCGGTGTGTGTCTTCTGCCGAAAGAGGCCCGGGAGCTGTGCTTAGCTCTGCAGAGCACCGTACCTTCGTCTTTAGCCTCTCTTCTCGTCTACATCTTAGCAAAAAGCTTTTCCACTCTGTCTGGCAAGGAGAAACTGTGCCAGCACAGAAAACATCTCCCATCGTGTTCTAGAGGCTGCACGGAGGTCTGCCGAGTGTTTTGCAAGAAGAGAAAGAAAGTTGTCCAAAACAGCTTGCAATCGAATGTTCATGTGATTAGAAAAGGCAGGAGAGTGGTCAGGTACTGTTTTCTCTCAGTTGGCAAGCTGCGCACACAATCGCAGTGTTGTACAGCTTGTTTCATCACCTTTGCCAAGTTGCCGCTCTCTCCGGCTCCCGGAGACGAAGAAGCTGCTTCTTCGCGCAAAGACGATTCTGCCGCTCACAGTGCTCTGCGGTGTGTGTCTTCTGCCGAAAGAGGCCCGAGAGCTGTGCTTAGCTCTGCAGAGCACCGTACCTTCGTCTTTAGCCTCTGTTCTCGTCTACATCTTAGCAAAAAGCTTTTCCTCTCTGTCTGGCAAGGAGAAACTGTGCCAGCACAGAAAACATCTCCCATCGTGTTCTAGAGGCTGCACGGAGGTCTGCCGAGTGTTTTGCAAGAAGAGAAAGAAAGTTGTCCAAAACAGCTTGCAATCGAATGTTCATTTGAATAGAAAAGGCAGGAGAGTGGTCAGGTACTGTTTTCTCTCACTTGGCAAGCTGCGCACACAATCGCAGTGTTGTACAGCTTGTTTCATCACCTTTGCCAAGTTGCCGCTCTCTCCGGCTCCCGGAGACGAAGAAGCTGCTTCTTCGCGCTAAGACGATTCTGCCGCTCACAGTGCTCTGCGGTGTGCGGCTTCTGCCGAAAGACGCCCGGGAGCAGTGCTTAGCTCTACAGAGCACCGTACCTTCGTCTTTAGCCTCTCTTCTCGTCTACATCTTAGCAAAAAGCTTTTCCTCTCTGTCTGGCAAGGAGAAACTGTGCCAGCACAGAAAACATCTCCCATCGTGTTCTAGAGGCTGCACGGAGGTCTGCCGAGTGTTTTGCAAGAAGAGAAAGAAAGTTGTCCAAAACAGCTTCCAATCAAATGTTCATGTGATTAGAAAAGGCAGGAGAGTGGTCAGGTACTGTTTTCTCTTAGTTGGCAAGCTGCGCACACAATCGCAGTGTTGTACAGCTTGTTTCATCACCTTTGCCAAGTTGCCGCTCTCTCCGGCTCCCGGAGACGAAGAAGCTGCTTCTTCGCGCAAAGACGATTCTGCCGCTCACAGTGCTCTGCAGTGTGTGTCTTCTGCCGAAAGAGGCCCGGGAGCTGTGCTTAGCTTTGCAGAGCACCGTACCTTCGTCTTTAGCCTCTCTTCTCGTCTACATCTTAGCAAAAAGCTTTTCCACTCTGTCTGGCAAGGAGAAACTGTGCCAGCACAGAAAACATCTCCCATCGTGTTCTAGAGGCTGCACGGAGGTCTGCCGAGAGTTTTGCAAGAAGAGAAAGAAAGTTGTCCAAAACAGCTTGCAATCGAATGTTCATGTGATTAGAAAAGGCAGGAGAGTGGTCAGGTACTGTTTTCTCTCAGTTGGCAAGCTGAGCACACAATCGCAGTGTTGTACAGCTTGCGTCTTCACCTTGGCGAAGTTGCCGCTCTCTCCGGCTCCCGGAGGCCAAGAAGCTGCTTCTTCGCGCAAAGACGATTCTGCCGCTCACAGTGCTCTGCGGTGTGCGCCTTCTGCCGAAAGACGCCCGGGAGCGGGGCTTAGCTCCGGAGAGCACCGTACCTTCGTCTTTAGACTCTCTTCTCATCTACATCTTTGCAAAAAGCTTTTCCACTCTGTCTGGCAAGGAGAAACTCTGCCAGCACAGAAAACATCAGCTTGTATGGAGGGTGAATTAGCAGCAGCAGCAAGGTGACTGGCCAGGAGAATTTGCTTCCATGGATTTTGGTCTCCTGGATCTTTTGAAGATCTGCTTCAGCCCTCTTTGTCAAACACCACCTTGAAAGGGTTCTAAACAATTGTTCAGGCTATGGATCACATGAAGAAATACTTTCTGGTGTCCCTACTGGGCCATATGCTCTTTATTCTCTCCCTCAGCTTCTCCAGCACCTCTCATCTCTTTCACATCAGCTATCTTTAAGGTCCACAGGCTACTTTTCACAGAATCTTCAGGCCTGATGCAGTAAGAATGATGAATAGAACAGTGCCGGGATCAATTTTCCACTTTGGATGAAATGCACTCTGCACACAAATCCAAGGAGAAGGTGTTGCCCCGCGTCCCAGAAAAACTTCCACTACTACCAGTGCTCTACGTCAACCGTAACTAAGTCTGAAAGAAAAGCTTTTTCTCTGAGAGCGTCTGAGAGGTTTGCATGAAGCACTGATATCTTACAGATGCAATTTTGAATAGGAGAGGAAAAAGAAAATGGCAGGAAGTTTTTCATGTTACTGGTTTCAATTTTAAATTCCATGCACTTTTTCAAAACTTGTCAGCTCAAATGCCCATCAACATCTTTTAGTCATCTGTAAGTCAGTATTCATCTAAAATGTGCTTCAAATCAAAAGAATGTCAAATTTGCACTCCAAGTTTCTATGCCTAGATTGATGATTTCCTACACATATGAGATGAAAGGAAGGCCTTTTTTACTGTGGGAGTGCTGGAACACTGGAACAGGTTGCCCAGAGAAGTTGTGGCTGTCCCATCCCTGAAAGTACTCAAGGTCAGCTTGGACGGGGCTTGGAGCAGCAACAAAGGAGAATCTTGATGGTAGAGAAACAAAGTTGGACTATAGAAGAAACTGGGCTTGAAGGATAGGAGCAAGTTTTCTCTCAGCTCTTGGGGTCAATTCAAAGTTGTACAAAATGACATTTATCTGTGATGTTCACTACTGTAACAGAAAGCTTCATGAAAACTGTACAGAAGATAGCAAATTTTAAAAGAGATAAGAATTACAGCATAAAATCCATGGGATGGGTTACAGCATGAGACACTCTCTAAGAGAAAATCTCTGTCTTTCAGCACCTCATCATGGTAAGATTTCATGAAGTGCCAAAGAAGGCGGCAAAATATCATTTGCGACATTACTGACTGGAGTTCAGCCTGGCCATCAGTAGGAATTGGGTTTGAACATCATGTAGATATACCACACACACTTTCCCTTCACTGAAAAATTACTGTTTACGACGCATAAGCAATTGAGGATCAAAATGGATTGAAAGCATCTTAAACATGTCAAGTATTTCATTGTAGATGATCTGTGATCCAAATACTTCTTCCACCTTAGAGAGGGACAGAACAATTCTTCCATATCACGATGGTTTAAAATTCTATCAAGCAATGTTTTGTGCTGAAAAGATCTCACCTATTTTTTTCTATTTTTCAAAGAAAATATTCCTAGACATACAAGACATGAGAACTAAGTAATTTGAAACAAATGAAATGAAAATGATTTGTAAATGGAATGAAATGAAAAGCTGTCTTTTAAATAGGAGCTAAATGTTCAACAGAATTTTTGTACCAGGCATTTGAACTATTGCACCAGCTCCTTTGCCCATAAAGAGAGGCATTTAGCATTTCAGTCTTTTCCAAGGTGTTCATGATCTGCTATGCTGATCTCTGTGTGTGCCTAGGTGTGTGTGGAAGGGGGGGCATGTGAACGGGAGTGTGTAGGTTTGCTTAACTCTTGTTGTGGCAGATTCATGCCTCCGCTCCACATTTTGTTTTAGAAAGGTCACACAGAGTGGATATGAAGTTTGCTATCAACAAGAGATCAATTCCCAAACCATCCATTTGACTCTACCTTATAAATCATGTGCTTTGTTGCATATTTGATCAAACATACTTTCAAGCCAGATGGAGGAAGGAGAATGTGGGAATCCCTCCACTGTCTTGCGACTTTTATGCAAGTAGGTTTTCAAGAAAATCATCCTTTCTCTTTTCAATATGTCTGGAACAGGCATGATGGTGGTGTCAGCCTGTTGGAGTTTTTCTTGCTGGGAGAAGTTGTACAAAAGGATTGGTTTTTCCATTGACCAGTTAGTGAAACCAGCGCAGGAATACATTGGAAATTCAACTGGGGGTTCCTTTTCCCCGCAGACTACTTCCAGAACGAGCTTGTCCGCTGAAGCTGACTCTTTTGCTCTCTTTTTGTTTCTTTCCTATTTTCTTGGCTTCTTTGCCACTATCTAGACAAATTTGGATCTTTTTTCCCAACTCAAATGGTTTCAATAGTCTGACAGTGATAATACATTTTTACAAGGAATTTTTAAAATCTTTCCTCCAGTTAAGAAAGTCAAGGACTTAGGTCTTTTTCTTCCCTTATCAATATTGCAATGAAATTGAGAAATAAAGACCAACTCTGTATTTTTGTTTTTAACCCAAGTAGATGATTCCCTTCCATTCATCCATTTTGTGGACCAATATTTGCCATTCTGATGTCAGTTGTCACTTCTTAACAGTAGACATTCTGTGACTATGTTGACAACACTTTGGGTGAAGATCCTAACTGGTCTTAGATACACATAGGGAGAAATTTGCTCAGCCAGTGTCAGTCTAATGCACACGTATCAGAAGATCTTTCTATAGCTGGGAATTTTCCCCTGAAAGGGATTCAGTTAGGGAAGAGATACTTGTCCCAGAGTTTTATATTCTTCTTGAACACTGCTTAAGGAACTTAGATCCCATGTCCATTTGGATCTCTGTCTGCACAGAACTTTGTCATGCCAGTGCTTGAAGTGCATCTCCAAGAGAATTCACTAGCACAGAACGACTGAGAGTGGAAGGGGTTGGTGGGGCTAACCAGATCCAACCCCCCTGCTAAACCAGGATACCTAGAGCCTCTTGCCCAGGATTCTATCTGGGTGTACTTTTAATGTCTTCAAAGATCCAGGCTCCACAGTCTTTCTGGGCAGTCTGTGCCATGGTTCAGTCACCCTCACATTAAAAAATCTTTTGGTGATGTTCAAAGGCAATGTCCGGTATTTCAGAGTGTGCCCACTGCCTCTTGTCTTTTCACTCAGCATCACTGAAAAGACACTGGTTCCCTCCCCTTAGCATTATTGCTTCCAGTATGTATGTGTGCTCCCATGCAGAGAAATGCCAAAAACCTCCCTGAGGCCCAGGCAGTCAAAATTCCGTTCATCGACCAGTCGATTCATCAGAGGAGTTTAAAAAGATGTTCAGCACAAAATTCCCCCGGAAAATCCATGCTGAAGACCTGAGTTTGCCGTACTTCATGTGCCGGGCAAGGCTTTCCAGGAATACCTGCTCCATAAACTTCCTGGAGATAAAAAACAGGCTGGCTGGTTCGGACTCTTCCGAGCACACCTAATTGCCTTCTTTGAAGATAGGTGTCATTTGCTTTCATCAAGTCTTTAGCGTCTCTTCTCGTCTACATCTTAGCAAAAAGCTTTTCCACACTGTCTGGCAAGGAGAAACTGTGCCAGCACAGAAAACATCTCCCATCGTGTTCTAGAATCTGCACGGAGGTCTGCCGAGTGTTTTGCAAGAAGAGAAATAAAGTTGTCCAAAACAGCTCGCAATCGAATGTTCATTTGAATAGAAAAGGCAGGAGAGTGGTCAGGTACTGTTTTCTCTCAGTTGGCAAGCTGCGCACACAATCGCAGTGTTGTACAGCTTGTTTCATCACCTTTACCAAGTTGCCGCTCTCTCCGGCTCCCGGAGGCGAAGAAGCGGCTTCTTCGCGCAAAGACGATTCTGCCGCTCACAGTGCTCTGCGGTGTGCGGCTTCAGCCGAAAGAAGCCCGGGAGCGGTGGCTTAGCTCTGCAGAGCACCGTACCTTTGTCTTCAGCGCATCTTCTCGTCTACATCTTAGCAAAAAGCTTTTCCCACTATGACTGGCAAGGAGAAACTGTGCCAGAACAGAAAACATCTCCCATCGTGTTCTAGAAGCTGCACGGAGGTCTGCCGAGTGTTTTGCAAGAAGAGAAAGAAAGTTGTCCAAACAGCTAGCAATCGAATGTTCATTTGAATAGAAACGGCAGGAGAGTGGTTAGGTACTGTTTTCTCTCAGTTGGCAAGCTGCGCACACAATCGCAGTGTTGTACAGCTTGTTTCATCACCTTTGCGAAGTTGCCGCTCTCTCGGCTCCGGAGGCGAAGAAGCTGCTTCTTCGCGCAAAGACGATTCTGCCGCTCACAGTGCTCTGCGGTCGGTGCGGCTTCTGCCGAAAGACGCCCGGGAGCAGAGCTTAGCTCTGCAGAGCACCGTACCTTCGTCTTTAGCGTCTCTTCTCGTCTACATCTTAGCAAAAAGCTTTTCCACTCTGTCTGGCAAGGAGAAACTGTGCCAGCACAGAAAACATCTCTCATCGTGTTCTAGAAGTTGCACGGAGGTCTGCCGAGTGTTTTGCAAGAAGAGAAAGAAAGTTGTCCAAAACAGCTTGCAATTAAATATTCATGCGATTAGAAAAGGCAGGAGAGTGGTCAGGTACTGTTTTCTCTCAGTTGGCAAGCTGCGCACACAATCGCAGTGTTGTACAGCTTGTTTCATCACCTTTGCCAAGCTGCCGCTATCTCCGGCTCCCGGAGGCCAAGAAGCGGCTTCTTCGCGCAAAGACGATTCTGCCGCTCACAGTGCTCTGCGGTGTGCGGCTTCTGCCGAAAGACGCCCGGGAGCGCCGCTTGGCTCCGCACAGCATCGTACCTTCGTCTTTAGCGTCTCTTCCCGTCTACATCTTAGCAAAAAGCTTTTCCACACTGTCTGGCAAGGAGAAACTGTGCCAGCACAGAAACATCTCCCATCGTGTTCTAGAAGCTGCACGGAGGTCTGCCGAGTGTTTTGCAAGAAGAGAAAGAAAGTTGTCCAAAACAGCTTGCAATCGAATGTTCATTTGAATACAAAAGGCAGGAGAGTGGTTAGGTACTGTTTTCTCTCAGTTGGCAAGCTGCGCCACACAATCGCAGTGTTGTACAGCTTGTTTCATCACCTTTGCGAAGTTGACGCTCTCTCCGGCTCCCGGAGGCGAAGAAGCTGCTTCTTCGCGCAAAGACGATTCTGCCGCTCACAGTGCTCTGCGGTGTGCGGCTTCTGCCGAAAGAGGTCCAGGAGCGGCGGTTAGCTCCAGGACAGCATCGTACCTTCGTCTTTAGCCTCTCTTCTCGTCTACATCTTAGCAAAAAGCTTTTCCACTATGTCTGGCAAGGAGAAACTGTGCCAGCACAGAAAACATCTCCCATCGTGTTCTAGAGCCTGCACGGAGGTCTGCCGAGTGTTTTGCAAGAAGAGAAAGAAAGTTGTCCAAAACAGCTTGCAATCGAATATTCATTCATTCTCTTCCTTAGCGTGCTAAAAGCAAATTGCTAGAGCTGGGCTGTGAAGGCGCCGGGAAGTTTCCACATCTGGGCGCTGGTGGTCCAGCAAACACCAGAGCTGGATGCTGCTGGTGCCAGAACCTGCAAATTTCCAAACTTTGGCTGTCTGTGCCAGCAGATCGCTGGACTTGGGCTGTGCCGGCAGCAGGAAGTTTTCAGATCTGGGCGCTGGCGCTGCCAGCAAACACCAGATCCGGGCGGCGTCATTGCCGGCGACAGAAATCTGCCGGATTTGGGCTCTGCCGGCACCGGGGAAATTTCCAACTCTGGCTTCTGGTTACATGAAACGCAAGATGTGGGGGCGGTGCCAGACCCAGGAGCAGGAAGCTGCCACAGGTTTGGATTTCTGTGCCAGCAAATTGCTGCACTTGGGCTGTGCCACAATAGGGACATTTCCAGATCGGGGCGCTGGCAGTGCAGCAAACGGCCCATTCCAGGCTCCAGGCAGGACTGGATCCGGATGCCTGCCTTCCCTCCTTCCTTCCTTCCTTCCTTCCTTCCTTCCTTCCTTCCTTCCTTCTTCCTTCCTTCCTTCCTTCCTTCCTGTTTCCTTCCTTTCCTTCCTTCCTTCCTTCCTTCCTTCCTTCCTTCCTTCCTTCCTTCCTTCCTTCTTCCTTCCCTCCTTCCTTCCCTCCCTCCCTCCTTCCTTCCTTTTTTCCCTCCTTCCTTCCCTCCCTCCCTCCTTCCTGGGCCATTCTGGGGGCTCCGAGATGAATGCTGCCATGACCTGGGGGCATTTGGGGGCTCCCGAGTGGGTTTTCGGGCCACTTGCAGGCATTTGGACAGTCCGCAGGGAGGCTGAGCTGAACTTGTGGCCATCGCAGCTCAGCCAGGAAAGAAAAGGTAAAACAGAAAGCCTGAAGCCAGGCAGAAAGGAATTCCCATTTTTAACCCCAAAAATGCCGGTTGAAGCCCTAAACACTGCAAGATTTTCTCCCTGCAAGGACCCAAAATTCCATTTCCCCCCCTTTTTCAGGCCCTACAATGGCAGGATTTTACCCCAAAATCCGGAGATCCATCCCTGAAAGATTCAGGTTTTCAAGCCCAGAAATGGCGAGCTTGAAACCCCAACGATCCGAGTTTGAACCCCAAATCTTCCCCGATTTTTTTCCCCTTCCAGGACCCAAAGGTCCCGGTTTGGAACCCCTAGAGTCGCGATTTTCAAGCCCAACATGCCCGAGTTTTCACCCCCAAAATCCCCACCCCGAATGCATGCCCAGAACGGGGGGGGATTGAAGCCCAAAAGCCCCGACTTTTCGGGCCGGAGTTCCGGGAATTTCCCGCCAAAATGCTCAGGGCTTCCGGGCGCGGCCTGGTGGCGGCGGGGATCGGCCCGGCTCCGGTTGGGGTGTCCGGGGGGGG
Source organism: Melozone crissalis (assembly GCF_028551555.1). Taxonomy (NCBI): domain Eukaryota; kingdom Metazoa; phylum Chordata; class Aves; order Passeriformes; family Passerellidae; genus Melozone; species Melozone crissalis. Next base: position 474,478 of record NW_026536130.1, read on the forward strand.
GGGGTTTGGGGGGAATCGGGGGGATTTTGGGGCTCCTGGGGGGATCGGGGGGCCGCCAGGTCGGTTTTGGGGTGAATCGGGGCCGTTCTGGACTCCCATCGAGCGCGGCCGAACCGAGCGCGGCACAGGCGGCGGCGGCGGCGGCGGGAAGGGGGGCGGGGGGGAGCGGTGGCGGGGAGCGGCCGGGCCGGGGCGGAGGTGTCCGGGGGGAATTTTGGGGGGGATTTGCGGGGACTCTGGGCAATTGGGGGGGGATTTTGGGGCTCCGAGGCCGGTTTTGGGGGGGATTTGGGTGCTTTCTGGGCTCTCGTATGCGGCGCCGAGCCCAAGCGCGGCAGAGGCGGCGGGCGGGGGAGGGGGGGGCGCAGCAGCGGGGAGCGTCCGGGGGGCGATTTTGGGGGGACCTGGGGGGGATTAGGGTGTGGTAGCCGATGCTGGAGGGGTCCTGAGGCGGTGTCGGGGGGAGCTGAGGCATTTTGGGGGGTACTGGGGGGGGGTTTGGGGCTCCCGGGTGAGGTTTTGGGGGGGTCCGTGAGGGGCGTGTGGGTCCCTGGATGGGATTTGGGGAGATGGGAGGGATTTTGGGGTGATGTGGGGGATTTGGGGGCTGGCAGGTGAATACTGGGGGGGGGGAATTGGGCCATTGCGGAGGTCCCAAGTTGTTTTCCCCAATTTTTACCGCCGAGTTCCCGATGTTTCGGCCGTCGGTCCCTGCGCCCGTTCCCCGCTGGCCCCACAAGCCCCGCGGCCGAGCCCCACGCGCCCCCGGGACGGCCCCTGCGGCCTGCCCGAACACGGGAAAGGGTGCGGCAGAAATCAATAGGGGGAAAACATCTTGGATTGTTTCTTTCGTTTTCATTTCCCTTCTGGAAAGCTGTTTCTGTTTCCAGGGAATCTTCTCCTGTCTGCTCTTCCCAAGAATCTCTCACGGAGAACAAGGTCGAGCTTCTGTCGCAAGATTTGCCACCCAGGAAACGATGCCGCTGTGACGTTTTCATGGTGACTGTTTGTGCTGGCTTAGGGCTACTTTTGGGAGGAAACCTCCAAAGGGGTCCGTCTAGAAAGCGAATTCAAGCAGCCCCTCCCCCTACTCGTTCAGGGAAAGACTTCCCTTAAGAAAAGGGAAAAAAACCCCAGTTTCTTGAACAAGTCAAGTATTCACAAGCATGAAAAATGAATAATATTAAATAAAGTCTCGGACAGTGCTGAAGAGATGGCACAATTCAGAAAGTCCTTTTTGTGGCTTGGAGTTGGCTCACTCGGTCTCTCCGGAGTCCTCTGGCGCTGGAAGGCGGCGTCCCGGAGCTCGGTGGGCCAGGGGTGTGAGCTGCTGCCGGCGTTCGTCTGGGTTTTCAGTCCAGAGCAGGTGTAAACAGTTCCAAGAAAAAGGAAAGTCACGGTTCCTCCACGGAAAGAGGAACTTCTCTTTCCTGAGCTAGCTAAAAGCAAATTGCTAGAGCTGGGCTGTGAAGGCACCGGGAAGTTTCCACATCTGGGCGCTGGTGGTCCAGCAAACACCAGAGCTGGATGCTGCTGGTGCCAGAACCTGCAAATTTCCAAACTTTGGCTGTCTGTGCCAGCAGATCGCTGGACTTGGGCTGTGCCGGCAGCAGGAAGTTTTCAGATCTGGGCGCTGGCGCTGCCAGCAAACACCCAGATCCGGGCGGCGTCAATGCCGGCGACAGAAATCTGCCGGATTTGGGCTCTGCCGGCACCGGGGAAATTCCAACTCTGGGCTTCTGGTTACATGAAACGCAAGATGTGGGGGCGGTGCCAGACCCAGGAGCAGGAAGCTGCCACAGGTTTTGGATTTCTGTGCCAGCAAATTGCTGCACTTGGGCTGTGCCACAATAGGGACATTTCCAGATCGGGGCGCTGGCAGTGCCAGCAAACGGCCCATTCCAGGCTCCAGGCAGGACTGGATCCGGATGCCTGCCTTCCCTCCTTCCTTCCTTCCTTCCTTCCTTCCTCCTTCCTTCCTTCCTTCCTTCCTTCCTTCTTCCTTCCTTCCTTCCTGTTTCCTTCCTTCCTTCCTTCCTTCCTTCCTTCCTTCCTTCCTTCCTTCCTTCCTTCCTTCCTCCCTCCTTCCTTCCTCCCTCCCTCCTTCCTTCCTTTTTTCCCTCCTTCCTTCCCTCTCCTCCTTCCTGGGCCATTCTGGGGGCTCCGAGATGAATGCTGCCATGACCTGGGGGCATTTGGGGGCTCCCGAGTG